>NW_026057580.1:90384706-90712206 GCF_023721935.1 Panthera uncia
AGAAAGAAAGAAAGAAAGAAAGAAAGAAAGAAAGAAAGAAAGAAAGAAAAGGAGGGAGGAAGGAAGGAAGGAAAAGAAAGGACACAAGGGAGAAGAGGGAGGGAGACTGAGAGGAAGGAAAAGTATATTAGCAGCAAAATTAGGTGAAGAACTTTGTTGAAAAAAATAACAAAGAGACAGATTTCTCAAGCACTTTATTACATAAAATAATATACAAATGTATAGATTTGATATAAAGAACAGAAGATCAAGCTAATAAACCACAGAATGAGATGATAAAGTGATTCTAAGAGCAGGGATCTACAAACTACAGTTATTTTTGTATGGCCTGTGCCTGCAATTTAAGATTGGTTTTTACATTTGCAAAAGATTGTAAAAACAAAAAATGAAGAATATGCGACAGAAATGTATGTGGCTCACAAGCCTAAAGTATTTACTCTCTGATCCTTCACGGAAAAAGATTGAGCTGCTCTCAAGCAATGAAATAAGCTAAGAATAAAAATTATACTGTTATAGATTTTAATGTCTATAGGCCACAAGAAACAGAATATATTTAAATAGGTATGCATGGCTATCCATATGAATTTGAGTTACCTGGTATTTGAATGAAAGGTGCTTGAAATATTCCTTGTGGATCCAAAAGATAAAGAAAGAAATTAAAATAACAGGGAAATAGAGGACAAAGAGAATTAGGTAAATTGAATACAGAAATAATTTATCCAACATACAGATAATTTGGTCTTTGAAATAGCATCTCAACAAACTTAATGAATAAAGTTTGTTTGTTTGTTTAATTTAAAGAGAGAGCACGAATGGGGAAGAGGGGCAGAGGGAGAGAGAAAATCTCAAGCAGGCTGTGTGCTCAGCGCTGAGCCCAACGCAGAGCTTGATCACATGACATTTCTTTACCTGCATGGAGTCAGCTCACATGTTGTCTGAAATTAAGGCATGTAGCTTTAAAAAAATGTTTGATCTAATCTAAATTGGAACCAGTCTTAACCACCTTCTTTCGGAAAAAAACAAAACAAAACAAAACTCTGAATTTCAGTAATTCATTCAGCTATTTAGTTTTATTTTAGTTTTTATCCTTGTGTTATATTTAGGCCAAATTAAATATAACATCTCTATTTCTAAAATAGTATGTATAGTATGATCTCATTCTTATTAAATTACTTATGCTCTGTATCTCAGCCCATGCAACTGCCAGTTCATTTATTCATTCATTCAACCCTCTTAAAGAAATGCAAAGAGAGATGTCTAAAAACATATTCACCATGATGCCAGGCCATTAGAAAACCTGTTGTTTTCCACTTGGTAATTTTCTCTTTTGCCTAAAATTCATATGCATGTTATCATTTTTAAAAAAAACCTAATACCACCTGAAGCTAATGTGATAGTGTATATCAACTCAACTTCAGTCAAAACTATTCTTTCCAACTTTTAACAAAATTTTTAAAAATCATCATCTTTTTCTGACTGATTGACGGATTTCTTTTCTTTTTTAAAATTGTGAGACAGTGTACCTAGTGTAAAACTTAGAGTTTTAATCATACTTAAGTGTCCACATCTGTGGCGTTAAGTATGTCCACAGTGTTGGGCAACTATCAATGTGATACATCTCCAGAACTTTTTCCTCATCCTAAACAGAAACTCCGTACGTTTAAACAATAACTTCCCATTTCCCACTTCTCCAGCCCCTAGTAACAACTATTCTACTTCTGTCTCTATGAATTTGCCTATTCCAGGTCCCTCTTTTAAATGGAATCAATCATACAATTTTTGTTCTTTTGTGTCTGACTTGTTTCCCTTGGCGTATTTTCAAGGTTCATCCATATTGTAGCATGTGCCAATTTCATTGCTTTTTAAGACTGAATAATGTTCCATTGCATAAAAATATAACGTTTCATTTACCCATTTATCTGTGTATGGGCATTTGGGGTTTTTCCACCTTTTGGCTATTGTGAATAATGCAATTATGAACATTGGTGTACAAGTATCTGTTAGACTCCCTGCGTTCAATTCCTTTGAGCGTATACCTAGAAGTGGAATTGGTGGATCACATAATAATTTACTTAACATTTTACCATAGCGTTTTCCACAGTGTAATATCATTTTACATTCCCACCAGCAATGCACGATCCCAATTTGTCCACTTCTTTGGCAACAGTTTTTGTTCTTGGTTTTTGATAGAAGCCACATTAATGGGTATGAAGTGATATCTCTTTGTGGTTTTGATTTGCATTTCCCTAATGATTAGTTAGGCTGATTATCTTTTTAAGTGTTTTTGGGACATTTGTATATACTCTTTGGAGAACAGTCTATTCAAGTCCTTTGCCCAGTTTGAACAGTTGTTTATTTCTTGTTGTTGGTAAGTTGGAGGAGTTCTTTATATATTCTGGACATTAATCCCTTATCAGATATATGATTTGCAAATGTTTTCTGTACATTTGCAAATGTTGTCTTCTCACTCTGTTGTGTTCTTTGATGCATAAAACTTTTTAATTTTGGTGAAGTCCATTTCATCTATTTTGTCTTTTGTAGCTTATTCTTTGGGTGTTCTATATAAGGAATCATTGCCACATCCAATGTCATGAAGCTTTCCCCCCTCCATTTTCTTCTACGAGTTTTATAGTTTTGATCTCTTATGTTTAAGTCTTCCATCCATTTTGAGTTCATTTTTGTATATGATGTAAAGTATGGGTCCAACTTCATTCTTTCACATGTGAAGTCATTACTTTTTAATAAATGTTATTACCCAGCAATTTGACCTCTGACATTGAAGACTTACCCAGGAGAAAGTGCAATGAACATCTAAGCGCCCTGATGCATCTTTGTGACACAGTGACCGAAAGCTGCCACTGAGCCAGTCTTCCCAGTGCTCCCACTCATCACTTCCTGAAGGCTGCTGTAGACTGGTACAAGAGCTTCTTTTTCTTTTTTGAACATCTACAGGCACCTGTTCTTTGAAGTGGGTGTCAGCTGCAGATGTAACACCCATCATCACATGACATCTGTTTTTAGTTAGTGGAAAATGCTACAATACTTGACTTGCTTGCCACCCGGCTTGAAAATCCACAAACCAAAATTTCTCACAAGGGATAATTGTTTTTTTCCTCAAGTAACTTCTTTATATCAAAAGACTTTTTTTAGTATTTAAATGTACCATTTAAAATATTCACCATTTTATTTTTTTTTAATGTTCATTTGTTTTTGAGAGAGAGAGAGAGAGAGCACGAGTGGAGAAGGGGCTGAGAGACAGAGGGAAATAGAGAATCCAAAGCAGACTCCGTGCTGTCAGCGTAGAGCCAGATATGGGGCTCGAACTCACAGACCATGAGACGGTGACCCGAGCTGAAGTCTGAGCCTCAACTGACTGAGCCACCCAGCCACCTCTAAAATATTCACTGTTTTAAGGGGAAAGAAACAAAATGGCATATTTTAAAAATAGTATCTTACGTGCCAATTGTCAGACTGGAAATATCAAAAACTTGGCAGCCTTCCAACTGGAAAGTCAGGTGAATGATCAGTTAAGAAGTCAGCAGCAAATAGAACACACACCACACAAACAAAATATTACAGGTGAATTAAGATGACAAATATGACCTTTTTGTAAGTATTCCATCATAGTTTGTCTAATTAGTATCAATTGTATTTTTCTCTGTATAAATCGAACTGTAAGTAGTAATGTATATTACGTCCATCCAGAAAAGTTTTAATGACTTATACTAAGCACTAGTATCATGAAATATTGCTAGATCATTTATTTCTACTTTCAAGACTGCTACAATGATCTGAAATAAGAAATGAGCACTCCTAATGAAAGCAGCCTATGAAAAGATCCTTAGAATTTCTTAGGACCTACCACCTAGCTCTATAAAATCTATTTCTCTCATTCTAAACCCTTGATATTCTATTCCTCTTCCTCAACTATAATGAGAAACTATGGTGTGTACCTTGGGTTGGCTACATAATTTGTGAGGCCCTGTGCAAAATGAAAGTGCAGAGCTCCTTGTCAATAAAAAAAAAAAAAAAAAAAAAAAAAAAAAAAAAAAACCCACCCTATTAAGAATTTGAAGATGGCAAGAGCAGAGCTTCAAACCAAGTACAGGGTCATCTGAGCATGGAGCCCTGTGCAACCACATAGGGCTCACACCTGTGAAGTCAACATTATGTATATTTGTTTCTGTGTTCAACCTTATAGATTTCTGAGGACTCAGCTGCAGATGCTAATTCTCAAATGCTGCCACGAATTCGTTTTCTTTCCTTTTCTCTCTCTCTCTCTTTCTTTCTTTCTTTCTTCTTTCTTTTTTGTAATATTGTCTCCTCCCTAGGATGTGGTAGCCACATCTTTTGGTTGCTGAGCTAACCTTCCACCTTCCATGAAACTCTGCTGCAGCTGTCCCCTCTCCAGTCTTGTTTCTAAACATGTATCTAGAACCCCCTGTGAATAATTCATTCAACGATAACAAATATCTGTCATCTTGGCTTGGGTCGCTCCAAACAGACCCTGAGACAAGAATTTGAGGGTAAATATTTACTTGAATGGTGCGAGCTGGTAGGGGAGCCGGAAAGTGATACTGGGAGGGGAAGGTAGCCAATAAAACAGTGTGCTGTTACGAAGGGGGGAAGGTCCTTCCCCCATCCCCTTACCCCCACCTCTCCTCCACTGAAAGACAAGGGAGCTGTAATATTTGTACAGCAAATGCTGAGAATTATCGATTGAGGGATGCTCTTTGGCGGGGGTGGAGTTGTATATCCTCAAGCCTGATGCCTAGGCAAAATGGCCTTTTGCAGTTTCTGGAAAGCATCCTCTGACTTGAAGATGCAGACATTCACAGCTGGAGTTTGGCTTAAACGGTACAAGGGAGGACACCGATAACATCTGCTTTGTTTGAGTGCCTGCTTTTCCCCAAGTACTGTTCTTAGTATTGGGAATAGAGGCCAAGAACAAAATCCAAACTCATGAAGTTTTCTATTCTGATTGAGGAGAGAGACAATAAACATATAACCAAAGACGGTAATCACTACAAAAAATTAAAACTTATTATGGTAATAGGAAAGGGGAACTAGTTTAGAAAGGGTGGTTGGGGAAAGTCTCTCTGTAAGGTCATGTTTGAGCAGTGATCTGAGCAAGTGAGGGAAAAAGTCTAGTGCCTATTGGGGGCAGGGAGATCCAAGCTGAAGGAGGAGTAAGTACAAAGGTCCTGAGATAAGAGTATACTAGCATGTTCAGGAAAGAGCAAGGAGGCTAATGTGACTGGCTAGGTTGTAGGGAGAAAGGAGAGAGTGGTAGAGTCAGAATAGTAAGTAGAAGTGAGATCATGTGGGGCTTTGTAGACCACACAAAGGATTTGGTATTTCATTTTGTTTTGTTGTGTTGTGTTCTGAGATGGAAAGAAAGTGGAGGCTTGTAAGTAGAGAAATGATTTGGTCTGTCGCATCACCAATCAGAACTGATAGTTGCCATGTTGTTTCTGTTTTTCACCCTATAATAGGAGTTAGTAACAGACATCTGTTGGCCAAAGACTGCCTAACTTTTTTATGCTGCCTGTAATCTAACTTCAGAAACAAAACATTAAAAATGGTAAGGTAAACACATGATCACCCATCCATTCATCCATATGTTGAGAAAACCTTTCAAAGTTGAGTAATTCCTGCTCCTGGACCCCCACTTGCCATCTGGGACAAGCCGCCGTGGGGAAGTGGAAACAGGGAGACACCACCTATTAAGAAGCATAAGGCAGAATGAAAAACAAAGTCAAAGATATTGGCCAACCTCATGATTGCTGCTTCTCATTTTTCCTTTACATTTCTCCCCCTGTTCTTTTCTTTTCTTTGGATATCTACCGTAAAGCATTCCAATAAAACTTACACCACAGTTCTTGACACAAGAAAATGTTTAATGAATATTGATGAACTATAAAAATCTGTGCTAATTTTTTTTAAGTAATTACACATTTTTATTTTTCAAATAAAAAAATTTTTAAAGTATAAAGTGCACATTAGCATAAGCAGCAGACTATGTACCAGCCCACTCCCCAAAAAATCACATGAGGGGCTTGCTTGTGCCCTAGAAGACTAAGGCTACTGGCCAGGGACCATCATGGTGGAAAAATCAATCTCCCTTTTTCTAGAAGGCTGAACTATTGTGATTGTTGAAAACGGGTGTGAGGAATCAGGAGAGAGAATCGGGGCTCCTACGGTTGAATTGAAAGGTGTCTGTGAAACGTTGCTTCCTCTCATGGAGCGAGCAGGGGATCAGGAAGAACAAGAATCACTTCTGCATCCTGGCTATCTCACATTGTCATGGGGCAAAATGGGAGAAATGGAAAAACTGACTTCAGCCCTCTGTTCCAACTGTGAGAAGACAACAGGTAAGTTGAAAGCGTATGCCCTTGAGACAAAGGTTTGTTTTTGTTTTGTTTTGCTTTCTGATTTTTAGCATTCTACCAAAGGCAGAAATGCAGAGGAGTCATCGCTGCATCACTGAAAGAGAGTCCCTGTTATGGCCGGGACCAGTTTTTTCATAACAAAGAGGGCAGTGGGGACAGCAGTTCTGGTGAAGGATAAAGAAGAAGCTCCAGAGAGTGTCAAGATAATGTTGCATCTGTGATGCTGGGTGGCTGTTGTGGCCAGAATCTAGAAACGGGACTGGAGGGCCTCAGGTGGCCCTTCTAAGACTTAGATAGAAGGGTCGGGGCGCCTGGGTGGCGCAGTCGGTTAAGCGTCCGACTTCAGCCAGGTCACGATCTCGCGGTCCGTGAGTTTGAGCCCCGCATCAGGCTCTGGGCTGATGGCTCGGAGCCTGCAGCCTGTTTCCGATTCTGTGTCTCCCTCTCTCTCTGCCCCTCCCCCGTTCATGCTCTGTCTCTCTCTGTCCCAAAAATAAATAAAAAACGTGGAAAAAAAAATTTAAAAAAAAAAAAGAAGGGAGCCACATGGGCAGTTGAACGCAGGACAGCAGCAATGAGAGAGAAGAAGGCCTTGTCTAGCTGTTGTTTAGGATTTGTAGAGGGAGATATTTGGAGGACAGCACTCTCCCAGATAGTTCGCAACATGTGGGGTTAAGAAAAAATTACACTCTGTTCAGAATGACTAAGGAGTCACATGTGGATTGAATATGCAGCCTTGAAGGCCAGGAAAGAGAATAATCCTTCTGAGTTTAAGACCTAAAATGGTCACCAAGTGAACAGAAGGAATAATGAAGCTTCTTTGATCCTCCTTAGAATCTTCTTTCACCACTAAAAGGTGGATACACACAGTCTCATAAAAATAATTTTTTTCTAATCAATAGAATTTTGATTTTCTTCAATTTATTTTTCTTAATCTCATGCAGAAACTGCAAACTCGGTGTATTTTTCCTGGGTCACAATCTTTCTGGTTTTGCTCACTTTAGCCAACTTTGTTTTGTACAGAAGCAGACCAGCACATCCAGTCCTCACGTTGAGATCCTAAGTCCTAATTGAGATTCTAAAGATCAAATTAAAGATCATTCTTTGAGCGAGACTGCAAGCATGATTTCTTACTTAGAAATTGCAGTTGTATTGCACATGGATTATAGCTACTCTTCACCTGCACAACTATTTCTGTTCACATAGGTGTTAAGACGGACGTGGAAGGGGAGAGAAAAATTATGATGATAAATAAAATAAATACGTCTTGACAGCTTCTGTAGAGAGTAGAATTTCTACTAGTAGCAATAAAATCCTGGCTAGCAACATATTTTAAAAGGCACTGATAATCAGGGAAGGTAGGAAGATCATTTCTGAAACTACCTTGGCTAAGCTGTGTGTATAAATATATAACAACTCATCTATGTCATAGACATTCAGAATTTTTCCTTTTATTTTCACTCTTACAGATAAAAAGCTAAATTATTTTAGTGCTATAGTAAAAGCCTCTTTTTCTTTCCCACAACAAGTTCTAAAAGAAACGAAAGGAACTCAACAGACCAATAGAGAAAGAAAAATCTTCAAATGCACTCTTCATATTCAAACATCATAATAAAACTTCTTCAGAAAAGCCAACTTTCCTCTGTTTACATCATCATTATTTGGAGGAAAAAAAAAATCTGAGCAGAAAACATTGTTTTTCTGTCACATAGCAACAAGAATAGATAAGAATCTTTATACAATGCAAACAAGAAAACATAAACAGCCTTTGTCTAATAAAGTGTTGAAAATTCCACCTCAAATTTGCAATTGTTAAACTCACTATCTCCACAGTCTTGGAACAATTAGCTCTGTTGGGAATAAGGAAAGGGGATAAAGGAAAAAAAATCCTTGATTTCCTTCTCAAAATAATGTACATGTCATGAAAGATGTAAGAAAACGAGGCAATGTGATGTACGTTGGCTGAATTGTATACTTCTTTAGCACAGGGCCCGTGTCTTATTCAAGTTGTTCTTCCTAGTTTCTGCCGCAACTGCAGAACTAATGGTTTGTAGGATGGCAGGTTTTCATTATTGGAGGATTATTTGTCCTGCAAAAAGCTCACTTAAAGCGAATCTACTTAAAATAGAGAAGAAATGTCATGTACTGAGTAAATAAAAGGTTTGATTTTCTTATTTTGAAAAAATGTAACCAAAACTTATAAAACTCAGTATTTCATCTTGTACTTTACGGAAGTTAAAATTGTAGCTATGCAGTAATTATGAGACCAAAGAATGAATCAAGCATTGGTTCTTTTTAAGGTAACTTTTCTGACAAAAATAAAGGCTAGCAGGATATACCATTCACTACCTGTTTGAGTTTTGCCAAATGATCACAGTAAGAGTCATGAAAAATTATTCAAGAGCTCTACTTTTCCAAGATGTTCTCTTAATACACTGATATACAAATAAGTCTCTGAAATACCTAGTGTGTTATTAGTCCTGTCGATTATTACTTCTTTGGTTATTAATTGATCTAATTCCACCAGGTCCTCCTTTGTCAATAGCTTCATATATAAATTGGAATCTTTTTCCATCACCGCTTTCGTTGATTTCATTGACTCTATTGTAAGATTTCCAACTTCACTTCGCAATCAAAATGTATGATATTTGATTTGTATTATTAGATGTTTACAACATTCAGAGAGTGATTAAGAAACTCACTACAAAAAATGTCAGTGTGATGGAGATCTATGCTGACTTAAACAAAGTGGGTATTCACAGAGACCATATTGGGTTTTGATAACTTTAGCATCCCTATGCAACAATCCTTGTTTTGGAGGGTCAGATACCAAAAGCAAAACAAGAAAGCCCATGTCTTGTAACAAATGACAATAAGCAAATATGGAATATACGCTCAAGCACACGCTGATATAGAACATGTACTAGTTTGTAGAACTTGGTATATATGGGCTAAGTTGTGAAAAAATTCAAGATTTAGCTGCTGAAAGCTCTTTCACACTAAAATTTCATCTTTAACAACGCATTCATGAAATATGACCAAAAAAAAAAAAAAAAAAACCTGCTGAGATTATGTGGGCCTCTGGGGAAAAAAAAAAAAAAGCCACTTTACTGTAACTCTTCCATAGATTCTACCTTTTAGAATCAGCATCATTTAGTCAAATGAATGCTTAAATTTTATTATGCCTATTTTCACCCAATGATTTGGCCACCCAATGGCCAAATTTCACCCAATTTCCACTTTCTCTTCATTCTGAAGAAGATGGACTCTTTAGGAGCATTTGGAGTATTTTAATCTCCCAGTAGGAGAGCAGTCTGGGACTGCCTACTGTTTTAACTACAACTATTTACTCATCTCTGTTTCTCAGAAGGCACTCAGGCTGTTGAGAAATGGGTCAAACCATTTGCGTGCGAGCCACAGGCACTCTAGGCATGCATAAAACATCAAATTAAACTTTGGAAATCCAATCCTAAAGGAGCATTCTTGATCCATGATGTGCTATGACTCTAAATGATGGCTATTCGTTGCAAGATAAAGACTATAATAAATAGTCTAAATAGTCTAAATAATAAAGAACCTACTAGGAGGAGGTGTTCCTGGTTAGACTCCAGGGTAGAACACAGTAAAAATGATTTAGATGATGAGCAAAAGGAATCATCTTTTCCGAACATATTTCTATAGACAATAGGACCCCGCACTGGGCATTGCAAGAGGGTCAAGAGTCCCTATTTATTGAGGGCCTATTATGTGCCCTCAGATTCTTAACACATCCCATCTCAATTAATTAACTAGACAAGTCAAACTATCTTCTACTTTGTTTTTGTTTACATATAGCTCCTATTTCATCTGAAATTTGGATATGTCTCTATGTCCAGCCTTACTTTTTCCAAATAATTTATTAAACTGCTCAATAATATTTACTAACCTTTCCCATAGATTTAAGTTACCATATTAATCATATCTGTATATAAATAAGATTGAATTCTGGACAATCTGTTCTGTTCTATTGATCTTTATGTCCACTTTAACATCAATATAATTAGTAAAGCTTTATGTTTTCATATATAGTAACACAAATTCCAGTGATTGTGATTTCCTCCAATCTTGTATTGAACATTTTTGCATATTTTTCTCTTTGAAATTTAGAATTATTTTCCAGAAAAATTTAGAATTAAACTTCATTTAAAATTCTTGTAATGTTTTAGTAGGGGTTGCATTAAACTTACATATTAACTTGGGTAGAATTAAATTGTTTTTTATAATATTGAATCTTCTCATCTAAGAATATGGCTTTTCTCTCCATGTTTTCAATTCTTCTTTGACAACCTTAGGTTTGAGGTATTCTTCATATGGGTCCTACAATTATTATTATAATTATTATCTTAAAAGTTTTCCTTATTATTGTTATGGTAAGTGGGACTTTTTCCTATTCCATTTTCTCACCAGTTATTGTGATGCACAGCATATTATCTATTTTTGTATGTTAATCTTGTATCTGGCCACCTTAATGGACTTTCACATTAGATATTATAGATTGTCTGCTGATTCTTCTTCAATTTCCTGTATAGGTAATCATATCTCCATAAGTTGCAATTTCACCTCTTCCCTTTTAACATTTATATTTTCTTTTTCTTTTTCTCAGTGTATTTTTAGGGCCTTTAATACATATTAAATGATAGCACTTTAGCAGAAATTCTTGTCTTTGTAGGAATTCTTCTAATATTTCACCACAAGAATGTTGGCTATAAGTTCTTGGTAAAGACCTAGTTTTGTTTTGTTTTTTTAATTTCTATATTTATAAGCTTTTGTTTGATAGTAATTTTTTTTTTACCTCTCTGAGATCACTATATATGTTTTCTCCATATAGGTTGGGTCTTTCAGCTAAGAAGTTGTTAACAATACTCCCAAAGAAGTTTATAACTGACCGTTTTCCTTTTTCCACAACTCTAAGTCCAGGAAAATAACTCGAATGGGATGCGTATCTTGACGAGGCGGAGGGGGGTAAATATACTGAATAAACCACACTGTCCTATATGTGCCAGGTAGTCTCGTGTGCACTGGGTTCCACCAAGACTGATGATACACGTAACCCTGATGACATGGTTTCTCACAAATATCCACTCTAGCCTGTAGGAGAATTGCCACAGCCTCAGGAATAATAAGGCTGGGCTTGGAGGGCATCAGTTGAACTTCTAGGAGTTCTCATGTGGCTCTCACATTCTTGGACTTATATCTGCAGTTGTACATCTGCCAGTGTCCTCTGTCTGTTATTGGAGAATGCTGCTGGCCTCTTTGCTGTGGATCCTGATTGCAAGACTTCCTTCTGTAGCTTCTAGATAAGTAAATTTTCTTGATTCATCAGGAGGTGTCTTTGGTCTCTCAGTCAATTCGATCTTACCATTAACATTTATCAACATGGTGGGTGTGAGATCTTTTAATCTAATGAAGTGACATGAATACATTTTCTAATATTAAGCAATTTTTGCACGGCTGGAATACATTCTACTAGTTCATAAGATTTTATTTTTTTTCACATGCTATTAAACCAAATATACTCAAGAATTTATTACATGATAAGGGTTATGTTTCAATTGTAAAGATGGAATTTTTCAGAATGTGGTGTTGTGAAAAGTGGGTAGTGCATAAAAAATATTAAATAAGATTCATCTTTTATACACTGTACACCAAGATACTCTACAAATGTTCCAGTGATTAAATGTAAACTATAAGAAAGTAAAGGTACAAGAAGGAAATATCTGTGCATTTCTTTATAACTCTGGAGTAGAAAAAAAGTCTTTCTCTCTCTTTTTTTTAAGATTTATTTTATTTTTTTTATTTTTTAATTTTTTTAACACTTTATTTATTTTTGAGACAGGGAGAGACAAAGCATGAACAGGGGAGGGTCAGAGAGAGGGAGACACAGAATCTGAAACAGGCTCCAGGCTCTGAGCTGGCAGCACAGAGCCCGACGCAGGGCTCGAACTCACGGACTGTGAGATCATGACCTGAGCCGAAGTTGGCCACTTAACCAACTGAGCCACCCAGGCGCCCCAAGATTTTATTTTTAAATAATCTCTCCACCCAATGTGGAGCTCGAACTCACAACCCTATGATCAAGAGTTGTTTGCCCCACTGACTGAGCCGGCCAGGCACCCCAAAAACATCTTCCTAAACCAAGTCCCCAAATGCAGAAACCAAGAATAAGGAAAAAGTTGGTAAAGTAGAAATAGATAAATATTAAAAAGTTGTATATGGCAAAAGACACCATGAGCCAATCTAAAATAAAATGACAAATTGAGACAAAGCATTTGAAAGTCATAGCAGGAGCAATACTTCAAAGGTCCCTATATCCTTTCCCTAATCCTTCATTTAAAAGCCCTCATAAATTGAGAAGAAAAAGATCAACAATCTGAAAGATAACCTGGTTCACAGAAAAGGAAATACACAACGTGCTAACGTATGAAAAGATGTTCAGCCTTACTCATAACAAGAGCAATGTACCTTAAAACTACTCTAAAATAATATTGTTCAACTACCAGATTATCAAAGCTCCCAACAGCAAGTTGGGGAAGAAAGTCTGTTCATGTAATTTGGGTAGGCATGCAAAATAGAGCAAAGTCCATGAAGGGTAATTTGGCTAGACCAGGCAAAATTGTAATTTGCAATCCACTTCTGCAAGTTTTCCTACAAATATGCCTGCTTTATATTAAAGGCTATATTTACTAGTTTTTTCATTGTTATTGTTTATTATAGAAAAAAAAATTTAATGAGGCAAAGGGAACCCAAGTGCCTATCAGAAGAGAACTGCCAAAATAAATTATGGTGAATCTAGACAATGGAATACTAGGCTGTTATAAAAGCAAGTGAAGATTTCTCTGTATTGATGTGGAAATATCTTTAGGATACATTAAGCGAAAAACAATCAAGGTGAAGATTAATGTATAGTCAGCAATCTAGAAGGCTTTTAATCAGCTATGGAGGTAATCACCTTCGCAGCAATGGTCTGGGGACCTCAAGACCCTTTCAGGAGTCCATAAGACCAAACTATTTTCAGGATAATACTACAAATATATATGCTCAGTTTGGGCCACTTTCTAAAATGTATACAAGCATATTATTGAAAACTACAGAAATAAAGGCAACCTTGGACTTACTGTTTCAAACTAATCTGGTTGACATTCCCCTTGTTCTGTCACTTACACCTGTGCCATTATCAGAGACACTTAGGTCAGGCTGTGAAGAAATGGATAAACACTGCCTAGTAAGTGTAAGGAAATAGACCACAGAAGCAGACCGCTTGCTTTCTAAGGCTTGTTCTTTCTGCAAAGAAATTTACAAAAAGAAAAACAGGATCAGAAAATGAATAAATATGTCTGTCAAAATTAAATTCTTCCCCTTTTAAACTTCGCTGAATGTAAGGCAGATAAACAAGGTAAGTTCTAGGTCATAATAAATAAAAATTTAGATTGGCAATTTATTTCTGTTTAACGAACAAGTATAAGCCTATTAAAAACAGGCTTTGTAGTCATTGCTGAGGACAAGATGCTTGATCACAAGGGAAATTAAATGAGGGTGGAAAGCCACCTCCACTGTTAAGACAATTCAAAAGTGTATGGCGGGGCACCTGGGTGGCTCAGTTGGCTGAGCGTCAGACTTGGGCTCAGGTCATGATCTCACGGTTTGTGAGTTCGAGCCCCGCATCGGGCTCTGTGCTGACAGCTCAGAGCCTGGAGCCTGCTTTGGATTCTCTGTCTCCCTCTCTGCCCCTAACCCACTCGCATTCTGTCTCTGTCTCTCTCAAAAATAAATAAACATTTAAAAAAAATTTTTTTTAAGTGTATGGCATTTGCTGTTTACAAATGTTTCTCCCCTGTACAAAATGTTTCTGACCCATGGTCTCCAGGGCACACACTTTGAGCTGTTTTTTTTCCTGGAGTAGTGTCTCATTTACACAACTAACCCACATTTTCTTCTGTGATTTTCCATATGACTAACAAAGCACAGCTCTGAGGTTATGGTTTAGGGGAATATTGGTGGCCATGGAGTGCATTGTGTTGACTCGACCCACATCCTGATCATAAACACACCACTGGCTGACCAGCCTCCCTTCTCCTCTTCTCCTTTTCATTTTGCTTTTTAAAGATGACCCACTAATTGTAATTGTGTGCTTCCTACACGGGCTCTTGGACCTACACCTCCAATAAAACTGTTTAGGCCACGGGCTTTTAGGGTTCGATGCAGACTTTTCCCCAAGAGATATAGCTCCAAGTTTCATCACCTCATGCTAACCCAATCCATCAGCCATTCACATGTCCCGGCTGTCCAAGGTTACAAAACTGAATATGTACTGCAGTATGCATCCCGAGAATGTTATTCCCTCCCTGCTCACATTCCTCTGATGTATCCATCCTCCTATAAGAGTTCCATAAGTAGATCTATCTATACATCTCTTTACTCACATATACAGTAAAATGAGTATATGTGTGTGCGTGTTTACCTGCAAAATAACGAAACAGCTTGAAAAGCAAATACATTTCAAACTCAGAAATTAATATACAACACTCTTCTAAGGATACTTCAAAATAATATTTGTACTTCTTCATCTAAAAGATAAATATGTGTAATAAAAGCAAAGGCTGGTGTTCCCTAAAACTGAAGCCTCAGTTAGTTCCTCAGACAGGTAGAATGATTAGAGAATCGAGAGGACCTCAGAGTTTGATTTCACGGAAGGCCACATGTTGGCTTTAAATAATGTTCCAATGTCCAGCGTCGTTCCATTTTTAGTTCCTCTGTGGCATCCAGGATTTAGTATTCTTTCCAGAACTTCTTTTTAGACATAGTTTTTTTCCTTCTGACATAGTTTTTTAAAAGGTATTCAAACTGCCGACACATCTTGAATATTTGTCTGAAGGGTTTAGTCAGGACTGGGTTTATAATCTGTAGCCTAAAGATGGAAGTTTCTGAATGACACTGACACTTGCTGGGGGCAATCTAATTCTCATGATGAATGTGAACGCCTCATTTACAAAATGTGTCAATTGATTGTAGAGAGTCCATAACAGGCAAGAACAAGAAAAAATAAGCCAAAAATCAAACCATCAATTATGCTAAAGCTTCTTTCATCTCCTATAGTAATTCTTCCTCTTTATCAGACGTTCTCCTGAAATTCTCATGTCCAGTTTGTTCCTACTATCTTTGGATGCCACCTTCTCCAGCAAGCCTTCTGTGAATCCTCTGTGTTCAGGGAAAAACAGGGTGACCCGAGGGTTCCTTTTCCTTTTGGCCCTTCCTTACTCATCAGTAAGCTGAAGGGAGACAGTGTCGGTAGAATGTATGCATATCAAGAAGTGAAATGAAAACAGTTGAGTTAATTCTGTGAAACATTTCCACTGTTCTGGTAAGAGTGAAAAGCATATGTATGAACTACAAAATATGACTTGTGTAATTTCAGTAATCCCGCATATGAAGTCAGTGCTCTTATATTTGCATTTAAGTCTGGGCTGTGCACAGAATAAAGACAAGCAGTGAGACTTGTGCTAATAATTTCAAATGTTCATTTTCTTTACTTGAAATAACATTAAATAGGAAATAAAAAACACCACACGTGGAAAGAGAGACCCTAGAAAAAAAGGAAAAAGATATAGACCTTCAACACACCTTTGTTCTGCCTTTTTAAACAAGGGTTTCTGAATTTTCATTTTGTACCAGGCCATACGGATTGTGTGGCTTTGGTTATAATGTATCACACAGGTTCCTCTGAAGTCTAAAAAAGTTCAGTATCTACTCTATATGCCTACTCTATAGAAAGATGATAGATACTGTTTGTTCATTTTGTTAAAGCAGCCACTATGTGAGTATGTCTGAAGTATGAATACTTGGTACAACACTTCCTTAGAATTTGCTTACTAATATTCATTGCCTTCATGTTGTCTATAGTTTTAAGCCTAAGAGGTTTGAACAAGCCTCTGTTCTTGTCTATAGTTTTAAGCCTAAGAGGTTTGAATTTCTTTTCAATACTGCACGTGTGCTAGGCTTTCTCAGGGGCTCTGGAGCATTTCATCACCAGCATGCCCTGTGTTGGATGACCTTTAGGGGAAGATCAGGAGGTTCCTCTGTTCTTCACACTGGGGAAGGAAAGACCTGCTTGTAAAATGCAACTAATGTTTCCCGGATTGAAGCCAATTTATTTTTTATCTGCATTTGATCTTTATTTTGACTAATCCTTTTCTTTGTGTGATTTCCTTTTGTTGATACGCCAAAATTCTGCCAGCTTGTTTCCTTTCTCAAAAAACCCCTCATTCCTGCTAAGTTTAATTTAGTATTCAGACTTGTTTGCCAAAAGTAAATTAAATCCCCTCTGCCCTAGCACCAACCCCTCATCAGGTCAGAAGCATAACTTGTAAAATGTCTTGGCAATTGGCTCATCTATATGCTTGTTGTGCCTTTATCTTTTAAGGACTGTCATATATTGGCCTTTATGAATGTTTGATGGGGGTGAGGGAAAACCCAGGATTCTCTTTCCACTTACTCATTCTTACAAGAGAATATTTTCATCTCGCTGTGGTCTGATCTATACAGCACCAACTATCTAGGTAATGCAGACAACACATCCAGCTTTAATTTAAATTGGCCAGGTGAACTGAATTGTCCAAGATGCCTGTAATCCCAGTTCAGGAATGTGATATGAGAATGTGATTGATCCAATTCCGTAGCTTATTTTGGAGACTGTGCTTGGCAATCTGGCCTTACGGCAACCTGTGCATTTGCCTTATTGCAAGTAATCTGTCAGGAAAACCGAAGGCCTCTTGCAAAGCTTTACTAAACTCTAATATGCTAAGAGAACCCTTCTTTTTCCAGATGAAACTACTCAGAGGTTTGGGCAAAGCAAACTAATGCACCAATTATTACTGTTAGCTCAGCATTTTCAACATGCAAGTTTGCTCCCCAAAACCTCCCTTGGAGCCTGAGTTTGCAAGAGGTTCAGATCTCCTGAGTTTCACTTTGAGTGTCAAGTTCAAGTAGAACCCAAAAGAAAACTCAAATCAAAACCCACTTTGGACCCTTTGAGTTTCACCTGGCTTTTACCTGAAAGAACTACCTAGTGTTCCCTTGAAACTTGGCCCGAGTTTGCATGCAATTCAACTGAAATCCAACTCAGCGCTGCAGAAAGCTTTGCAAACCTCCATAAAATAGGCTGTGAACCTAGGACAGCCCTTGGGTATCCAAGGAGGTTTATCAAAGTGTTTCATAAATTTAACTTCAACAGGGCTATTGGGACCTGGTAAAGAATCTATATGTTACATTAAACTATAATTCACCTCCAGGAAATCTAGGAATCTCACATAATTGGCCCCAAGGGATGAGTTATCTCTGCTTTTTAAAATTATTTCTCATCTCTGTATCCTTTGAAAGAGGAGGGATTCTGGATAATTGGTGAGAAAGTCAGTGGCTATCACTACACGCTATTTTCACCTCAGCGTGGCACACAGTAAAGTCCACAAGCTCAGACACGTTATTAAGCTTTGGCTACAAAGTGGCCCCGGGAATCTACACTTTTCTAATGGCGAACAGTTGAGATAATAAAATATCTTAGCACAACACAATGGGTTGGAACAATGTGTCGCAGGAGACAAACTTCCACTTCTTCTAATGAAGATAACACTACACTTATTCTTTTCTTTGTTCTTTCAGCAAAGTTTCTTCCCGTTTCAACTCTGCTTCACCCCCACCCTCTCCTCTCACCACAAAGCCCTACTTGTGTTCCTCTGATAATCTAACCATTTGCCCCTTTCCCGCTCTTCATTCGGCATTACCTGCCCCCATCCCTCCTCCCTCTCCTTTTCGCCCAAGCCCCCTGATGGGACTTTTTGACTGGCTTTCGGCTGCCGCGTATTTTGTATTTTACGACAGTGTTGTAAACCGATAACCCCTTCCGCTATTCCTGAGCCTACGGGAGACTTCCTGCTTCCGGTCCTGCGCGTGGTCTCAGAGCTGGCATCTTGGGAACACCGCCAGAGGGTTGGTTGCAGCGCTGTCCTAGGGCCTGACAGTAAGCAGCACTTTGTACCAACTGTGGATGACAGAGTAACTTTATTCCATACACCTAGCGCAAAACAGGAGGAGGAAAAAACAAAACAATGTGTAGTAGAAAAAAGCCTGGGTTTTGAAATCACACAGATGTAGGCTTGAATAACCTCTTTGCTGTGGTGACCCTCTTGGAGTTGTTTGCCTGTCAGTGAAATAGGGATACTTACACCTACCTCAAAATGTCTTGGAACTAGGGGCACCTGGGTGGTGCAGTCTGTTAAGCAGCCCCCTTCTTGATTTCCGCTCAGGTCATGATCTCACTGTTGGTGGGGTGGAGCCCCACGTCAGGCTATGGGCTCACAGAGCGGAGCCTGCTTGGGACTCACTCTCTCTCTCTCTCTCTCTCTCTCTGCCCCTCCTCTGCTTGTGCTCTGTTTCTGTCTCTCTCTCTCTCTCTCTCTCCCCAAAGGAATAAGCATTTTTTATTTTTAAAAAAATGTACTTTCAGTTTAAAAAAAAAAAAAACAGTAGAGACTCAGAAAATACTGCATCTTATATCTTAAGCTTAAACAAAGATGACTTAGTGGGAAATTAGAAAATTGCTTCTTTTTAGCTTCCTCCCATAGTGTAACTTCTCTGTTCGGTGTTCCAGTGTTTTTGCACAGAGGCACAAACACCAGACTCAGAGAAGTGTCCTAGTTTCTCGTGTAGGGATGCATCTTCCAAAATGCTAGTTTTGCTGGAGCCGGGGTGATCTCTCCTATTTGTTTGACTTGGACCGCTTGTCTAGCTAAGGAGAATCTTACTAAAAATAATATATTCGTAACTCATGTCTGCGTATTACTTTGCAAATAAAAACATTGTTAAATTATTATCAGAAAAGGAAACCAAATTAAAACTTAACAGTGCTTATAATCGTGAACATACTTTATTTAGTGACATTATCGCTATTATTAACATACAAGCATTAAAATTGAAAGAATTTGGGGCACCTGGGTGGCTCAGTCGGTTAAGCGTCCGACTTCAGCTCAGGTCATGATCTCGCGGTCTGTGAGTTCGAGCCCCGCGTCGGGCTCTGTGCTGACGGCTCAGAGCCTGGAGCCTGTTTCAGATTCTGTGTGTGTCTCTCTCTCTGCCCCTCCCCTGTTCATGCTCTGTCTCTCTCTGTCTCAAAAATAAATAAACGTTAAAAAATATATAAAAAAAAAATTGAAAGAATTTGGCTCACTTCTTTAGGGTCGAAAACACATAAGAATGTTGAGCCTCGTATTTGACTGAGTCAGATGAAAAGCTATTCTTTTTTGTTGATTTATTTATATTGACCTACAGTGGACATACACTATTACATTAGTTTTATTTCGGTGTATAACATAGTGACTCCACCCTCCATACATCCCGCTGTGACACCTCAAGTGTAGCTGCCATTTGTCACCATACAATACTGTTGCAGTATCATTGACTATAGGCCCCATTCCGTACCTTTTATCCCCCAAGTTATTATTCCATAACTGGAAGCCTGTTAATTTCCACACTCTTTCACCCATTTTGCCAATCCCCCCCCGCCCCCCCGCAGCAGTCACCAATTTATTCCCAGTGTTTATGTGTCTGGTTCTGTTCTTGTTTGTTTGTCTCTTTGTTTGAAAACGTATTCTTTCTAACTAAACAAGGATCTTAATCTCTCTTCTATTCCCTTCAACACACACAGCTTTTGAAACTTAAGTTTTCTGCAAATATATGCACTTTAAGATAAGCCAGATTCCTCATGGACTTCTCAGTATCTCTCATGTAGTTTTCCCCATTTGGGTTAAACACATACAACAACCAAATAATAATTGGGGGACATCTACTTCTCATTACATTCTTATTACATCTATCTGAGTCTTAGACTCGAAGCAAGATCAAAATGTCTGAATCAAAAATGAAGAACTCTGTCAATCATCCATTTTCTTTGTTTAATTTTATAAGGACGTAATATTTAGAGTCAATGAAATGAGAGGAATTAGTGTGTAGTGCCATGTGGATTATACCTTAAAATATCTGTTGGATTAATTTTGTGTAAAAATTAATTATCTACTATTGTTTGAAAGAAGCTAGATGAAATGTTTAATGATATTTGCTTTCTTAGATTCAGTAGAATTCACAGTCGAAAACTTGTCTCAAGAAAAAACGGCCATATGTGAAAAGAGGAAAAGTCTGTTGCACTCAACTTTATGATTATGTATAGGACATAATAAATGTTTGTTGAATGAGTGAATAAATAGCATAATAAGTTAATAACTGAACCACTCAGTCTAAGAGATAAGGCTGACCAAGCAACTATCAGGGAAGGAGTAAGCTGGAGAGATGGCTGAGCACACTGTGATGCAAGTTGGGCAGGCCCACTGTAGGGCTCCCTGCAGGACAGCTGGATAGAAGCAGGACACTGAAAGTGATACAGACAAGAACCCAGAAGTCTGCAAGAAAGATCTAAAAGTAACAAAGAGAGAGATACATTCAGATGGAAAGTATAAATGGGTAGGTCTAGCAGCAGGATAGCAAATGCAAGAGTAAATCAAGAGCTAAAAGCTATGCTGGAACTAACTGAATCCTTCTAGAAATCGGGAAAGCAAGAACAGAAAGATAACCTGAATGAACGTTTTAGCCTTAGTCACTTGGTCTGATAAACAGCAGTTTGCATTTTGTTTTGTTTTTGTTTTTGCCTTTAAGTTTTTGTTTTCATTCCAGTAGGTTAACACAGTGTTCTATTAGTTTTACGTGTATGATATAGTGATTCAGCAATTCCATACAGCAGTTTGGAATTTGAATTTACAAGACTGCTACAAAATTGCCCAGATGAAAGTAAATAATGGAGCTAAAAAGTCTAGGTGAAAGAGTGAAGGGAAGAGAGGAATGAAGAGATGAAAACAGGAAAGAAAAAGATAAAGGAAGATGACAATATGAAAGGAAAAACAAAGAGACAAGGGAAGGTAAAAATGGAGGAAGGAGACAAGGACAGGGAGGTGAGAAGGAAGGAAGTTACCAAGGATTGGGAGGAATCTTGACTATTTCTCCAGTGGTTCTACAGACACAACAGTCCATCGGCTCATTTATTCACACCAGTTTCCCAGCATAAGTAGCCAGGCATCTTTGAAGTCTGTAGCTTTGGCACAGAAATGGCTCCAGTCTCAGAAGATAGCTCTGAAATAAATAGGGGGGATGTTTCATTATAACCACAAATCCGTAAGAGTGAAATTCAAAGAGAAAGGAAAACGAAAATATTATATTTTGTTTGAAAACGTTTGTCCTGAGGTTATTACCCAGTTATGATTCATTTTACCCAGCAAGGAAAGTTAGGGGTACCCCTTTCATGAGTCAAAATCTTTTTCTTGTGGATTTCTTTGTTTTGAATATTTTGTTTCTTGATTTGTTAAACAACATTAATGTCAAGTGACATAACAAATGGAAAAAGAGTTGCAACGGTCACCACAAAAATAAAGTTGAACACAGGGGCATCAATCCTGCAGGGTATAGTTGATAAAGACAACTAGCATTTTTGTCTTCTCTAATAAATGTTAATCGGTAGTCAGGAACAATAAAATACTTTTTGTATTATAACTAGTTCTTTATTTGTTCTAGATTTGAACTTAGAGTCCTGGGTTTCCAGATATCACCCACTACATACACGTGGGGTAGAAAATACTGCTTTTATATAACAGAGAGTTAGATCAGGGACATTATCAGCCCAAACTGTGGCCTGGAGTAATATAAATGGGCCCAGCAAGGATGTAAGAGAAAATAACGGATTGCAGATCTTAAATGAGATCTCAGGGGTAGTTGGGTGTAGAGCTACCCTTCTTCCATAAGACAGCTCTTGGTGCCACTATCATGAGACGCCACTATCAATGAAAAGATCATTGTTCTAGACCATTAGAACTTATGCTGATAATAATGAAGATAAGAATAACGGCTCACCTTTACTGCATGTTGCCAAGAGCTATTCTAAACACTGACAGATTCATAGTTAGTCCTGAGAACGAGTCTGCGTGATGGATACTTATTGTTATTCTCCCCCATCTTGGTGAATTGATGAGCCGGGATTGATTCCTAATTATTAATTATTCAAATTCAGGTCCCCAAATCACAACAGTTGATAGCAATAATAACTATTGGTAATTCAGCAAGGCGGTAAAATGTGATGGCGCGCCCTTGTTGAAAGAGTTTGGGTCACGTCACACACCCAATCACCAGTGCTATGGGTTAGAAACAGAAGCCCTGTGGTGCCTCAGTGGCTCAGTCGGTTAAATGTCTGACTCTTGATTTCGGCTCAGGTCATGGTCTCACAGTTCGTGAGTTTGAGCCCCACATCAGGCTGTGCGCTGTCCTTGTGGAGCCTGCTTGGAATTCTCTCTCTCCCTCCCTCTCTCTCTGCCCTTCCCCCATCTCAGGATAAATAAAAATAAAACTTTAAAAAGTAGAAAGAAACACACCAGCACCTGAACTCTTCCGGCACAGGCTATGTCAGCTTCCTCCTAAAATTGGAGGATAATAATGATTACCCACTTACCACATGGCTTATTCTAAGAATCAAATGAATTATAGATGCAAAAGAACTACTTAAACTTTTGTTATTTTAATGATGCTAAGCATGAGCATATCGGATAATGGAAGAAATGGAAAGACATATATGAACAGATTTTGGTTACCTTTTTCAGCATTTAATTAATCATGTATTCATTTTTGATAAATGGGATAACTATTTACCTTGTAACTATAATAATTAATGGATCCTGAGTTCTCTAAGATTCTGTAGGTAATATGATAGCTAAGTATACATTTTTTAATGGTTGTTTATTTATTTTGAGAGAGAGACAGAGAGAGGGAAAGAGAGAATCCGATGGGAGGCTCGATCCCACAAACTATGAGATCATGACCTCAGCTGAAATCGACTGGGACGCTCAACCTACTCAGCCACCCAAGCACTCCTGTTAAGTATACATTTAAGCCAGACTTGCCTACGTCCAAATCCAAACTCTCTACTTACTAACTGTGCAACTTATAAAAATGTCCTTAACCTCCTCAGTGTCCTCGTCTATAATACTAGTATCTGTCTCGTGGGGTTTATCTTATAGGGCTGTTGTGAGAATTAAATGAGTCAATAGAAGGAAAGCACTGAGAATTAATATCTATTATATAAAATATACTATATAAGTGTTTGTAACTATTATGAGTTATAACATAGATTCAGGTAGAGGCAGTTACATTATTATTTTTCTAAATCACTCCATACTTATAATCATGAATTTCAAAGGCATCATTACATAATTGTTTTCAAATCCTTTAAGCAAATTAGTATTACACATACACTATTCACCCAGCACTATGCTAGTTACTGTACTGTAACAACAATAACAGCAATGAAGACTATGATATTCTCCCAGCCCGTAAGGGATCCCACTGGAATCCAGAGGGGAGAAGATATGAAAATTCTGGATACCAAAATAAGTTATTTGAGTACCAAAATCAAAATCACTATCTTCTCTGAGGTGCAGTAGAAGGTCAATTATGGATTCTTAATCGGGAGAGATACATGATGACAATGGTGTTTGAGGAAGAATAATCTGGTAGTAGAATGCTCAAAGACCTGAAGATTTCTGTCCTGTATTCCCAGACTGAGTTGGTGGTAACGTCATGCATCTGGTCACTCAGTCAGAAAATTGGGAGTCCAGTCCATTTCCAAATCCTGTGACCATGAGAGCCTAAAGATCGTTGAAAGGCACTTTCCACACTGAACAAAGTGCCATCTTTCCCGTCAACTAGGAGCACGGCTTTCCATCTTCTCCCTCTCCCCCACAACCATCACCACCATCACTAAGCTACTCATCTCTTAGCTGTGCCATTATAATGGCTTCCTAGTCACCCTGCTGCTTTTGAACTCCTCAAATCAGACTAATTATCTTTTTTTTCAAATAAGTCTCAATTTTAGTAAGATCCTCTACGTACACATTTGCTGCTGAAAATTGAACTAGCACATCAAAACATTTATTACAATTCCAATTTTTGAAAACCAGAAAGTCTAGCCTATTGCACCCTGCCCTAATGATAATTATGCTCTAGCCAAACCACCCAATATTCTCTGTATATACCTCCTGCACAAGTTACTTGGCTTCCAATTTGATGTTAGGTTTTCTCTCTCTCTCTTTTTTTTTTTTAACGTTTATTTATTTTTGAGACAGAGAGAGACAGAGCATGAATGGGGGAGGGTCAGAGAGAGGGAGACTCGGAATCTGAAACAGGCTCCAGGCTCTGAGCTGTTAGCACAGAGCCTGACGCAGGACTCGAACTCACGGACCGCAAGATCACGACCTGAGCCGAAGTCGGCTGCTTAACTAACTGAGCCACCCAGGCGCCGCTCTCTCTTTTTTTTTTAAATGTGTTTATTTTTGAGACAGAGCGTGAGCGGGGGAGGGGCAGAGAGAGAGACACACACACACAGACACAAAATCCGAAGCAGGCTCCAGGCTCCCAGCTGCCAGCACACAGCCCTACTCTACAGAGCTCTAGTCAGATGCTTAACCCAACTGAGCCACCCAGGAGCCCCATGTTAGGTTAACCTATCTTAGCAACTTCAGGCTTCTCAAACACACAGGCAACACTCAAAACCTACTTCCTTGGGTCACATCAAAAAGTGGAAGTAAAGTATATTGAAGTCATTCAAATGCAAACTAGCAGGACTCCTCACAAATTACTGGTATCTAGGTAGAAAAGACAGGCCAGAGCTTACATCATAGATTATCAAAATATTACACAGTTGGTCTCAACAGAGCAGCTTTCCCAAGCTGCGGCATACTGATCCTAAAATTACTAGTGAGAAAAAAACAGTATCTTTTTTTTTTTTAATTTTTTTTTCAACGTTTTTTATTTATTTTTGAGACAGAGAGTGACAAAGCATGAACGGGGGAGGGGCAGAGAGAGAGGGAGACACAGAATCGGAAACAGGCTCCAGGCTCCGAGCCATCAGCCCAGAACCTGACGCGGGGCTCGAACTCACGGACCGTGAGATCGTGACCTGACTGAAGTCGGACGCTTAACCGACTGCGCCACCCAGGCGCCCCGAAAAAAACAGTATCTTAAGGTTTATGTTTACACTGACTCCATGTCATAATTATTCTCCATGCTGGGATCCTCAGAAGGATCTCTATGATACAGGCAATAATGACATCCACCTCTAAATCTTTTCCCTCTTGATTCATCCGTGGAATGCTGGTTGAAGTAGCAATGTTTTTTAATAAACCACATCAGCTGGGGCGCCTGGGTGGCTGAGTCGGTTGAGCGTCAGACTTCGGCCCAGATCATGATCTCACAGTTTGTGAGTTCGAGCCCCGCATCGGGCTCTGTGCTGACAGCTCGGAGCTTGGAGCCTGCTTCAGATTCTGTGACGCCCTCTCTGCCCCTTCCCCACTCATGCTCTGTCTCTCTCTCTCAAAAATGAATAAAGATTAAAAAAATTTTTTTAAATAAAATAAACCACATCAGCTTTTCCATCCTTTCTTCTGGAGCAGTTAACAAAGTCCTTACTCCACCCCTCCTCCTGTTGCTGAGTATTCGGTCCACAAGCCCCTGTGGTTTCTTCTCGCCGTCCTGCTGTTGGGGTGGATATTCTGGTAGAGGGGAAGGGAGTTTGATACTAGGGTCAAGAGTCAATTTACTAAAGTTCTTTATTAATACTTCAGAGATAGTTGGAAGGCAGCTGAGCCTTCCTGGAATTTTCTTCACTGGCCATCTGAGAACGTTCCGGGCCACAGGATAGGTAAAGCTTCGTTGCCAAATCCATTGAAAGCCTAGTCACAGACCGAAGCTCCTTCTAGATCTTTGGATTCCAGTGGAAGGTGATGCTCAGGACTCAACTAGCTACAAAATAGCCTGGAAAGAATGAAATAGCCCAGAAAGAGCGAGAAAACCCAAGACTCCAACAAAGCGTGGTGAGAGAAAGAACATGTATGCTGTGTTACCTAGCATACACCTAAAATGCGTACCTGACCATTCATTCAGTCATTCTCAAGTGTTTATTTAGTGCTTACTCTATGTTAGGTCAAGTATAGACAGTTGTTACACACAAGCTGATCTGGTCTCTGACCATCACAGAGATGCCATGGTGACAGTCAGTAACCAAACCATCCTCCCAAACTCATGTTGAATTTAAAGTAATATTAAATACAACTTTCTATGCTTCAATTGTTTCATTTCTGAACAGGAGTAACACAACCTACTCTACAAGGTTGTGATGAGGCTAAAATAAGATTACTGTCATGAAAGGACCACAGAGGAGATGCCTGATAAACATTTACTTTGTTTTTGAAGTTTAATGGCAACAGTTGGCCCAGAGGACTACAGATCAGGAAGTCGCTGGTAGAGGAGAAGTGGAGATAAGGCCACAAAAGTGAAGGAAATCTCCAAAAGAGAGAGAGAGGTAGGCACCAGCTCTAAGTAAAGGGGGAGGGGAAAAGAGGAGCCACAGGAAGGCGACTAAGAACTTGTAAGAGGGGGACTGGAAAAACTAGGTTCTACTGTTACTAGATATTAAATGACTTCATGGGAAGGATTTACAAATTGTCTGGCGTGTGTCTTATTTTTATAAATACCTGTTCACACAGATAGTAATAGCCACCAGGTTACAGTATGAAGGACAGAGATGTCAACGTCTTAAATGACATCAAGAAAATTATCAACGCTGAGCGGGTCTACCAAGGGTTGCATTTAGTCGACTATTATTCAACTCAGACAAACTGGGAAGGAGACCAGTCTAAGCTGTTGAAAACTATGAATTATATTCTTTAAGGAAACGCAATTTTATTGTGTCAGACCTATACAATGATGTCCTGTTAGGCCAAAGAGAGTACTGGTACGTAGGTACTTTATGAAAGTATTTTATACTTTTTTCATAAGTGACCGAAATTATTAATATGCAAATTGACAGCACACAAACAGACAATATCAGACCACATACAGGTGCCCTCTGCTTCCTGAAAGTTCATGTTATGCCACTTTACTTTTATGGAAGACCTACATTAGCACCTATTTTCACAAAGCAAAGGAAATCCGAGGAATTTTGCCTTTAAGAAAAAAGGCAAAGAGTGAAAACAGCATTCAGCATTTGTTGCAGCGAACCTTCTAGAGGCAGTGCACCCCCGGTAGCAAGAAGGGTGTCGCCAAGCTCCCTCGCCAGGAACTATACTCAGCATCTCAGCACCAAGCTGCCCGAGCTTTGGACTGGGTCTGAGCGTCTGGGCTTTACCTTGAGGTATTTTGTACTTCCATTAACAAGATGTGTCCTAAGGTATGAGAAAAGCCTACAAGAGGTTATCTTTGGGGGTTGGGGATGCTCCCGAACGTTACATATAAGTTCATGGTAATTGCTTTTTCACTTTACACCGTTTCGGCTTAAGAAAGTTTTCATAGGAATGCTCTACTTTTAGATAGTGGGGGAGACCTGTACTTGAAAAATGTGTTCTCTCAAGTAGGTTAATTATATCCTTGCCATCTCTCATACTATTTTTTTGTTTGTTTACTGAATCCACTTAGCATAATTAGACCAAAAGCCATCTTTATCTTAATCCCATGCCAACTACCAAAAATCCCCGTAGTAATGACATTTTACCATACATCCAAATGAACGTATGAATATTCTTCTCGTTGAAAACGTGCAGTTACGCTTAAGCTTTTTCTAGATCAAATTCTCAATGGCCAACTGAAGTTCTTGAATGAAATATGTTTAACATATGGTCTCTCATAACAAATACAGTAGCCTAGGCTAAGGACTTGGTCCCTTCGTTTTGCCCCACCTCCTGCCCCTGTCAGAGCACAGCGAGAGCATTCTATTCAGTTCTTATATTCCGTTCTGGGCATCACATTTTAGTGCAAACTCTAAGAAAATGAAACCCAACTCAAAGAGAATGAGACCTGGAACCATTTCCTATGAGGGACAATTGAAAAAACTGGGGACACCTGGTCCAGAGAACAGATGACATGGAGAAACAGAAAATAATACCTGTCTCCAGCTGTCTGAAGTGCTACACATGTACGAGGCACTGACCTTGCTCTTCTCTTTGGCTTCAGAACAGTGATCTCCAAACACAGGATGCAGGGGGAGCTTATTAAAGCTTGTGAAAGGGACGCCTGGGTGCCTCAGCAGGTTCGGTGTCCGACTTCAGCTCAGGTCATGATCTCGCAGCTTGTGAGTTCGAGCCCCGCGTCGGGCTCTGTGCTGACAGCCCAGAGCCTGGAGCCTGCTTCAGATCCTATGACTCCCTCTCTCTCTGTCCTTCCCCCGCTCACTCTCTGTCTCTCAAAAAATAAATAAGCATTTAAAAAAAAAAAAAAAGCTTATGGAAGCAGGGATCTGGGCTCCAGAGGCACCAACTGCCATTTAAAATGGCCCTATGTGAAGGAGAGTTGAGTTTCAGCAGGAACCACTGTTGACTGTGATGTGGGGGGTCCACAGAGCACACTGTGTGAAACACTGCTTTGTAGGGTGAACAGGAATCAGTGGGCCAATGTCACAAAGAGTAAATTATAGCTCAATATGCAAGGAAAGAAAGAGAAAGAAAGAAAGAAAGAAAGAAAGAAAAAAACAGTCCATCATGATTAAAGCTTCTCTAAAATGGAAAGACTTATCTTGTACATTCCTATTATTGATAAATTCCAACCGGAACCTGGGTGACCACAGTCAAGATGTCACAGAAATGAGTGTTCACCAAGCAGATGGTTGTGCTGCATGGAAGCCAAGGGATTCAATAGCTAATAAGAGTGTTTATTTCCAGATTTGTTAAATAACGATGTCGGTTCTGATCATTATCTTTTATACAGAAGTTACTTGATAGTGGGACAGATAAAAAAAACAGAGACTGTACAGACTTCTGTTAATTTTGAAACAAGGACAATAATTGGCCAATTAACTTTTTTCCTTGGAAGATCCTAAAGTGAACTATGATTACAGGGGAAATATTAGAATATTTTATTTTCTCCTGCATTATTTTTTGCTACAAGATGAATTCTTGAGCCTTGTGAGTAACTTACCACGTGTAGACCAAATATGATAAGACACCACGTATTTGGAGTAAAGAATATGGTAGCAAGGGATCCATCCACCAGACTCATGTTCTATAGGGTGCAGGGAACAGAGAGATGAAGAGAAAAGGAAAAAAATGTAAAAAGTATCTTTTATATTTGTATTTCACTGATTTCCCCACCCCCCCCTCCAATTTCAGTTGTCAGCCTTAAATTTACTACAAGCCAAAAGTTCAAAGTCAAACTTAATTGTTCTAAAAAGAATGAAAGAGGGGCACCTGGGTGGCTCAGTTGGGTGGGTGATCAACTTTGGCTCATATCATGATCTCACAGTTTGTGAGGTCGAGCCCCGCGTCGGGCTCTGTGCCGACAGCACGGATCCTGGAGCCTGCTTCAGATTCTGTGTCTTCCTCTCTCTCTGCCCCTCTCCTGCTTACCCTCTGTCTCTGTCTCTCTTTCAAAAATAAATAAACACTAAATTTTTTTTAAATAAAAATAATGAAAGAGAAGCAGGAGGAGAAATAATATCTTTTCACTTCCTGAACAAGCCAATTTTGATATTGGTAGGGAAAGGGGGCTGATTCATAATAGGTCAGATGTGATGGGAAGCCAATAATGAGACATTAGTTCCATTTGTGGTTTGGCTGTGTGAACTGTTAGGCTGCAGGGTGTGAGAGAGTAAGCTGAGGGCCCAGATTCACGCCCTTTTATAACATAAAAAGTCCTTCATTTTTAAAGCCAATGTACATGCTTTTTAAAAGTAGGGACATAAGAGAAGGATATCAACGTATCTCTTTATCTGAGAATGAAGAAAGCTGTGCTGGTCACTGGAAGGCCTTTCTGAGGAAGTTACATTTGAGCTGGGCTCCAAATGAACCAAATAACCCCGATACTTGAAGATCACAAGAACAGCTTACAAGGCAGAAGGACCAATCAAAAAACAAGTGCCTGCTTCAAAAGTACAAAAGATTACTTTGCTGGGGCGTCTCGGTGACTCACCCTGGTGCCAATCCTGCTTGGGATTCTCTCTCTGCTCCTCCCTTGCTCTCTCTGCCTCTCTCAAAATAAATAAATAAATAAGCTTAAAAAAAAAAAAAGGTTACTTTGCTAAAGGAGAAGGAGCTAGTTTCCAGGGTTAGGGATACTGGGAAGATCCCCGAGTCCAATAATATGGCTCATATAGTCTTTGTGGCTTTAAAGCCAGAGCCACAGCGGCCGCTAAAGATGGGAAGCTTCCGTGTTAGGCTCTGACTGACATAAAGAGACCACTAGACCTGCACACTGACTGGACAGGAACCATGGAGATTCTTGCTTTCCTCTCAGTTGTCTGGAGGACCAGCTAATAAAATTCAGACACATGAAGGAGTTCCAACCCCATGGGTCGACTTTGACCAATGAAAGATGGGAGATAGGAAGTGGCCAGCAGATAAGCCAGTTGGTTGCTGACCCTCCTTTCTGAGGGCCTGTCTCCAAATGTTTTTATACAGCCTCTTGGCAAGGCCCTGTGAGACCATACAACTAGCAAACTGGGGGCAGCCCAGTAGCACCCCCCACTTAACATTTATTCTCACTCCTTTCCTGCCTTACTAAATTCCTTTTCCTCTCACTCCTGTTTCCTGGGATTGCCCTCTATGACAGAGATAACACATAAGCTTTTGCTTCAGGCAGTTTTCTAGAGAAATTACTCTAATGTGTATGTGTTCATTAATTTAATCCTCACAGAAATCTCATGAGGCAGGTACGATTAATATCCCTATGATGTAGATAAAGAAACTGAGCACAGAATTACGTAACGTGCCCAGAGTTGTGCAGCCTTAGGAGTGGGCCAGCTGGCCTGTAAAGCCAGGGGATCTGGTTCCACACCTCTATATTATGGATACACTGGCTGTGTTCATGGGGTAGGGACTGCATTCAAAGTGGGCTTGCAAAGGCTCATACACAGTGAATGAGCCTGTTCTCGGAGAGTACCATCCCTCTTTTCCCACCTCCTAGGAGAGCTCATGAAGCATATTATTAGGGTCCCTTGGCCCAGGTGGCTAGGCTCATTGTATTGAAAGAGACCGGCCTGCACAATTAGCTAGCCTTCATCAGAAATAGCGTTAACCGGGGCGCCTGGGTGGCTCTGTTGGTTAACCGTCTGACTCTTGATTTCAGCTCAGGTCATGATCTCCCGGCTCGTTGGATCGAGTCCCACGTAGGGCTCTGTGCTGACAGTGTGGAGCCTGCTTGGGATTCTCTCTCTCCCTCCCTCACTCATACACACACCTTCTCTCTCTCAAAATAAATAAACATTTGGAAAAATTTTAAAGAAAAAAAAAGAGCATTAACCACTTATCAAACATCTATTCTGTGCTGAGCCCTATTCCAGGTACTCATTCTAGAGAGCTGGGAAAACAGAGCAAAGACAAAAGCAGGGCAGGGACCAGAATAAGGCAAGTTAAGCACTCGCCTCAGGCACAAAATTTAAGGAGGTCCCAAATACCCAGTAATCTGGAGAAACCACATTTCAATGCAATAATTTTAAAAATACAAATTAATGCAAAAACTGTCATGATGAGCAAAATATTAAAAAAATTTTAATGTTTATTTATTTTTGAGAGAGAAAGAGACACTGACATAGCATGAGAGGGGGAGGGGCACACACACACACACACACACACACACACACACAGAATCCCAAGCAGGCTCCAGGCTCTGGGCTGTCAGCACAGAGCCCAACTCGGGGCTCGAACTCATAAACCGTGAGTGAGATCATGACCTGAGCCAACATCAGACGCTTAACTGCCTGATCTACCCAGGCGCCCCAAAAATATCAAATGCTCTACCAAGTGCCCCACCAGGCCATATTGGAGCCTTCGACAAAAGGCATAATCAGTAATACTAATCTTTCTCCTTAGTCCCACCCTGTAGAGAAGAATAAATAATTCAAGGTGCATATTGCCTTGGCCTTCAGGGCCATACTCAGTCCCAGAGTAGAATGAAGACTGTTTTAATAGCTTCAGTGTACAGACCTACCTAACACACACATTTGGATAAACAGTTACAGTCTGTGCCCAACATTATACTCTCCTACACCCAACCTAGGGGCATTAAATAATATTAAATTAAATTATTCAGAATTGAAGGTACCTTTAATTATCTCTACCTTTGAAAATGAAAAAAAAATCACCATGTTCTTACTGATGATTTTTTTTAAATCTTAGAGTTAAATAAGAAATATGATTGAAGGGGTGCCTGGGTGGCTCAGTTGGTTAAGTGTCCAACTCTTGATTTAGGCTCAGGTCATGATGTCATGCTCTGTGAGGTCAATCAGGATCTGCACTGGCAGCCAGACACATGGTGATTCTCTCTCTCCCTCTCTCTGCTCCTCCCCTTCTCAAGCTCTTTCTCTCTCTCTCTCAAAATAAATAAATAAACATTAAAAAAAAAAGAAATATGATAGCAGGTGACAATGTCAACATTCAGTTAATATTCAATAATGTTCAGTAAATGGGGAAACAAAATAGAAGATTATAAGCCTACTTTATAATTTTCATATTTTTATTCTATTCCATCATAACAAATGATAATCATGAGATAAGAGGACAAAATTAATTTAAATGTACAGAACTACAAATTCTTATCTTAAAATTATAAAATGGTATGTCTTATATACGTGAGCTTTGAGGTCATAGAGTGAAGAGATGTTCTTCTGTGCCTAGGAGGAATTATCTTCTGGGTTCTGAGAAAGAAGATTCTTTAGAGAATAAAACTCCACCTGAATTGTTTGTACTGTACTCAAATACATCAAAAACTTTCTGTTTAGGTGTGGATTTCGTAAAGGGGGCTAGATCTAGGAAAAGGCTTCTGTGCAAGCTGCTTCCCTGAAGCGGGGGGTGGGGGGCGTAGAGGCCAGCGTGGAGAAGGGCAGGGAAATTCCCAGCTCTGGAGGAGAGCAAAAGGGAATACCCACAAGAATCAATGACAACTTGGCATAGAATTAACTTCCTCTTCCTAAACTTGCTGAAACACTTCTTAAAATCAAAACAAAACATAGCAACAACAACAGAAAACCCTTCTTTCTTTTACAACTGAACAGCGGTGATTATTGTGAGGCTGCTCACCCGTACTTTCCCAGTAGGGTCAGGCCATAACTTGATTTAACTGCTTTTGTACTGGGATAAATGGAGAGAAGGCGGCTACTCTTTCCATCCCTCCCAGCTTTGGTTCTGTTGGCCAGTAATTATAAATATGCCACATTGGTAGTACTTTCTTATGATTCCTGCAGCCCATAGTCATTCTGGAAGTTCTTTGCCATGTATTTATTCGTATTTCATATGCCATGTGGCTGATAGGAGTCTTGAATGCACCACAAAGATAAACCCTTCTCCAGCATTAATAACGGTTAGGGGGAAAGTGCTTCTTAATGATCATTCAAAATGAGTTAAGTAGTAAACTTTCTATCATTGGGTTCCTATGTGCATATTATAAAGATTTGCTAGTCAAAAGTCTATAGCGCACGCACACACACACACACACACACACACAAAATGACCTTCAGTGCTTTTAGCTATTTTGTCTTTAATTAGGAATTAGTGTAACCATTTCCTTGGGTAATAGCCAGTGCACACACACACATACACACACACACACACACATTTTTCAGGTTCAAGAAAATCTTCAAATTTCAATTTAGAGTAACGTTCTAGGGGCGCCTGGGTGGCTCAGTCAGTTAAGCGTCCGACTTCGGCTCAGGTCATGATCTCATGGTTCGGGAGGTCAAGCCCCGTGTCTGGCTCTTTGCTGACAGCTCAGAGCCTGGAGCCTGTTTTGGATTCTGTGTCTCCCTCTCCCTCTCTCTCTCTCTGCCCCTCCCCTGCTGTGTCTCTTTCTCAAATATAAATAAACATGAGGGGCGCCTCGTGGCTCAGTCGGTTGAACGCCGGACTTCGGCTCAGGTCATGATCTCACGGTTTATGAGTCCAAACCCCATGTCAGGCTCTGTGCTGATAGCTCAGAGCCTGGAGTCTGCTTTGGATTCTGTGTCCCTCTCTCGCTGTGCCCCTCCCTCACTCATGCTCTGTCCCTCTTTCTCTCAAGAATAAATAAAACATTAAAAAAAATTTTTTTAATAATAAACATCAAAAAAAATTTAGAATAACCTTCTAATTTTTAGTCTAATGTTCTCAGTCTGAGGAGAATGGACTAGAAATTTCACAAGTATTGATTTAGTTGTAAACTTGCAGATTTTTTTTTGCCCCTGAAAAACTTAGGAGGCAAAATTAAGCTTTTGAGCCAATACTTTCGGTATCCTGAAACAGAATGATGCCCAAAACACCATAACAAATCTTAATACTCGAATGAGGTTATTTCAAAAGCTCAGTCTAGATATACCATAAGGTCTCTCTCTACTTCTTCATGCGTCTGGTTTGCACACGGAGGCTCTTTTGGAATTTATACTTGAGCCAAGCTTCTGCCTCCAGAGCGAGAGCTACGCTGTGTGTTCAAGCTCCATGGAAGTTCTGCTCTGGGCAAAGTCTCAAATATGATTTAACAAAACAAAACAAAAAAATGACACTGTGTATATAAGTAATTTTCTAGCTATTCCAAGCCAGAGAGAAAAGTGAAATCATTCTTCAGATGCCATGTACCTGGAAGAAACAGAACAATTCAGTTTTGAATACTGTCATTAGCCCCTTTTTATCCCCAGGGGAAAAGTTTTTCATGCTGTAAAAACAACAACAAATTGTCAATTAATCTCATTTTAGAATCTGTAAATTTTCTATCTCCAGATGTGAGACTGGATATAGAACAGATGGAGTGGATAAGAAGGAAGAGGAAAGAAATCCTTAGGATAATTTCCCCCCTCAAGAAAATATGACCGTATAAATCATTAGAATGTAGTCTTTCCAAATATAAACGAGACATTGTTTGGCCTAAGAAATTCTATAATCTCTGAAAGTTTAAGCGTGTGGTCAGTGAATATTTCTTTTTTTACCTTCATTCTCATTTGTTTGAAATGTAAAGGACAGTACTATAAACTGGAAAACCACTACTATAGTAAATAAAATCAATTAAGCCCAGGGGTTCATACGATGTATAGAAAATATCGAGTAAAAAGTTACCCTTAAAATTACATTTATATTTAACTTTGACTTCATTTTTCTTTTCACTTTACAGTCATATCTCTATGGGAATATAGAGAAAGATGTTTGTGTTCAACCCACTCTTCAGGTATGTCTATTATTCTAGATTGCTTGCCCACCACCAATGTTTACGTGAAAGTCTGAGGTGCCTCCTGGGATAAAAATCCTTCCTTAAGGAAATAAAAAAAAGGTTCAGACAAGGGTCATGGTTATGATCCAGCTTTGTTTTGTTTTGTTTTGTTTTGTTTTGTTTTGTTTAAAAGCCTTGGCAGTCAGCAGAGAAGGTGTTCTAAGTACAGCTCCATAATTGTCCTCTAATTTTCTCCCCTGATGCAGACCCCAAGCGCTGTATTGGCCTTCAAGCTGTTATCCTAAAAACTGACATCAGGGCACAGGTAGAAGAGCCATGGGGAAAGGTGTAATCGAGCCAAGGTGGATAGAGCCCCCACTCCTGCTCAGGACACAGCTTGTTTGTAGTTGAAACTCCAGAGAACGCAGGGCCCCTTGGACTCCACAGGAACCCAGCACACCTCTACATTGATGGCCATGTCCAATGCACATCTACTGAGCCTGATGGGGCACCATCAGTGAGCTACAGGGGACACACAGGGGTGAGGAGAGAAGATTGGAAAGGAAGAAAACACAGACCCATGCTATTTTGTTATGAGCACAGGTGAGACTTTCTGAGTAAGGGTCATGAAAAAAATAGGTGAAACAATCAAAGACTTGTGAATGTATGCACACCTTTCCTGCATTAAAATAGTATAAAATCCACAGTAAATCTAATGGTGGATCATAAGAAGGATTGCACATTTTGTGAAATGAACCTAGATAATAAAGGAAGTTTATTTGTCAACTTTCGTATTTGTGTTATAGAATTCAACCTCGTGGTTAACTCTCTGGGATGTTAATGTGATTGGACTATTTCATTATATGCCATAACTTGAAAATGCATTTCATCCAAGCTAGCCCACTGCGGGACATATACTTCAATAGCCCCATTTTAAAAAAGAAGAAGAACTAATTCAGAAGAACCAATGACTTGTCCCATATCACACAGTAAGTGCAGAAAGGGACAAACGCAGGCACTCTGACCTGGAATCCTGCACTCCTGTCATAGCCCGGCATGACCTGCCAGTGTCCTCACAGCTGCCTGGTGATACCAGAGTCAGTGAGTGAAAGTTCTAGGCTGACAATTGGGAAATCCCAAATGAAATCCTTCTGGCTCCTGTTCAGCTTCTTTTTTGACCTTGGGAGAGTCATGTAACTTTCTATTTTCTTTCCCCATCTGCAGAATGGGCTGGGTAATAATAACACCTGCCCCACCCAAACTTCCATGAATGTTATGAGGAAGAATTAGATAATGTCTGCACTGAGTTTTGCTCTCCTTAGAAGAAAGTCCCTATAAAACTCAAGGCAGAAATTCATTATGAGGACTGATGAGATCAAAGCCTGCAGCCATGAGCTGGGGAAGCTTTCCCCTCTACAGAGAGCATTTACTGCTCTACACCCTAATAACATTCCTCCCTTAAGATTCTAAGACGATTTGCAGATAGTCATTAAGTAAATCTTGCTGCCCTTAAGCAAGGTGCAATTTGCACTGTAACAGCCTAAAGCTTTATGGAAATAAATTCTTAGGAGGAGCAAAGGCGATGCTTAAAAAAATAATTCAGGAATTAGGATCCTTAGGTCTGTTTTTCTAGCTGCCTACTCTCTATATCCACAAAATACAATTTTTATTTAACTCTTTCATTTTCCATTCGCAGCAGCTACGTAGTACCATGGCAAGCAGATCTTGTGGTGGGAGACCCCATGCAACCAGAAAGGGGAACAAATACTCCTAAACGGCAGTAACTTTAGGAGCTTTGGGCAACTCTAAAACTTTATATGAATCTCTAGGTTTAATATTTGCCTGAACCAAAAGTACTATCTTCTCTCCTCCTTGTTGGGCAGGTCCGTCCTTTCCTTCGGAAAGTGGCTAAGGCCATCAAACCACAAAAGAGCCCACTGTTTGGCTTTAGGGAATCCATCTTCCCAAAATGTTCGGATCCACTAACCAGGTCTTGATGTTTGCATGATATTGCCTAACCTCATTTTCTAATGTCTCAACTTGACTGCATTTCATTTTAATTTATTAAACTATACTGGCAAAGTCTCAGAGTAAAATGCTGTGCTATCTTATTTTTGAATCTACATGTTAATCGTGTCTAATTGGCCTTCATTTCCATCTGCACACATCTCTGGTCCTCATTTCGGGAATTAGTAGATCGACCAACCCAGTCATGACCTCATGACGTTCATTTGACTTTGCCTCAATGTTCTATCAAAGCCTCAAAATGTAAGTAACCAGCATAAGGAACACCAGAGCAATTAAAAGATGATATTTATATTTACTGTTTGAGTTAGATCTGTTGGAAGGCAAGAGTTTAAAGTACTAGGAGCCCCTTATTCCCAGGGCAAGACTGATACAGACTGTAAGTGTTCTCTTTTCTAGGTGTATTCTGTAGTTTATTAAAAGGAGCACTGGGGCCAGGGTTGATACACAATACATTTTTTATAAGAAATTGAATAGAAGCCGCCAACTCTGTCAACCTAAGAGTTTTGGCTTTAAAAAAGAGGGGGCCGTTCGATCGGATCTAAAAAGAGGGGACTGACTTTATATATCAGTGCTGAATTAATTATAACAAAGACCTCCCCATCCAAAAAAAACCCATAAACCTTCCATATCTGCTCATATTTAGTCTCAAAGAGTAACCTTTAAACTGAGGGAAATAATTTTGAAAGTGTCAAAAAGAAACCCTTTTGCAAAATAATTTTATACATCCAGTAACAGCGTGTTTCCTTTGACTAGCTGCTTTTCTCCTGATGAAATGCGTACAGCTTTAGAAGCCGCAGTATACAAAGTCTTATCAGTTATTTATTCTTTAGCATGAATGAATTCAACAGATTCTGTGGGTGTAGGGAAGAGACTGGAAAGGAAAGCCTAAAGGAACTGAGGGCGAATTCCACCAAATTTTACCTGGCCAAGTATTTTCTGAGTAATAATGCTGCCTTCATTCTATTTTATAGCATCTTTTCTCCTCTGTGGCTGAAGAAATGGCACATAGAATCTTTTCTCTAAAGTCTACACAGGAATTCTGTGTCAAGTGAGTAAAAAGATGGAGAGGTGGAGGAGACAGACCCCGGGGGGCTACATCTTCCCTGTGTGCCCAGGAGGGCTTTCTGCTAATAGCATCCGAGCGGGCAGAGACAGCAGGGAAAGCCTGCACCAACACGCCAGCATCCAGGGTTCCAGACCAAGGGAGGCGGAGGGAGTGCAGAACATTTCGTTCTAATTATGCCGAAAGTCTAAACGAAAAAAATAAAATAAAATAACCCCGGAAGGTTGTACATTGCAGTCTAAAATGAACCAAAACTACCAAAGTTTAGAGAAGGCATGGTGTTTCCGGTTTTCCGGCTACAATAAACTCGCAACCGGTAAGGAAAATTAGTGTTTCTGTAAAATGAAAAATAGAAATCCAAGACCCTTGGCTGGTGGAGAAGTAAACTCTGCTTTAAACTATTATCTTGGGGCACCTGGGGGGTGGCTCAGTGGGTTAAGCATCTGATTCTCAATTTTGGCTCAGGTCATGATCTCATCAGTTGGTAAGTTCTAACCCCACATGGGGCTCTCTGCTGTCAACATGGAGCCCATTTCAGATCCTGTCTCCCTCTCTCTCTGCCCCTCCCCAGCATGTGCTATGTCTCTCTCTGACTCCCTCTCCCTTCCCCCTTCTCTCTCTCCAAAATAAATAAACATTTAAAAATATATTTAAAAAGAAAAAAATTGCCCAAGGTAAAGAACAGTGATCATCTCATACATACTGTTAGTTATTCTTACTGCTGAGGGTCACTCTGGTTGACTGCCCTTTGGTTCAGCAAACAATATTATGAGTTTTCTGGGTATACAAAGACGCACATTGAACCTAATCTGTAATAAAGGTTGCAAACTAAAATTTTCCAGGTTATATTATAGGAATGAGAGGAAGGGGAGAGAGAAAGAGGAGACATACCAGGGCTTTAGGAGCTCTGAGAGAAGACCACCCAAGGCAGGAGCTTTAGAGCAGGAGGATCTATCCTGAAGTTTAAGGGGGTCTCTTTTGTCTGCCTGATTTTGGTGCCTCTCTGGAGAATGAAAGAAGGTGGGTGAGGGCCCTGTGGTGAGCAACAGCCTCGTGAAGGCAAAGCAGTATAGACAGGTGCTAACAGGCAGAGTCAGAAGGACAAAGGGAGCAAGGAGAGAATTCAGCAAAAACTCAAGGTGAGAGGTGGCCATGGGAAGAAGGCACTGAGCTTGGGATCCTTACTAATATCAGGGAAAGTACCAGGCTTCCCACAGTACTTGGTATGGATGGTTGAGCCATTTTATTTGTAAAAACAGAAAGAAAGGAAAGGAAAGAGGAAAGGAAAGCCAATCATACCTAATTAGTTTGCTCTTGCTGCAAACTTGCTCTTGCTTCTAGTGATAATCACTAGAAGTCACAACCTCTTCGCTCTCCCAGGACGTTTCTCTTTGCTGCTTATATTCTCAGATTAGGAACCGTATGGAACAGTTGGATTCTAAATCTGGGTATCATTCCACATGAGTTAGTCCAATGGTGTGCTGATAAACCAGCTCTCTGGGGAGAATAAAAAAAGTTGGCCAATTTTTATGGTATGTGTAAAAATACCCACTTTGGCCAATTTTCAGCTACAGACTTTATATCACTGTATGCGGAGTCAGGGAGAGATGTGGAATCAGCTCCCAGAAGCTGGTATGAACCAGCCTACTGCTGCCTCAATCCACCTGACAGTAATTCATTCCACTCTGTCACAGAACCAGCCACCTGGTCTTCTTTCAATTCTCTTTACTTAGTCTGCTTCTTCCTGCCACAGGACTGTATTTTCTGTTCCTTCTGCTCAGGATATGCTCTCCTTCCTTTTCGTCTAATCAATGTCCACTCATCTGTTCTCAGCACAACTGTGGCTTCGCTAGACAAGCTTTCTCTGACCTCCCTGCCCAGGTCAAGTACATTAAGTCTAGCCTTTCATTGCTCCATGCACCCTTCCCTCCTAGAACAGATCACAGGTATAATTTTACACGTACTCGATTGATCATTTGATTAATGTCTGTCTCCCCTCCTTGATGGTATACTCCAGGAGGTCAGGCCCCATCTGCTTTTGTTCACATTGCAGAGCATGGCAAGTAACAGGTGTCTGATGACAAGCTGGTGAGTCCCAGCATCCCAGATCCTGCTCCAATCCAAGTAATCACCAGCTGGTCACTCCTCTCTTGAAGGTAGAAAGCATAGAGCAAAAAGACGTCATCTTATCTCTCTTCTTATCAATACCATTCCCGGAGGTGCCTGGGATCAAGAAGCACTACATCAGACTCACTTGAGTTTCAGTCCACAGCAACGTCTTCCTATCTGAAGAGCCACACAGTAAACCGGCAGAGGTTTAGAAATCATTTTGTGTCATCTTGAGATATATAACCATGTCTGGTGTGGTTGCCTGATAATGCCCTCATCACATAGCCATATTGTTCCATTCTTTCCTATCTACACATACCTGCTCAATACACTTGGATATATTCAATTTAAATTAATGTCAGGTGGAAAATATGAAGAAGAGAAACTGAGACTTTTAAGGATCTATGTAGTTGCCAGTCCTCAAAACAATAATGTTTCATCATTGAAAGATTACATGAGCCTGTAAATAATGGAAATATTTAAGTCGTGTAGCAAGTTGAAAGGGTTTACCAAACAACTCAAGCAATAGCTAAAATTTATGGAGTACCAATGTACTAACTCCATACCAACTTTAGGAGGCAGAGAAATTAAAGTACTCAAGGTCATACAGCCAGAATGGTGGGGTCTTGGAAGGTAAGGACTCTGACACTGAAGCCCACACTTCAGATTACTAAGCTCTGTAGCCCAAGGAGAACAGATCAAATGCAAAATAGATACAGTGACCCTTCAGTCAGAGAAGGCACGATAGGAATAAATACATGCAAATAGATTGAAAGAAGGCAAGAAGAAATTTTAACAACCATGCTAGGGTAAAAGGAGAGAATAATAGGTATACTTTTTTTTTTAACTTCTAAACTTTCATTTTAAGATTGTTGTAAAGCAGTTTTTCAAAGACAAAAGCCAGCTTGCATCTTTTTGACCTATGGGGCATACCCACACACTGTCCTTAGTATCCTGCTAAGGATTCTAGGAGGAAAAAAAGTAGATTTCAGTTTATTCCTCTGTAGCCTTGTGAGTTTTGCCCTCACCTAGTCATAGTAGTAGGAACATATTTTGGCAGTAAAATCATAGTTAAATTTAGGTGAACTGCTTAGCTATGCATCAAAAGTCAAGAGTTGCCTATATGAAGTTTAATATACTTTCTGTAAAGAATCCATTGGGGCCTAAAGGCAGGCTTAAGTAAAAATTTAAAAAGACACTTAGATACCAAAGTACATCACTCACTACAGTACAATCCCCTTTACCAGTAGTTCCAACTTTCACTGAGAACTTCATTTGTGCCAACTCCAGGCTCCATGCTTTGGTGGGCCATACAGTATTTCATTTACCTCTCAGACACCCCTGGGATCTACCTACTACGATTATCCTCATTTTGGAGTTGAAAGTTTAAATAATACGCCCAAGTTAACAAATTCAGCGAAGGGGGGAGCAGAACTCTGAGCAAAATTGTTTCTGTCTCATTCACTGTACACATTCCATCGAAAAATACAAAAAGTTAAAAAGGAAATGTTCACTTCAAAGCTCTGAATGGCCATTCATGGGATCTGATCATTGGGCCTGTTAATTCATGACAGTTTCTTTCTGGAAACCTTTTAGAAACATATTCCATGAAGGAGGTTCTGCTTTATAAGAAGCCTGACAAAGCAGCCCCTTTGCTTCTTGGAAAAAAAACAAAACAAAACAAAAAAGGCAAAAAAGCAAAACAAAACAAAAAAACCCAGCATCAAGAAATAAGCAGCCCCAAAATCCTAGCAGTAGATTCCAACTCTGACATTTTCAAATCATCTGAGCAGTTTTGAAAAAAAAAAAAAACATTCTGTTGCTTGGGCCCATCCCAGACCAATTAAATCAGAACTTCTTAGGGTGCCTGGCTGGATCAGTCAGTGGAGCATGCAACTCTTGATCTCGGGGTTGTGAGTTCAAGCCCCACATTGGCATAGAGCCTACTTAAAGAAAAAAACAATCAGAATTTCTTAGGGGTGGGGCCTGGGCCATGGTGAGTTTTAAATGCTTCCTAAGCCCTGCATCTGCCTTCTCTACCGCCTCCACCCCTTGCAGGTAGAAAAAAAAAAATTCATTGAGTAATGAAGACAACGGCAACAAATTTTGATGTTCTTAAGTTCTTTCGTTAATAGGTCTAATTTGTAAATGTATGCAACTGCTTGTAATTGCAATTTATAAACTTATCTAATTTCTGCTACCAGAATTTTCTAGTTTCAAAAGTCATACCAAAAGGCAACAGTAGATGGCCCACCTCTCTCAGAAAGAATGATCAAAGAACCGACCTTGGATCCTAAATGAAGAGCCCAAACTTAACCTTGCAAATTAGCTTGAGGTAGGGAGGGGGGAGGAAGGTAAAAACATGATGAGGAAAATAGGAATTCAGAGTCTTTTCGCGAATAATTGAAGGGCGGGCTAAAAGAATCACATGCACAAAAACTCTAGGGATAGAAATGAGCAAAAGTGACTCCAGTCTCTGATGCTGATAACGAAAGTAGTGAAAGTGTGCACAGGGAAGTTGGCAAACCAGAAAAGTTGAGTCCCAAAGTTCCCCCTATTCTTGGATATCTTTTTCCCCTTTTTTGGTGAAAGTGAGAGTGGAAGATTTGGCTTTATAATGGACCACATCTGTGAGGGAACTTGGTTCTGTCTTTCCTTTGACTGTCAATATGTACCGTACAAACATGCCAAAAAAGCCATGAGTTTTCCATTGCATCATCTATTCTTAAAATTATTTTTATTTTCCCTCTGCCATTTATATTACACTTCAGAGGCACAAAGCAAACATACCACTTAGAAATTAATGAGAATTAAAGTTGCATGTAAGGCTGACTTCTACATGGTTAGTCTTCTAATACAAAGTATTTGCTATCATTGAAATGGAGTCTCTTCTCTTTTTTATACAAGTGTAATTTTTAGCTAATGAAATAATAATATACTCTTTCGAGAACTTTTCTCCTGCAGAATTCAGTACATACTCAAGGGATACGCATTTCCATCCAATAGAAAAGAACAGATTAGTATCTCCGTTATATAACTGGACCAACTGGGAGATAGGAAAAAAAAAAGTGATGTGACAAACATCTTCCAGTGAAACTAATTTCATCTCTCCCAGTCCAGAGTTCTACTCTTGAATGGCTCTTCAAATTTTAGTACCTCTGGGCTTCTAGAGGTTTGATGTTACATTTTCACTGTTGAGGAAAATTGTGTCCTAGTTCTAGGACCTCTCATGACTAAACGCTCAGAGCCCAACATTAGTCATTAGTTTCAACTTGGGACCCCAAACTCACTCTGGACCCGTGTAAACCAGAGACCCTGCTACAAGCCTTAGTGGGGGGAGGGTGGCAAGAAAACACATCTTTCTCACAGTACTTCTAACCCAAGCCAGGGCGAGATGCCAGGAACCTTAAACCACACCAACAGATTCCTCTGTACTCATGACCATACATCATCAAGAGTCCCATTTCGGTATACCTAAAAAAGCATCGAACTTCAATCTAGGTCCACAATCTGGTCCTGTGTGCAACTATTGTATGCAATGCACTGACCTTGCCCTGCAGGGCTGATAGAAAGCAGAGATATTTTTCCTTCCAGCCCATTCATTATTAGGTCTCAGTGAGCAGAGAGAAGCGTGTTGTGGGGGTGGCTTAAGGTAGACAGCTGTGGCTAAAGCGGTGCCATTAGCCACGGCTGCAAAGGCAGGTAAACAGTGAGTTACAGCTTAACCACATCCTTCTGGCACGAGGTCATCCCAACCTTGGCCCAGCTCTGCATACAACAGGTAAAGGTCTAAGGATGTATTCTGATTTGTTTATTCTACCTGTGCATGTCAAGTTATTTTTAGTCAGGCTGATTTCTACTTAATGCTCAGAATGGGAAGCCGGTGACAACCCTTTTTAACAGGGCAGAAAATTCCAGCCCAGCGCCCAATTTACACAATTACATCTGCAAATACATGTGGTGGTGGTGGTAATAGAGTTGTCCTATGGTTCATTTAATTCCTGAGTATGTGATTAATTCCAATTGCAACTACAAACAAGTACTGGATCTACTCCTGTGCACGCTACTTCTGTGAGAAGATCTATGTTCAGAATTTGTTTTAAATTTTTAAAAACTTAAATCAGTACGAACATTTTCAGGAAATGAAAACAAATCCAAGGATCATGGCGTTTTTCTACATAAAATTGTCGTATCGTTCTCTATTGCCTCTGGAATGGAGTCCAGGCTGTCGAGAGAAGGAATTAGAGGCCTTTTATAAACTATCTCCAACCTGTCTCTCCCTCTTTATGTTTCAGCACGCTCTACCACCTCGCCCATCCTGCAGGACACCCCCCTGCTCTTACTACCCAGAACTAACCATCTTTGGAGCGTGGTATTTGCCAAGATTGTCCGCTGGAGATCTGTGGAGCCATCTATCCTACAGACATGTTTTGTTTGGGCCTTACAGTGTTTAAATTTTTTTTGTTTGGACATTTCACAGACCTTCTATCTTCTTGTAAAAAGCAGAGGATTGGCCAACACTGGGCCCACATTCTAGCATGGCAGCAACCAGCTGACTGAAGAAATGGCTCTCTGCTTTAGATGTGGCACCTACTCTCTAATTCTCCACGATCCTCACCCCTTTCCACTGAATCACTCCTAGCCCAGTCATTCATTTTCTTTATCTGCCTGGTCCCCACAGAGCCATGTACTTTATACTTCCAGATTATTCCCTTATCCTGGTTCCTCTTTGGGAAATGTTCTTCCGTGTTTCTCTCTGGTAGACCTCTACCAGTCCCAACTTAATATCTCCTTCACTGTGAAGTCTTTCATCTATGATCCCTTAAACATATTGTTATCATAGGACTGATCACAACTCCCTGACTACCTGTCCCCTCAGGTATAAGAATCTGGATTTATTTACTTTTTTTATTGCCAGTATTTAGCACAGTTGCCAATGAAGGAAAAATATCCAAGAGAGTCATGACGTGACATAGAAAAGAGTGAACTAACTTCCTTGACATTGGAGTTAAGAGTGACTTTTTTCTGAGTCAGGCATCGGTTGTGCTAACAGTGGCTGAAAGTGGGGCGAAAAAGTAGGGTAGCAAGAAAGTTAAGAACGCAAGCAAAATCTTTACTTAAGAACAAATTCAGAAAGCAGGATGCATAATTGCAAAAACAGGTGAGAAGTACTAATAAGTGTAATTGAGGAAAACTGTAAAGGGTATATATAGACACACTTTATAGTCTCTGATCACATCGTTCTTACAATTTCTGGCATCGTTTATAAAACTATTGTTCTACATTACAGAGATAAGAGCTTTAAACTCCCAAATGTATGCTGTGGAAGAAAAGACAGAAACAAGCAAAAAGTAACTCATTTTTCTGAAACTTTCACAAACGAATGAAGGGAAAGGGGGGGAAAATACTGAATTCATTAATACGTTAAAGGTTTGATTGATTGGTAGGTAGACAAGAGGTCAGCTCTATTTTTCCAAAGCAACACTCTACATGGTCATTAGAGCTTGCATCTTAAATTATGTTTGCATCTGAAATTAATTCCAGGAAGCAATAAAAAATATAGGGAAACATTTGAACAGTTGTTGACTGGATGGGGCATGTGAAAAATAGACATTATTTGTACACATCATAAGAAGACTAATACCCTGTGCTAATAAACAAGAGAGTCTGGTTTGTGTAATGGAGTCTTCTTTATTACTCTAAGGGGTACCCACACTCTCGTGAAGAATTCTAGAGCACTTCCTTTAGCTTCGAGCTGAAGAACTCGGACAAATGTGTGCTACGGGCATTTAAAGTTATCTTTTCTATTACCTAGTGTTCATCTACTCCTACTTCTTTTCCACCAGCTGCTTTAAAAGGAAGAAGAAAGAAGCATGTAGTACTTGACCTAGAAAGACAAGTTGTCAACTTTTTAAGTGAAAGAAAGGAAGTGTCGTGTCTGTAAGGTGGCAAGTTTATGTGGGAGTGTTATTTTGAATGACTTCAAGGAACCTCATATTTTTCTGGTATAACATCAAGTTAGCAGTGTGCTCCTCATTTTTAAATAGGTGTTCCCTCTCTTACAAAATCCTGTTGAAGAAATAAAACATCCACATCTAAGTATAAGATACTAATTTCCTCAAGTATCTTCTATGAAGTTACAAAACCCATGATGAAATAACAGCCTCTTTAAACACTGGGTCCAGTATCTCTGACTTCAGTTTATGCCGTTAGAAAGTCCCTGGAGTCAGAATGTTCGTTCTCCATCCCATGCCCCCAAACCCTTGCTCTATAAGCAAATAAGGGGTAGAAATGTTAAGAGGGGAAGAATTGAAATGTCTGATTCTGGGAGGAAGAAAGTACGCCTCCACGTTATCACTCTAAAACATCTATTATCTTGGTCAAATCCTTTCCTGTCACCAGTTTTTTAAATGAAATGTTTTATTTTAGTTGAATGAACGGCAAAATGTGTCAGCCTCACAGTCTGTAAACATATAAAAAAAAAAAACCTGCCTTCTTGAATTCATTTGCTTGATCCTAGGGAGCTAAGTTGCTTCCATTGGAAAACTGACTTAAATTTCACCAGGATACTTAAGACAAAATGACATTAGTTATAGTCCTGTTTTCTTCTACTTCTGTTCTTTACCCTAGGGGAAACTGACCTTTGACTTTTAAGAAAAATGCAAAGTTCATTATCTCTTTTTCAATAAATTAGTCAGCATGAGATCTTGCCTATCATTTTTCATGGAAATAAACAACCTTCCAAATACAGCAGTGTCTACCATAATTCAAATTACTTAATTGAGCATATGCTTTAAAAGAATGTTTTGTTTTGCTTCTGTAGTTTTATTTTATATTTGGGCTCATTAGAATGCCTGTTAACATGTGGTCCAAACCATTTGCAAATCACCCATTTTTACATGTATATACTAAATATACAAAATATACATTTAGGGAAATTAGGCATGAGAGCCACCTGAGTGAGACCTTTGGCTCTACTTGGGCAGTTTCTTGACCTCTTTAACTCTTTCCTTCTCCATCTCGAAAAGGAGGATAATACCTTAATTCCAATGTTGCTATAAAGATTAGGTCAAGCTTTTGGTCTAGTCCCTGGAACATAAAAGCATGGTCAACAAGTGATAATGCCAACAAAAACAATGGCATCATTATGATGATAAGAAAAAAAAAAAAAGAAAAGAGAATAGTTAGGGTTATTTCCATACCCAGCCCATGTGTACCAGATAGAATTCATGAATTCTTTATGCAGGAAATGTTGGGAAGGAAGTAGAATTTTTGAAGCTGTTCAAATGGTACGAAGGAGTGAGAGAGAGTTTACGGCAGGTTGTGCAGAAGTCACTGTGTCCTCTTTCTTCATTCATTTGTTCATTAAATATTTACTGTGTGCCAAATATATGCCACACACTCTTCCAGGCAAAGGGCACACAGCTGTGAAGAAACCCAAAGAAACAAGTCTTTCCCTCTTGAGGTTATATTTTAATGCAAAAAGAGACCGTTACAAAGATAAGTCCAAACATATCAGAGATATTGAATTGCCAAAGAGAAAAATTCAGCAAGGAAGGGGCATTGGAATTGTGGGGATGGGGAACTGAAATATTAGAGAGAGTACACGGGAAAGTCTCACTGAGAAGGGAAATTTAAATGAAGACCTAAGGGAAGGGAGGGAGCAAGTTGTACGGATGGAAGAAGGAACATCCAGACAGAAGAAAAAGCAGGCCTTGAAGTGAGAGCATGCCCAGTATGTTCCAGGACCAGCCAAGACGTCACAGTGATCAGAGTGCCCTGAGTGAGGGCAATGGGAGGATATGGGGTACAGAGTTGGTAAGGGGGCAAGAAGGTGGCGAATCATATTTATGTCAGTATAGTGTCTTGGGCTTTTACTCTAAATTGGAAAAGCATCAGGTTTTGAGCAGAAGAATGACAAGGTCCGATTTCCCTTTTAAAACATATACCCTGATGTTTACAGCAGCTTTTTCAACAAGAGCCAAATTATGGAAAGAGCCCAAATGTCCATAGACTGATGAATGGGTAAAGAACACTGATGAATGGGTAAACACACACACACACTGCACAACGGACTATTACTCAGCCATGAAAATGAATGAAATCTTGCCATTGGCAACAATGTGGATGGAGCTAGAGTATAATGCTCAGCAAAGTAAGTCAGAGAAAGACAAATACCATATGATTTCACTCCTATGTGGAATTTAGGAAACAAAACAGAAGAACATAGGGGAAGGGGAGAAAGGAGAGAGGGAAGCAAACCTTCAGCCAATTCTTAACTGCAGAGAACAAACTGAGGGTTGATGGAGGGAGGTGGACAGGGGATGGGCTAAATGGGCGATGGGTTGTAAGGAGAGCACTTGTTGTGATGAGCACCAGCTGTTATATGTAAGCAAGGCATCACTATCTTCTACACCTGAAACCAATTTACCATATACGTTAACGGACTAGAATTTAAATAAAAAATTAAAATTAAAAAAGTTGATTTATAACTTAACAATTAGGCAACGTGTAAAAAAATTCTCTGAGTCACAGAAATATATTAAAGGAATACTTATTATCTAAAAAAAAATAAAATAAAATAAAAAGGGATTCTGGCTGCTGTGTTAAAACCAAACTGAAGACGGCCCATTAGAATAGTATAATAGTGTAGGCGAGACATCATGGTGCCCATTAATAGAGCTGTAGCAATGGAAATAGTGAGATGTGGTCACATTTTGAATATGTCTTAAAGATAACAGCCAGGGTGCCTGGGTGGATCACTCGGCTAAGTGTCCGACTTTTGATATCAGCTCAGGTGGTCATCTCGTAGTTGTGAGACTTAGGCCCGGAGTCAGGCTCCACGCTGAGCACTGAACAGGGAGCCTGCTTGGGATTCTTTCTCTCCCTTTCTCTCTGCCCCTCCTCACTCTCTCAAAATAAGTAACATAAAATAATACAGACAGGACCGAAAAGATTTCTTGGTCTTGGATGGAATCAAATGATAACACCCAGCTTTTATAACTGGAAGAACGAAGTTGTCATTTACTGAGAAAGAAAAGACTTGGAAAGGTCCAGAGATGAGAACCAGGTACTTAGCTACATGAGTCTGGAATTCAGAAGTCAGATCCAGACGGGAGATAAAATTTCAGAATTATAAGTATATAGAAAGTATTTAAAGCCATTTGTGAGAAATTGTAAAGGCTTTTTTTTTTTTAATGTTTTATTCATTTTTGAGAGAGAGAGAGAGAGACAGAGCGTGAGTGGGGGAGGGGCAGAGAGCGAGGGAGACACAGAATCCAAAGCAGCTCCAGGCTCTGAGCTGTCTGCACAGAGCCTGATGCTGGGCTCAAACTCCCCAGTGGTGAGATCATGACCTGAGCCCAAGTCAGACGCTTAACCTATTGAGCCACCCAGGCGCTCCCCATTTGCAAGAATTTCTAAAGCAACAATGAGATAAACACTTAAAACAGACTTTGAGCAAGCAGAGCAGAGGATAGCGTGGGGGGAAAAACCCTATAAAAATGGAAGGGGATGGGTTTGCCACAAGGGGCTTCAGGGTCAAGGGGGCCAAGCCCAGATCACTGTAACAGGAAACTGGCCGTGGGGGCCGGACTGTGAACAAGATGAGCAATTCTGTCTCCTCCTTGCCCACCGATGGGCCTTGATGATCTCACCTTACTGTCAGTCCTTACACCTCAGCCTACTCTCAAACATTCATTTCAGGGACATCTGTTTCATTATTTAATCCTAACCTAATTTTTCTATTAAACAGGTAACAATTTACTAAAGGACTTGCCCTGCACAAAATAATGTAAAAAAAAAAAAATGTTTGGAAAAGGAATGTTTCTACATTTCATACGCAAAGAAAATGCCACGCTTATAGGGACATTGGCTGTGCTTGTCAGAAATCATCCTTGATGGTTGGTTAAAGCAAGATCTTGGAATGGGTTATCCTCAGTTATCATAACTTGACCTGTGTCGCCTCCAGTTCCTGGGCCTCTTCTGCCCATACTCTGCTTTTGGTACTTTTCCTCCCTCATCCTAGTGACTCTCCTCTTGCCCTGTCTCATTCTCGCCCTGCACTTTCTGTCTCTGAAAGCTAATCACGCCACACAACCACCACCCATGTGACAGATGCTGCCGATGTCTCAGTCCTAAGCCAATGAAAACAACACTTGACTGGCCATCTCCCATCTTTTGGATGGCCTCCCTTCCAAAGGCCACATATCCCCCACTATTCTTTTCTCTACAAACTCTGTCCTCCTGATCCAGAACCACCCCTCTCACAAGATGCGCCATCATTTATGAAGTCTCTGGAGCCAGAAACCTAGGAAGGACGTATAACCCTCTGGCCACCACTTTCTTAGCCCAACACCCAGTTAGTCTTGTTAATTCTACAATTTAAATGTTATTTCCTTTCCTATACCACTTCTGTAATTCCTGCATACTTTTTTTTCCCTGGAATACTCCAGCAACCCTCAGTTTGTTCTCTAGAGTCTCTTTTTTGGTTTGCCTCCCTCTTTTTTTTTTCCTTCCTTTCCCCCGCATTCATCTGTTTTGTTTCTTAAATTCCACATACGAGTGAAATCATATGGTATTTGTCTTTCTCCTGACTGACTCATTTTGCTTAGCATAACACTTTCTAGCTCCACCCAAGTCACTGCAAATGGCAAGATTTCAGTATTTTTTATGGCTAAGTGATAGTCCATTGTATATACATACCACATCTTCTTTATGATCTGCATACTTTGATCATTGCAAGATTCAGCAGTTATTTATTTCCATGTCTGTGTTTCCTATTAGCCTGTGACTTCCTTCTTGTGGGGAAGAATTGACTAATTACAGATTTCAGCTGAGTGAGGTTAATTGGTAAGGGTAGAAGGTAAAGAGATCAGTGACAGCAGCAAGCAGCACTGAGAAGAAAGGACCTGATACAACAGTAAAAAGCGTTGCAAAGTTGATGTTCAACGGTGCCCACTAGAGCTGTGCATACATAGTCTGTGTAAATATACACTGATTCCTACACTTGAATCCATTAATGAGAATTTATTGAATGTCTACTGTGTAACCAACACTGTGTTAGGCACTGACGCGCGATAAAGAAGTATCGGACACAAGTCTTCCTCCTTCAAGAGCCTTCCATCTAGCTGGAGAAAAGAGATGGGAGCATGAGGCACGACGGTACAGAATTAAATCAATTTACATGGCATTGACCGCGTCTTGGTAGAGAAAAAAATTGAAATAAGGAAAGGCTTCATGCAGAAGGTGCACTTGAGAAGGACCTCGAAAATGGGTAAAATCCAGTAGAAAAGGAGACTGAAAAGGAAATAAACACCTACATTCTAGAATATGTTCACAAGATATTCAAGAGACTGGCCTGACTGCAGGAGAGGGTTCCTGAGGTGGGACAGTGGGAAGAAGGCAGGGCAGGGAAAAGATGGAAAATAGGCAGCATGAATGTGCAAAGCGTTCACGGGTCACTCATTTGAGCATATTTGAATATAATTTGACCCTATACACTACTCAAGGTTGCTATTTGGCTCAGTTGAATTTCCTTAAGTCTTCTTACCTAAGAAGTGCCAGGACACAGATCCAGCTGTCTGCCAAAGTAAAGGCAGGGGGAGAGCGTGCCTGATGTCACTCAAAGGAAACACACACCAGCTGATTAAGGAGGGGCATTATTTCACTTTAAAAGGAGGCTCTTGCTTCCTCTGATCGCTTCAATAGGAAAGGCAACATCAAAAGGAATTGAGCAGTGGGCAAACCAGAATTAGAACTGCACAGCAGAACATCAATTACAGAGTCTACCAATATGTGTTTAACTACAGAAAGAGCCCTTAGAGCCTGATCCAAAGAAGGATCTTTGTGCATGAGTGTGATTGATGAAAACAGAAGATATCAGTTAAAGAAAGGACAAGAAAGGAAATGAAAAAGATGTGTGAGGTTTGTCAACCTTTTCCCTAAGTACCCTTCCCATTCTCGGCGAGTGCAGTATACCACCCAGCATGACAGAAAACTCATCGTGAAACTTGAACCAGTAGCCGAGCAGAATGAGCAATTTCATAGAACAACAACGGACATGAGGTCTGCAACAGAACTACAAAAGGAAGAAAAGTTAACTGTTAAACCTCCAACAGTTATGTTCTGCCTGATTTAGGAACAACAAAATTCAGAGGCCCGGTAGTCTTAACTCTCTCTAATCCCCAGATTAGATGTAAATGTTTTCCTTTTCTAAACTTGCTTAGAAGCTGAACATGCTAGACTCTAAGAGACTTTTTTTCTGTAATTTGTTGTGCATTATCAGCTATTTACATAATTACACTAATTAAGCTAGTTACAGCAGTTCCTGTAAATATGTGAAAGATCACTGAAACATGTAATTATGTCCTTATATCATTAATTAAACTATATCAGCTGAGAAAATTACTGTAAATATGTCTGGAGGTGTTATTAGTCTGTGTAATGGAGACATAGAATTCTTTATTGAACTACAATAACGTGTTCTGCACTAATAATCCATTTAAAACACCACTCGTGGATTTTTAGAGTTAAACATAGCAGGCACAAAAGAAAACTGTATCTTTTATACCCAGAATAGTTTGAAAAATTGATACAGGTTTGAGATTTCCTTTACTGCCGACTTGGGTAGAAGGCAACTTGACAGGAGGGCTCCGTTCCCCAGTGGTCGTACCTGGTATTGCAGTGGGGGTGGGCAGCTTCTGAGGCGTGTATGGTCTTTTCCTGGAAGAGGCCCAGCCAAGGCCCAGCCAAAACCCCTGACCCCCAGGCTGTCTCCCACACTGGACTAGGCCAATTGTTCCTTCTGGGATTCTCATGAACCTACCCACCAACCTCTTTCTTTAGTGTTTATGTATAAATAGCTGTCCCAATGCCCCAAGCCCAAATATTTGATTAGTAATAGTAGGATATCCAGGTAAGACTATTTTTAAAGGACATAAACAGGAGCGTCTGGGTGACTCAGTGGGTGAAGCTTCCGACTTTGGCTCGGGTCATGATCTGGGGGTTCCTGGGTTCTAGCCCCGCGTCGGGAGCCTGGAGCCTGCTTCGGATTCTGTGTCTCCTTTTCTCTCTGCCCCTCCCCCATCTCTCTCTCTCTCAAAAATAAATAAAACATTAAAAATAAACAAAGAAAGAAAGGACGCAAACATCAGAAGACTGAAAATCTCAACTCTCAAGGTAAAACTTCAGACATTGTGTGCATCAACTATGAAGCTGAGAATCCAGCCTTTTTTTTTTTTTTTTTTTTTTTTTTTTTTTTATTCCTTCAAATCAGACAGCTTCTGCCTCCTCCTCAAGCAGGCCCCTGCAGTCAGTAAGCCCTACACCAGGGAGACAGTACCCTTCTTCGGTGAAGAAACAAATGCAGATAGCTCTGCCAGCGGGTTGGCAAATGGTGGTCACAGGAGCCCTTCTTGGTTCAAAGGATGCTTGCTGTAAAGGAAAAGGCAGCCAGGACTAAAACGATGAGGGGATCCCCAGAGCTTCAGAAAGACACACAGGAAACCCCCTCCCTCAGAAAATAACAAACAGAGAAAGCTTTCAGTTCTTCAAGTGCAAAAAATAAAAGCTTATGACTAGAATTCTGATTCTCTTTAGTTTAATGTTTATTTCTGGGGAGAGGAAAAGGTTAACTTTGTTCTTACACCAAAATGTTATGCGAGTTTTCATCTTTTTTGGAAATTCAAAAAGGTCCAATTCTTTGAAAAAGAAGTTTCTAAGTTTTGGAAGAAAGCACATGATTTTATTTTGAATGATTATAGAAATGATACTTCAGGGGCACCTGGGTGGCTCAGTCAGTTAAGCATCTGACTCTTGATTTTGGCTCAGGTCATGATCCCAGGGTCATGAGATCTGCCCCACAGGGGGGCTGAGCTGAGGGTGGAGACTGCTTGGGATTCTCTCTCTCTGTCCCTCTGCCCCTCTCCCCAGCTTGCTCTCTCTCTATCTAAAAATACACAAAAACAAAAAACCCACAAACTTCAATTTGTCTCTATTCTTTGTGTGTAGCAGATAACATACTTGACTATACTTCCGTCAAACTCACACTTATGGACTGAAGAGATTTAAAAACTAGATTTGGATTTGGATTCCTGCCTGTTTCCAATTTCATACCCTGAGACAGAATTAAATTCACTCTGTCAAGTGGCACATAATAACATACCTCACTTTTGGGTTTACCAATGACTTCATGAATCAAATGACTGCAGAAATTCTCCCCTTAAAAAATGAAATGACTATATTCATTATAATTTACATGTAGTGTAAAGTGTCCCCTAAAGCCTACCCCCAGACGCAGGTTGGGAACCCCGAAAGTAGACTTTGAAGCTTTAGTATTTATTGGATTGGGAGTGTTCTCTGTTAGGAACTTTGGAGTAAACAGAAAAATCAACCAAAAACCTTTAATGAAAGAAAATCATGACTGATAACAATGTGTAATGCAGATTTTAATATACTTTTATAAACACTGGTCAGGAAATTAGATCAACTTTTAGTACACACACATTACAAATACCACTAGTCGCACTCCCTGATCCCTCCTCTGATAAATTTTCATATAGGCTTGGAATACTTTATACAGATAAACTATTTTCCACCATATTCCTAAGGTAACATTGTCTTTCCCATCATGCACTGTTGTCATGTCTGGACCCCAAAGAGAAGCAGCCTCCACAGGTTTCTCAGTTGGCTCCGGGTTGACAGCTTCTGTCTTTACCTCAGGATTCACCTACCTTCAGATCAATCTGGTTTTCTCAAGGGGAAGCATGGCCCTGAAGGCAGCTTCCTTTCCAAATAAACCCTAGTCAAAAGACTGGGGGGTGGGGAATGTGAAGAGAAAAGAGCACAGGTGAGATCTTACTAGTTTTCTGGACCCCTAGGAGCACCGTCCCCAAAGCAGTAACTTGCGAAAATACTGCACCAACCCCAGAGATGAGACCGGGGTCTCCTGGGGATATTTCTCTGTCACTTGGTGATAGCTGCGTCATGATCTCATGTTGAAGCCCTCAGTTAAGCTGTGCAACTTCAAAATCAAGGGGGTTTTGTTAGGGCTATCCTGATATGGAAAAGCAATGTGAAAATGTCATTTTTCATACTGACCCAAAGTTTTACTCCTTCTGGCAAGTAATTTCAGAAGCTAATCCCTTGGTCAGCCAGAGTAAATACGCCTTTCAGATCACATGGCTGGCCATAGAGTTCATCCCAGGATACTGGACTACACACGGGCGCCCTGATACCATCAATGGATTAACTCACCTCACTTAGGTAAGTAGTTGCTCTCACACAGTAGCTCAGGTGGCATCAGCATGACCTCACATGAAGGAAAACAAGAATCTAATACGTAATTTGAAAGATTTAAATGATATCCAAAAAAAAAACCATACGTCTTTGAAGAAAATGTTTTTTAAAACATTTTACAACAGGCTGAATGTTATGTGTACCTTCTGGGTGCTGCATTTATTAGAGGCAGAGTAGCACCTAAGCAACCCTGAAAAAGCCAGGTTACCTCTAGGTTTCTTCCCAAGTCCACTGAGTGGGATGTGCTCCCTAGGATTTCTCTCCTACTGGGTGAGGTTTTTCACTCTAGTGTCTCATCTGGAGTGAAAACCCAGATGAGACAACCCCCAACTCAAAATGGAGACGAACCCCCAACTCAAAAATGAAAGCACACTAACTCATAGTTATAAATGGATCAGTATGTTCATTGAATTCAAGTCAATTGTTTGAACAGGAGTCTGATATCAACAAGTGCCAGGTGGACAGGGAAGGCATCTGGACAGGTCAGTCTACTGAAAACACATCAGACTGGGCTATACAGGGCCAGTCTTCTCCAACAACTTCTCTGGCTGTTCCGGAATTATGGATAACCTAAGCTCTTTCCCAGGAACTGAACGCACATGGTATGGTAATTACTACACGCTGGCCTCCCCTCACTGAGCTCTCTCAGGGCAGAAACTCATCGCATTCATCTTCGTCGCCAATGCTGAAGGACTTGTTGGTGGCCGCACTGGTCTTCAGCTGTGTCACTCGGCTGCTGCTGCTGCTGTTCCTGCTGACACTGAGGAAGGTGTTCAAGGCCTTCCAGCTATACTGCCCCCTTGGCTGCCTAGAGAACATGCTGAGGAGGGGCCCTGGCCAGCCAGGCACCCAGGAGTTGGAGCTAGTAGCCAAGGCAATGGAGAGACTCTCTTCCGAGGAGGTGATTGATAGGGTGACCCCATCTACTGTGACATCACAGAGTAAGCCCTAACTGAATGCTTGTTGGCCTCCAAAGATGTGATAGGATGCTCTATTTATGTGAAAATGGCATGGCTCGCATGACACTATGCTCACCGGGAAACTTGAAAATTTTTGCCTAAATGCCGGAAGAAAAAACAGACAAATATAATTTATATCTGCTCTACAAAAGCCACATACGTTTTGTTAGCCATATTACTAGGGCTATCTTATTGCCTTTAGGATATAGATAGGGGATCAAGAGGGTATCTAAATATGTGAATACAGAGCCTTACCTTCCTGGTGTTTGGAAGTAGCTGACTTCAGCAAACCTGATGGTTTGAGTGTTTACTGTTGATTCCCTTTCTTCTCTGAACATCAAGTTACGTTTTCCATAAAAAGACAATGCTTTTAGAGTTACATGAAACCTGACTGCAATACGACTGAAGGCCGGTTGTTTTCTTTAATGAGCACATGCCTAATCACTGCCAACTAATTCCTATGGCTCCAGGCTTGGCTCAGAGCCAGAAATGCCGGTAATTACCAACCTCAGAAGGTCATGTACTCCTTCTCTGGGAAATTATCTGGAGTGAATCCTTATTCACACATCTCTGTGGAGTTATTCTTCATTCTCTTTGCTACAATGGGTTAACCTTCATAGAGGCCTAGAATTCCATAACCCTTCTCAAAATGAGTTATATTCTCAGCTCACTCATAATTTCCAAAAATCATAATTGGATTATCTTATTCCATTAACTGAAAAGAAATTTAGGAACTTCAGCTTTTTTTATTGGGGGTGGGGGGGGGGAGGAGGGTGGTGGGGGTAAAGTTTCTAGGAAAGCCCATAGGCTTTGGGATCAAAAAGGCCTGTGTTAAAATTCTGGCTCTGAACTTTAAAGGTCACGTAACTTTGCACGTGTACTTAAACTCTCCTTTGCTCTGTTTCTTTCTCAGTTAAATGGAGAGCGTATCACCTACCTGGCAAAGATGCTCTGAGAATTAAGAGTTAGTCCGCAAAGTGCCTGCCATACCGCAAATGCTCAATAAATGGTAGTTCTTAGTTTAGTGTTTCAATTTAATAGTTGTAAACCATATTTGTGTTCTCACAGCAAGTTATCCACAGTTTATGAAATACTTTGAACTATATTATCCACTGGATTCTCACTTTGGCGCTTAAACATTAAGCATATTGCCTGAAGTTGCACAGTTTGTTTGGGAGCGTGGGGACAACTCGGGGCCTCTGACTCTACATCAGATATATATTTCTGCCCTCCTGCTACTCTGCCTACTATCACCGACCCAGTCCAAATGTTCATTCACTCAAGGTAACATGTTGACTATGTAAAATCCAAATGTTGAAAAATTAGATGGAACCTATTGGGGAAAATGTTCTTATTTTCATTATTCAAAATTCTGCAAATCTGACCCTTAATGAAAATGGTGAGGGTGAGTATGAGGATCTTGAAGATAGCTCGTTGATAAGTAGCTGACCTCGAACAATGTCATACTGTGTACCTACACTGACTACTATAGTAGGCCATCAGCTACATGTGGCCATTGAATAATTGAACTGTGGCCTGTGTGACCAAGGAACTGAACTTTATATTTTAGTTGTTTTTAATTAATTTAATATTAAATTCAGTTACTAAAAAACCTTTAAGTATGTTTGAAACAGCTTAGATACATAAGTTTACTTTTTCAATAGTACATTTTATGAATTCTGCACACAGAACAAATATTTCTGATGAAAATGTAGCATCTGAGTTGAGATGTGCTGTAAGCATAATATGCAAACCAGATTTCAAAGACTTAGTATCAAAACAGAAGGCAAAATATCTTTTTAATAATTTCTAATACTGATTATGCATTGAAATGATAATATTTTGGATATATTAGGTTAGATGAGATACATTATTACAATTAGGAATATCAGTTTCTGTTTACCTTTTTAAAACATGGCCACAAAAAATTTTTAAGGTCGATATATGACTGGCATTAGATTTCATTTGGAGGCCCTGTTCTACAGGAAACTCAATTATCTGTGTAACTGGGGAAAATCACAGATAAATATCACATTTCATTTTACTGACAAATTTTAACTTTTGGCTGGCCTGCATCTCTGTTTCTTCACTGCTAAGATCTTTCAGGATGCTACTTTCTCTGAGACAGCCAGACAGAAGGCGAGAATGGTTTGGTTTTGGTAGAGAGGCAAGCACAGGCCCAAAACGTCCTGAAATTGACATAACTATTGAATTACAAGCCATGTTCACTCTAAATCAGGGCCTCACACACTTATGGAATATCTGTGAAATGAAAAGGGCTTGTTACACGATGGTTAATAGAACCCAAAATTCTGGTGTCTCGGGCGCTTCATCGTAAACCATCGTAAACCAAGCATCACCTGATTCTGTCTATTAAAAATGCGGATTCCTGGATCCCAGCGAGGCCTATGGAGTTAGACTCTGAACAATGGTGACTTAGAAGTCTGCGTATCGAATGGCATTCTTATCCCTCTCAAATATGAGAGCCACTGTTCTGGGGAGCGGGACAGACAGGAAGCGAGTTTGGACACAGTGGATGCACTCGGCTAGAGGCACTGGGACATCCGCAGTGTGCCACGGAAGATTCTCTCAAGCAGAAGGCGTCTAAACTGGGGCTAGAATGACAAGCAGGAAGTAGTCACTAAAGAAGGAAATAGGGAGAGCAGCAAGGAGAGGACCAGAATGAGCAAAAGGTACTTGAGAACAGAGCCTCATGGCACGTGGGGTAGCATCTGAGCCGTGGACTCCTACTAGGGCTTAAACATGGTAGGAGGCTCCCAAGAGTCTCAAAGGCAACGCTAAGGGTTTTGTTTTGTTTTGTTTTGTTTTCAATATATGAAATTTATTGTCAAATTGGTTTCCATACAACACCCAGTGCTCATCCCAAAAGGTGCCCTCCTCAATACCCATCACCCGCCCTCCCTTCCCTCCCACCCCCCATCAACCCTCAGTTTGTTCTCAGTTTTTAAGAGTCTCTTATGCTTTGGCTCTCTCCCACTCTAACCTCTTTTTTTTTTCCTTCCCCTTCCCCATGGGTTTCTGTTAAGTTTCTCAGGATCCACATAAGAGTGAAAACATATGGTATCTGTCTTTCTCTGTATGGCTTATTTCACTTAGCATCACACTCTCCAGTTCCATCCACGTTGCTACAAAGGGCCATATTTCGTTCTTTCTCATTGCCACGTAGTACTCCATTGTGTATATAAACCACAATTTCTTTATCCATTCATCAGTTGATGGACATTTAGGCTCTTTCCATAATTTGACTAATTTGATGGACATTTAGGCTCTTTCCATAATTTGACTATAGTGCTGCTATAAACATTGGGGTACAAGTGCCCCTATAATGCTAAGGGTTTTGATTATTAACCTGGAGGTAGGTTGTTTTTGGGGTAAAGGAGACATCAGCAGAGGCTGTAGGGGAGGCATGTGTAGTCTGAAAACAGTTTGCAGATGACCCTCATAGTATGGTCCAGAGCCGCTGCTCAAAGCAGGATCTTAAGCCAAGGATCACGATGGCCAGGTCTGCATTTACAAAGTTTTCTGCCTGAGAACTGGGAGGAGAATGGCTTTGAAGGAAGTTCACTCAACATCAGGGAGTTGATAAATGTCTGAACTGAAGTGGTGGTAGGAGGGATTAAAAAAGAGAAATTATTTGGATAAATATCAAAGAGTAAACTTAGCAGCACAAACTCAAAATTGTTTGATTGGATCTCGGGGCACAGGAAATTTAGGGTGACTACCAAATCCCTGGTTTGACCCGCTGAAAGGACAGCTCTGCCATTCACTGAGAGAGAACACCACCCATCCGAACTTCTCTAATTTCAAAACTTTGCCTGGCATGTTCTTCTGAATGAATCAGTCTATGCAAAACCTGTTGACAGGCTTCAAAAGGATCCAATAAATCCATAACATGGCACAAGACTGTATACACCAGCACACGGGAACCGTATCGGGTTTTGGCATCAATAAAAATCCGTTCCCGTGTTACATTTTCAAAGAAACCTATTGACTATGAAATGCTTTGGGGATTTGAATGCACATTATCATCACCAAAGTTCTGCTATTCACATACTTAAAGGTATCTCTAAGAATATTGCAATGAGATTTTTTAAAAATTTTAAACCTTAGTAACACCTACTTCTTATATATTCATATATCACATTGCTAATTAAAAAGTATAATAATCTAAAGATAAAAAAGCATCTTCGTTCTCAAAGCAGTTTGCATATGTATTGCCTTTTAATTGTTCTATTAGGATATCATTAACTCTCTGTTACTTAACAGAAAGAAAAAGCGCCAACAGGGCTTTCAGAAATGAAACTGTATGTAATCTAGACTAAAACAGAAATTAAAACTTTTATGGGAGAATTTTGACGTACCTGATATTTTTCAAACAAAATACTGCTTTTCAGTTACAAAAGTTCTCTCAGTCAGGCTCTACCCTAGAACAGGACCAGATAGGCCTCCCGGGGCTCCCACAGAACTATCACTTTGAAGGTTTTAAAAATTATTTTTTAATGTTTATTTTATTTTTGAGGCAGAGGGGCAGACAGAGAGGGGGAGACAGATTCTGATGCAGACTCCAGGCTCTGAGCTGTCAGCACAGACCCTGACGTGGGGCTCGAACCCATGAACCTTGAGATCATGACCTGAGCTGAAGTTGGACTCTCAACTGACTGAACCACCCAGTTTTTCAAAATTTTAATCCAAACGATTATAAATAATTTGACATGGTTTTTCTAAAGGATCTTTTCTTTACAAAAAAGTAAAATGTTTTGCTTAATGCAAATATTTAAACCAAATTAAAATAATTCTGGGAACTGATTTTTTCACAAGTCAATTAACTATTTTTGTTTGCTTCCTAGAACTATTACTAACACTGAAAAGTAAATGAAAATTTGTAATCTTTATAGATGTCACAACATCGTCATACTGGTTTTACACTTTTACAAACTTTTTTATATTTCTACCAATACATTTAAATGGAAAGAGAAGAGTTGCGGTATATTTCATCCTAACAGGTGGACATTTTAAATTATGTAGTCCACTTGCTGTGAAGGGCCAAAGAAAAGTAATAACTACCCTAAAGCTATTTCTTTCTTCCTGCTCTGGTAGAGGTAAGAACTTCATTTCCTTAGAATGCGGGTTCAGATGACAGAGAGAGAGAAAGACAGGGAAAGAAAGAAAGAAAGAAAGAAAGAAAGAAAGAAAGAAAGAAAGAAGAGGGAGGGAAGAAGGAAGGAAGGAAGGAAGGAAGGAGGAAAGGAAAGAAAGAAAGGAAGAGGGAGGGGGGAAGAAAGGAAGAGAGAGAGGGAGGGAGGATGGGAGTGAGGAAGAGAGGAGGGAAGGAGGAAGTAAAGGGAGAAAGAAATAGGAAAGATATACCAGTGATTAGAAAAGATGCCAGTTCTTACCAAATGGTTTTTACAAAGATTAAGAAAGCTTTTCATATTTGCTGGAATTGAGCTCTCATTAATTTTATGACTAGTTTCAAAATGGATGGCTACTTGAGGTAAAGAAATAGAATTTAATATTGTAAAAAAATTATTTAAAGTAAATAAATAGAGATAAACTTACAATGATAGAGCAGGAGAAGAAGGAACAAGATCCAGAAAAATGATATATGGGAAAAAAAAGAAAAACAGACTTTGAAAGAAAACAGCTCCAGAGGCAAATTGCCAAAAGGACAATAATGTTCACAAATATTAGAAATAAAGCACTACTAGGGCTCCTGGGTGGCTCAGTTGGTTAAGCGTCCGACTCCAGCTCAGATCATGATCTCATGGCTCGTGGGTTCGAGCCCCGCGTGGGGCTCTGTGCTGATAGCTCAGAGCCTGGAGACTGCTTCAGATTCTGTGTCTCCCTCTCTCTCTGCCCCTCCCCTGCTCACACTCTGTCTATCTGTCTCTCTCAAAAATAAACATCAAAAAAAATTAAAAGAAGAAATAAAGCACTACCATTAAGATTAAAATGTTGGTGTTGATATAATTTGTAAGGTTATCAACCTTTGCCTGAGGACAGAATTGAATCCATGTGAGGGATTCGCAACTTGAGAAAACTTACAAGAACATCAAAGTGTGAGAATGAAAAGTCAGAGGCTACCATAGAGCTAGGGAAAGCACTCAGGATTTGGAATAAAAATCTGGGTTTAAACAATCCCAGCTCTTCAATGTATTATCTGTGTGGCCTTGGGTCAATCATCTCACCTGTCTCAACTTCAGCTACCCTCACCCAAAACTGGAAAAAAATAATATCTAGGGGGGGGGGAACCCAAAAAAACACATGCAGAAAGACAAGAACTGCCAAAAAAATTAAATGAGGTAATGTATGGCAAAGCTTGTTACAAACTCTAAAACCCAAATGCAAGGCATTAAGTGTATTTTAGACACACACACACACACACACACACACACACACACACACACACACCAGCTCCTACTAATTCCTCATCAATTGTTATGAGCATCACAAACATTTATATGCATACATGTGCTCAAGACCCTGCTGTAGGAACTGAACATGTAGAAAGATAGAAGGTACTGTCTCTCCTGTCTGGTCTTGTTTATAATCAAGACTCAAGATGAGATGAGTCACATTATAGAAATTAAAGACAGATAAATAAAGCAAATAAATAACAAAGGAAGGTAATATAGGCCATATGCTCAATACAAGGCAGGAAAGGTGGGCATCAACACAACTCACAGGTGGGAGCAGTGATTGTGGAGCAGTGAAGCCTAGGAGAAGTTCAGAAGGAAGGCCGGGCTTCAGCGGGGCCTGAAGGATGGGGGGCACTTAAGTACGCAAAGAGGAGGAAGGAAAGCGTTGCAGTCAGGAGGCATGGTGTAAGCAAAGGCCCTGAGATTGCCAATGGCTTTTTGGGGAGGAAGCAGAGTGAACAGAGAGCATGGTAGAAGATAAGGCTGGAAGGTAGCTTGTGTTGTAAAGCAGAAAGACATTCAGCCAGTGCGCCCCAGTCAAGCTATACAGGTTGCCTGTGGCTACGAGCATTGTGATTGGTTGGTCTGTGAGCCATCCCAATTATTAGACACCATCAGCCCTGGGGGTGAGGCTGTGTAGGCACAGAAGCCAAAGCAAGCTCAAGACAGAAAATCCAAGTTAAGGAGTTCAGATCTTATCTTTCCAACATCAGGGGCCAGTGAAGGATTTTTAAATATATGACTAAATCGCCAAAAGGGGTTACAGTGAGCTTGTGGGGAGTGAGGTGAGAGTAGGTCTGTTGGGGAGAAGGAGCTCAGAGAGGAGAACATTAGTGAAGGGGTGTCCGTGCTAGTTTATGCTGAAGTCATGATAATCTAGAAGGGGGTGGTGACAACCAGCATGGAAATGAGGCCCTGAATGTGCAAGATTTCTTGAGCAAAGGCCCTCTTCTGTCTGCAAGCCCATGGCTAGCACAGTGCCCAACACCGAGTAAATACTCTCCATGTGTTTACCAAAAGAAAAGAAAAGAACTGTGGAAACACTGTAAAGTATATAGAGGTAAAATGGGAGGCCCAAGTATTTTAGGGAGAAACAGAGTATTAAGGACTGGAAGTACTTTCTTTTTTAATTTCAGAGACAGAAAGAGCGTGAGCTGGGGAGAGGAGCAGAGGGAGAGATAAAATATTAAGCAGGTTCCACACTCAGCACAGAGCCCACTTGGGGACCGACCCCGCCACCCTCGGATCATGACCGGAGCTGAAATCAAGGGTCCGTGGCTCAACCAACTAAGCCACCCAGGCGCCCCTGGAAATAGTTTAAAGCCTGCTACTTCAATCTGCACATTTGGGAAGTTTGGAATAGGAGGCCCAGAAAGGTTGTGTTCTGCCTGTACATCCAATGAACCTGGCTTGGATACGTTGTTACTTAGTTACTCCAGTAAGCCTGTAGGTGTTACACTGTTTTGTTGGTGTTTTTGTTAAGATTTCTATTAATAAAAGCTTGCTATTTTGTTGACTGACTTTGAAATCTGCTGTTTTACTTTTATAACATATGTGGGGGAAGTGTAGAGAAGGAGGAGGAATTGGCTAAAACAGTTGTGAGAAGATACGGGAGAAAAATGACTTCTTTAAACTGGTTTTTAGGACTTTTCCTCAAAGCTTGGAACAGATAGGACTATCACTTGGGAAAAAAAGTTACCAATTTCCTAAAGCAGAAGGAGGTAAGGCCTTCATCCCTCTCATCCGCATTTTTCAAACTCGGGTTCACTTCCCATAAGCAGGGCAAAAAAACAAGGCAGGGTCCATGACCAAAATGTATTTAGAATTGGATAGGATGGGATGGGATGAGATGGAATATAATAGAATAGAATAGAACAGAATAGAATAGAATAGATCAGATTGCATGGTTGGTAGAATGAGGTGAATATTGTTTTAGGAAATTTTTTCGTTCTAAATGGCAATGCGTGTGCGTGTGTGCGTGTGCGTGTGTGTGTGTGTGTGTGTGTGTGTGTGTTGGGATGTTAAATGGGTTTCTGTGAGTCGAAGTCAAAAATGTTTGAAAGCCACTGCCCAATAAATATTTTTTCTCAAAGTAAACGAAAACCTTCTATAATCGGTTGACAAAATACAGAATTCTATCAAAAGAAGAAAAGACAAAAACATTTATTGATGCATGTCTAAAAATAAGGAATTTTCCAACAGGTCTCTGCATCTAGTCCCCTACACTCAGTCTCAACCTCATTTTTTAACTTCTCCAAAGACTTTCCCTTGGCCATCTCTCTATACAAATTCACATTAGCAAATCCATGATACAGTGCAACTATTGCCTTCATGCAGATAGCTCTTAAATATAGGATGTATCCAGTGTCGCCCTGGTAAATGTTTAACAACAGGTTTTCTGGGGGTTGAGGAGCCCTTACTTGTAGCATTTTCTTTTTGTGGTATCAATACTCCAACCATAGCCAATCCCAGCTCCCATGTGACTTTGCTGAACACAAAATTGGGAAGATATGCACATTAGTATACGTTACATAGTATTTCCATCCTGCGTATGTAACAGAGAAAATAACCTCCAGAGCATACACGCTAGTGACTGTAGGAAAATAATTAGGAGATTATGAGTCCACAACGTGGATCCTCCTTGGGATTTTCTCTCTCTCTCTCTCTCTCTCTCTCTTTTTACTCTTTTCCTTCTCATGCTTTCTCTCTCTCTCTCTTTCTCTCTCTCCTCTTTTCCTTCTCATGCTTTCTCTCTCTCTCTTTCAAAATGAATACATAAAAATTAAAAAAGAAATACAGTATATTTAATTGTAGGTTTATAAAATTTAATTAGTAATCATGTCTGTGTCTAAGAGCTGGCTCACAGAATTTTGCCTGAGCTCGCCGGCAGGCCCTGGTCCCACACTCTCTGCCACCTGCTGAACAATTATAGCTGAATCTCTTCCATGAGAAACCTCAAACTTAACATACTGAAATCTAAACTCACTTTCCTCTTTGAATCTCCATAATGCACACTTCTCTTCCCCTCTCGACTTCCCTATTTCTGTGAATGCTGCCTCCAATAGCCACCCAATCAGTTGCTAAGTTTTGAAGGTTCTGCCTGTGCAATGATCTTCTGATCTGCCCCCTCCTTTTCTTTCCAGTTAGGGTTCCTGTCCTAGTCCGGACCAATTAACTGAACTCTTCCCCTTCATCTTCTTCTGACTACAGTCTATCTGATCATAGTACTAGATTAATCCTCCAATGACACAGCTCTGAAAATGTAGCTCTTCCATTCAAAGCATGCATACTCTAATCTGACCTTCAAAGCTCTCAGTGCCCCAGGTGATCTGGACAGCTCCTTGTTCCCTGTACTTGGAATATGCCTTGTGATTCCTGATTGTGTGCTTTCGCTCACAGTTTTCTCTTCCTCTGGAATGCCCTTCCCTCATCATCGAAAAGCTTGTATCTTTTATTCAAGACTCAGTTCAGATGGCAATGAAAGTATGCAGGTTGTTTGTCAGAGAAATATATAAGTTTATGAGAATCTGGAGGGTGGAAACGCCCAGGGAAGTGCAAACCCAGAAATCATTTAAAGATAAAAGTGTATTTGGGCACTATTTAATATAGATGCCCTATGAAACAAATTGCACTAAAGTAGCACCCCCCTGTTGTTATTACTAGAAGCTTTGCTGTGAGCAGACGTGAGGTTTTTTCCTCAAACCTGTGGATTTCAATTATACATGCTGCAGCTGTCATTCATTAAGTGAAATGATCAAGAATTGTCTGCATTTTAACCATTTGGTGTTTGCTGTAATTCTCTCCCGCTTAGTGCTCTAAAGGAAAACGTGTTGAGACCGTGAGGAAAGGGGGGAGGTGGAGACATGGAGCCCCAGAAGCCTGGTTTGTCACCACCATTGATAAGCCTCATTCCTCTTTGGGACACTGACTACAGCTGCTAAAGATCCACCACAGGCTCAGGATTTCTCAGCAGTCAGAAGCAAAAAAAAGCTGAAATGTATACCTATTACCCATCTTTCTTCCTTCAGCCATTCCCAGATGTTTAGTGTAAAACAAAATGCTTTAAATGCTTGCTTTCTCGAGGAGGAGAATCCTAATCATGGTCAGCAAGTGATAAATGATTCTTTCAAGTTTCAGATCTGAAGCTGAAGTTTAGCAGTAAAGGAAGAAAGAATAGGCTGCCACAGCCCTGCGGTCACTGGCACCAACTTTCTCATGGACTTAAATTATTCTGGATTAGAGAGGGACCGAATCCTTAGCCCAGGAGAGGTGAAAGAGAATGAGGTGGAAGAAGGTGGTGAGAAACATCTGGCAAAGGTAAAGGTGTATTGAACCTCCTGTCCTCTCTCTTGATTTTGATCCAAGACTGTCAATGAGTAGTCTAGAAACCACTTCTGGGGGTGCTGGGTGGCTCAGTCCATTAAGTGTCAGACTTCAGCTCAGGTCATGATCTCACAGTTTGTGAGTTTGGGCCCCAAATCAGCTGTCATCCCAGAGCCTGCTTCGGATCCTCTGTCCCCTTCTCTCTCTGTCCCTCCCCTGCTTGTTCTCTCTCTCTCTCTCAAAAGTAAGGAAACATTAAAAATTAAAAAAAAAAAAAAAAAAAGAAAGAAACCACTCTTATGAAAACCACTTGGGTTTCATAACCACTTGGGTACTTGTTTAAAGTGCAGATTCCTAGGCCCTCCCTCAGACCTAGCCTCTAGGGGCACTGCCTAGGACTGAATATTTTTCATGGGAACACTGAATGTTTCTGATACACACTAAAGATTAAAGATCACTGTTCTAGTGTTGGCCAAGAATGGCCTGCAGGCTGGATATGGCCTTCAAGCTAAACACGATTTTACATTTTCAAAAAATTGTAAAAGAAAGAGGAGGAGGAAGAAGAGGAGGAGGGGGAAAGAAAAGAAGAACACACAACATAGCCCACAAAGTCTAAAATATTTACTTTCTGGTCTTTTGCAGAAAAGTTTGCTGAGCTCGGTCTAACGCAATGCAAATACAAGGCTGTAAATGAATTTAGCCCTATCCCAGCTCAGCCACAGCTAAAACAACTGATGTAGCAGATCTTAAAAAAAAAAAAAAAAAAAAAAAAAAAAAAAAAAAAAAAAAAAAAAATTAAGAGTGATGAAATATATAAAGTTCTCATCTAAAACTGCATTTGTAATCATTATAAGTAGAGAGGGGAAATGTATACTTGCAGTGAACATTCCATAATGGCTCTGAAAATATATTTTCATCTATATGAGAGTTTATGATAACTCTATTTGACTCTCGCCTTCCATATACTTACCAGGTGGCAAAATATGCCAAATCAGCCTATTAAGAATCACTGCAGGTATACTCTTTACTGGCCTACGCTTGTCTTATGGTACACCTATGAGTAAAAAAATGTACGTCCCCAAATGTCTAGGGAATGAAAATATAATAAACTCTCAAAACACATAGAAAAATGATGCACAGGGGTGTCTGGGTGGCTCAGTTGGTTAAGTGTCCCACTTCGGGTCAGGTCACGATCTCACAGTTCCTGGGTTCGAGCCCCACCCCCTCCTTTCTGGCTCTGTGCTGACAGCTCAGAGCCTGGAGCCTGCTTTGGATTCTGCGACTTTCTCCCTCTGCCCCTCTCCAGCTCATGCTCTGTCTTTGTCTCTCGAAAAGAAGTAAATGTTAAAATAAATAAATACATAAATAAAAAATTTTTAAAAAGGAAAATGATGCACAAAGCGAACAAACGGAATAAAATTGAATTTGATACCTTTCTCCTAAAAGGAGTTTAAGAATCACAGAGCAATTGCACCTCCTCAGAATCTTGGGAAACAGGTTATGAACTCATTTGGAGAAGCGTTCTTTTACTCTGTGCCAGAGAGGCTCAGCTTTTGGGAATCAGATTCATAAAGTAATCCCAAAGACACAGACAATTCCTTTCCGAATGATTTCCATATGTTTGTTCTAATTTTTTATTTTTATTTTTGATGTGTAGAAAGAAACTTTACTATAGAATCTACAAATAAATATTCGCTTTAAAAATATATTAACTTGCACCTGACTTGTCTTTCAGAATTGTGAGCTATCTCACAATATTGTTTCATTGTTATTTATTTTTCTCACGAAGAAAGTAATGTTAAAACCTTGCTAGGAACTAACATTTTCTGATAAGGATTTAAACTATATTACAATTTTTAAGAAACAAAGTTTAAAACACCAGATAAAGTATTGAAACCTAGCATGCTTCACCATTTAATAAAATTATGACTCATTTCTGTAAAAAACTGCTTTTTTAGTAAGAAAAATGCTTTCTGAGCTAAGTTTAAACTGCCGGGGCACATGGGACACCCACAAACCCAGTCAGCAGAAGTCTCAAACTTCTATAAGATTAAAGGAAAAATAAATTAGTGTGTACAGAGAATGAAAAAAAAAAATCCCCAATGGTACGAGTCTATAAACGGAAGTAAAACTAAAACTCCCCTAAAATCCCCCAACCATCAATCCTTATAAATTCAGCACTCATCTTCTCCCTTGATTTCTTCAGGAGTCCCTAGTGAAATGCACACAAAAGTCCTCAGTGATTTTGATCTCGGAAAACAGAGTCCCCAAACTACGCTAAGCATGGCTGCCGACCTCCGTGTCCCAAACCGCTTAACTTTTAAAACCACGCAAGCACACGTGGGGCTTCCTGAGTTCTGCTAGGGTTGGGCGGTTTGGAACCCCGTGGATTTTGCAGGTGTGTAATCCAGGGCGCGCTGTACAGGTGGTGCGGGGGGGGGGGCGGGGGGCGGGCAGAGGTGTGTGGTGGGCGCCGCCTGGGCCGGGCAGGGTGGGTGGGGCCGGGCGTGTGCCCGGGTGAGAGTGAAGTGCTAGTGACAATACGGAGGTGGCGTGTGGGCTCCAGAGCTGGGAAAGAAGTAAAAGCTCCGCCCGGATGCCCCATATGGAGGGGTGATAGCCGCAGCCCGGCTCGTATTTAAGTGTCCTTTGTCACTAACAAGTTAAATTAGAGATGTTATCTTAAAAACCACACACACGCACACAGCCAAACGTCCTATGAAAATACATGCTCGTGTCCCCTACTACACCCCCCCCCATTCCCCCATCTGCAAAGAACTGAGTTTTACACCCTGCCCCAAATCCAATCCCGAATGCGGGAGCGTCTCCCTCCCCCCGGCCCTCGCCGCCCCCACAGCAGTGAGTCAGAGCCCGGCGAGCTCGGGCGCTGGCGCCCGGAGCACGCCGAGTGGGGCGACGGTAGCGCGGCAGCCGAGGAGGGAAGGCGGCAGGAGCGGGACGTAGCTCGGGCCCGCGCGGCCGGGGCCCGGGAGCGGGGTTTGCGCAAGAAAAGGCGCCTCGGCGGCCCCTGGCCGCCCCTCCCCGGCCCCGGGCTCCCCGCCCGCGCGCCTCCCCGGCCTCGCGGCGCGCCAGGCGCAGCGCGACGGCGCGAGAGCCGAGGGGAAGCGGCAGCCCCGCCGGCCCAGCAGCCCGGCGGGCGGCAGCCAAGGCGACCGCGGAGGCGGCGGGCAGGGCGCGTGCGCACTGCAGGGGCGCCAGATTTGGCGGGAGGGGGAGTGTCCAAAGCTCTTTGTTTGATGGCATCTCTGTTTACAGAGTTTACATTTTAATATCAACCTGTTTCCTCCTCCTCCTTCTCCTCCTCCTCCTCCGCGACCTCCTCCTCCTCCTCCTCCTCTCTCTCCTGAGAAACTTCGCCCCGGCGGTGCGGAACGCCGCTGCGCAGCCGGGGAGGGACGCAGGCAGGCGGCGGGCAGCGGGAGGCGGCAGCCCCGTGCGGTTCCCGCGGCTCCCAGCTGCGCCCCGCGCCCGCCGCGCCATGGCTCGGAGACCCCGACACAGGTAACGGGGAGCCCGGGCGGGCGGCCGCGGGCGGGGGCGCGCGGCGCACCGGTTGCTCGGAGAGCAGGTGGGAATGAGTTCCCGGATCTCCTGCGGGGCTGTCAGATCCTGCGAGGACCTAGAACCTCTGCCTGGGTAGAAGCCGCTCGTGCAACTGATGAATGGGAGAACCTATTCGGGAAATATGTCAGGGCGTCAGGAAGCATCCCCTGAGGCTCATTTTGCAAGTTGCACGGGGACCCATTTCTCTCTAGGGGGCAAAAAAGCAGCACGTTCCAGCCTGGGGCAGAGCGGTGCCCACCCAACCCCGGGGAGCCCACTAGGTCCCTGGCTTGATGCCGCGGGCGTCGGCGAGGGAGTCGCTGCGTAATTGCTTGATGCATTGCGTTACGTTTGGACTTGGAAGTGCAGAGCATATGGCAGATACAGGGAAAATGCCGGATTGTTTAGTAGCTGCAGGTAGTTCCTTTAAATTTCATTCATTCTTTATGGAGGCGAAGCAGAGCGGCAGCTGACAGGCGGCTGGAAAGATTTTGGCGAGGAAAAGGGTCGCTACATTTGCAAACTGCTTTAAGCCAAGGTTTTGAAGGCTCTAACCATTGTACTCTGGCAGGCTTTTACTTCTTATGCAAACACTTTACACGCACACGAGTCCGCGCCGCACATGCCCCCGCACTTGGGGAGGCTCGCCGGGACGATGGGTGAAGTCCGCTAACAGTGCGGCCGCGCGGAGGGGAAGAGGGAGAGGAGGAGGAGGAGGGAAATACTCGTCCGAACTGTCAGTCGCCGGCACTCCCGCTTCCCCTGGTCTCTAGGGGGACTGGACGCGCCGGAGGTCCCAGCGAGCCGCCGGGTGCGGGGACAAGCTCAGCGGCCGTCGCGGTTGCCACTCAACGGGGAAGGACAGAGGCGGGCAGCACCCAAGGCCGCTGCCGCGCAACCGGGACGCAATCCCCGCGGCCTCTTCGTTGGGGCTAGAGGTCCGGGCGCGGCGCGCACACGTGGACGCGGCTGAGGTTGCCGCGCCTCCCCACGCCCTGCTCCCGCCGTCTTAGGTCTCCCGGGCAGACGAGGGGTGATGGGCAGACCCTCGCTCTGAGCTTCTTGGTGTTAGCCCGTGGGGGCAAAACAAATCCAACCTCTTTTCCTTCGGGTTGTTTGTTTTTCTGGTACTTATTTGTTTTTGAACCGGCTGTCGCTCGTCCCCGCGCAGCGCCTGGGAAGTTGCAAACAGCGTGGGTGTGGGCCCTGCCCCAGCACCCTCGGGTCGAGTCTGGCCAGGCGGGAAGCAGCGCCTAGGCATGGCTGGGCGCGGGAGAAAATGGGAGGCCACCTGGAGGGCCCCTGGGCTCCCTACGCCTCGCCTAAGGCCCCGCCACGCGGGGCGGGGGTACTGCCCTTGAAGTGGTTTCACCTTCGCCTTTGGGACTTAACAGCAGAACAGCCAAGGCACCTATATTTTTTCTTTTCTTTTTTTCTTTCTGAGAGCAGAAACTAGGAGTAGGAGAAGAAGGAAGCTGGGAAGGGGTGCTGGGAGGAGGCGGCGCGGTGGAGGCTCCGCGCCCCGCGATCTCCGCTGGGCGGGTGGGGCGGGGCCGCGCAGGTTCCTTGCAGCTCCCAGGTAGCGGAGAAGGGTGGCGGCCTGGAGGGGCGGGAGCCTTGAACCTGCCTCAGGGGGAAGAGAAACCCGGCTGCGGGCTCGAAGCCGTTTCTTGCAGGGCGAGAGTCAACTCGGCAGGGATTATTAACCAGGTCAGCGAAATGAGTCTGAACCCCTTTTCTAGAATCACAGTAGCGGCCACAAGGCACTTCCTCCCACTCCCCTCCCTCTTCCCAACCCCCAGCACCTCTTTTCTTTTTCGTTTCTTTGCACGGTTTGTTTCCTTGACAGAATGTAATATTCATAGTTGTACTCTTGTAACCACACCAGGTCTAGCAGGTGGGGAGTCAAGTGCATCAAGCCTGAAATCAGCCTTTGAAAGTCCTCTGACTGTTGGGTCTGAGCAGATAAAGGAAAAGTTATTTCAAGTCCTTAGTAGAAATTAACCGTGCTACTTAGCCTACCAGGACAACTTAGAGCAAGGACATCGCGTGCAGAGCTTAAAAGCCAGCCCGGGTTCCCAACCTGCTGATGGACCCAGGAGCGGACTGTGGGCCGCCCTGGGTTCTCCCTGCTGCCCTTGTGGCCTCTTCAGGACCTACGGAAGTTCCACACCACATTTCCCCTCAGGACTTCGGTTTTGCACATCTCTGCCTCTGTGCTGAATTTGTAAGAAGCAGGGAATATCTGAAATCAGCATTTATTAGCACTGGAAAGTACCTTCCTAATAGAATCCAAGTCCTTAGGTATAGGCGAGGAACTGAGGTCCTGAGAGAGAGGAAGTGATTTGTCCGAGTCATGCAGGGAGGTGGAGGCAGAACTGGGACTGGCACCGTTGCCTCCAGACCCCTGGTCCTGTTTGATGCCTACCCGCTCTCACCTGACATTGGCTGCCCCCTATGGGCGGCGGTATTTGTTGCTTGTTCCCGAGAGGTGAGCTGTTTCCAAGAGAAAGATGCCCAATTACTATTTGGAAAATGTAGTTCTCACCTCTGAAAATGTGATCTCCAGATTTAACCAAACCTAACACTTTAAAGTAGATGGAATCTGTGACTCCTTGTTCAGACTACCCTGGTTTTCCTGGTATTCCTAATATTTTATAAGGGGGCCACTTCATTTGGGAGCTTTTCAAGGAGTTCCCTATGACCCTTTTGAAAGATGCTGACCTACAGCTCTGGGAAAATATTTTTTTTTTTTCATCTTCTGCTGCTTGTGGGATTTTTTAAAGGGAAACTGTTGCATTTATTAATCAGAGACTGTTTAGAGCCTCTTGTTGACAGTGGGGAACAGGAGTAGACTCTTGTTTAAAAGAATAGACACTAAACAAAAATTGACTATAGATTATAAACACAGCTCTCTTTTGTAGTGGCATTTGGAGTTTGGATCACAGCCTACTTGTCACCATGCATCCTAGACTTTCAGATTGTTTCTCAAAATGATAGTTTTAAATTATGAGAACCTCACATTCAGGATTTTTGGAAAGCACTTTTGCTTGACTTGTAAGGGTATATATATTTGTATATATTATATACCTGTATTTTATATGTATGAATTATACATATTGTGTATATATCGTGCACTTGTGTTATATCTATACTTGTAAGTTAGTTTGCGAAGACAAAACCTGATATAAATTTCCTTTTTAAAAATAATAATTTGCATCATGATGCTGCTTTATATCAGCATTTTTATCGTTCTCAGTTTGGTGGATTTCTCAATATTACAATGGAAAATTTTACTGAAGTTTCTAGGATAGTATAATTTAAGATATTTAGGATATGTTTGTGTTACATTCATTTCTTAAGTAAGATACAATTTAAGATAGCACGTCATACGTTGTATAAGTGAAATTATAGGTAAAAGTAAACTGTAACTTTTACTGGCTGTAACATTACTGCCATCTATTTAGTATGTGATTAATAAACCTGAAGTGTAGAATTATTCCAAAAGTCATCAAAATTCATAATTTTGTCTACTAGGTAAAAGAAAAGCTCTCTTCAAAACACTAATGCATTCTTTTTAAAGCCATCTGGGGGAATCCCTCAGTTTTGAATCAGGTACATCTTAAGAGGTTTCAAATACCGTTCAGTCAGAAATAGAAAAAAAACAAAACAAAACAAAAAAGTCAGTAAGAGTCTGACTACCAAGTGGCCTAATTATTCATTTAGTTACTTAGGAAACAGTATTGTAATCACAGCCACAGGTTGGATCAACTGTGCTGGAGTTTGGGGCTGTTGGATATTTTAATGCTGGGTATGAAGCCGTCTGATCACTTGATGGCCTTATCCTTCCTCAGGTTTTTTAAATCCTTTCCTCTTACATTCTCTTAATCTTCTAATCTTTAAGGGATGACTATAATTGTATTGTTGGGTGAATTACTTCTTGAATTTTTTTTTCTCCCAATAAAACACCAGCACCACTGGAGTAGCATAATTGAGTTGTTTATTTTATTGGAGAAATATTATTTAAATGATGTGGTACATGCCAAAGATTTTGAGTGTGTACTTATGTAAAGGACATAGGCTCTTGTTTCTTTGATTGTCCTTAACATTAAGTTTTAAACTTAAACCTCCATTGGTTGGAAGGTTGCCAAATGTGTAACTTGTCACTGGGCTGACAGTCACAGCAGGTTTAAACATGCAGAGCAATAAGAAAGTTCCAGGTCCTTTGCCGTATCTGTGGATACCAATAACAGCAGAACCAGTTTACAATACTAGAGCAACAGAATGAAGAAAGCAATCTTGTTGTGCGAGTTTTCAAACTTTTATCTTCGTAACCTTTGAAAAGATTGAGTTTTCGTGTAAGTTTTGTAATCCAATAGTTTTCAGTCTTCTGGTTTCAGTCCCCGTCTGCCCATTTTTTATTTCTGCAGCATATACAGCAGTGACGAGGATGACGAAGACATTGAGATGTGTGATCATGACTATGATGGACTGCTTCCCAAGTCTGGAAAGCGTCACTTGGGGAAAACTAGGTGGACCAGGGAAGAGGTAAATAATCATGTTATCAAAACATGGGACAAACCTAGAGTGTGTCAATTTGTGAAGAAAATGTTACAGCTAAACTACAGGTGCTCAAACTCATTAGCATGAGCCTATGCACCATGCTGAACTCGCAGCACTCCCCACGCGTGCGCCATACAATCCTCTTCCAAACTCTTTGTAGTTCTTTGAATTTCCCGTCCTCAGTGTATGTTTCATCTGTGTTTCTCTCTACCTTTTCTGCTCTTGCCCTTCTGCACAACTTCTTACTCCTTCTTCATCACCTGTGAAGACATCACCTCTTCAGTGAGGCCATCCCTGGCTTCCCCAGGCAGGTTAGATGCATCCTCCAGGCATTGGCTACACATTCGTCCTCACTGCTGCTGTGACGTGTGCCTCCCCCAGTAGGCTGACTACAAACCTACCGAGGGCAGGGCTAAACGTCTGTTCGTTTCCGTGTTCCCTGAGCCCAGAATTGCTTGATACAAAGTGGGATGGTAGTAAGTATTCTCTGTACAAGTGAATGAATTGCTATGTCCAAAAACAAAACAAAAGTATGAAACATAATACTCCTGTCTTGTCATAATGGATTATGCATGAATGTCTGTTCTAACAGTGTGCAATGATGGATGGAGATGTGTCTTCCACCTTTCTCTTTCCGCTAGCTTATCAAAAGCTTGATCTTTGTAGAAATGGGAAAATACTTAAGGAGCAAAATTATTAATGTACGGGGAAAGTTACTTTTTCTTTAAAGTTTTCAAAAACTTTTGCGACTGATTGCAGAGGATTTTATGTTAGATTAAATGGTATTGATTCTTCTTCAGTTTCATTCCACCCCACTTCACTTACCAGAGTTCCTGTTGAGAGGCTCTGGCAGGATTGCTAGGGAGGTCCCTAGGAAATGCATAGTTTACCTATGGAGGTTGTGCTCTCAGATGATCCTGAGAGCTATAGAAGTTCTGTTGTTAACACTGGTTTCCTAATCCCTGTGTCTGTGTCCTTCTCGGGACTCACAGTGTGTGTGAAAGTTACCTTTGCAGAAAGGTGGGGGTTCTTTTTTACTTGAAGGAACATGCTTAGGAAGACACTTGTGAACTGAAAGATTTCTCCCGGACGTGTGGTGGCTTCTGTGTTCTAATAAGTTTGGCCTCATTTAAATTATGACTATGTTGATACAAAAATGCAATTACTTTCTTACATTATAAATGCCTTCAAATGTAATTAAAAAGTGATCTTCTGTTGTTTGCATGAAAGAGGTTGAACTAAGGAGATGTTAAAATAAGAAATTGAACTGGTTCTTACTCAAGATCCTGTTTGTTGCCATAGTTGAATATCTATTGACTCTAACATTTGGGTTCATAACTTTTTCCTATCAAGTAAAACTTTGAACAGTTATCATATACTAGACATTCAGTGAGCCAGGCATTGTACTAAATGTTTCGCGTAGCTACTTCACGTAATCCCCAAATAACTACCTCGACATCAGCATTGCTACTGCGTAGATGATGGTATTGAGGCCCAAAAAAGTCAAATGATATCCCCAAGTGTATGTAACTAGTCAGTAGCTTAAAGTCAAGTTTTAAACTCTGGTCTGTTTGACTCTAAATAAATCTATGCTCTAAACCAGTATATTAGATTAATATCTGTTGTATTTGGATATTTTTGAGGTGTTTTTTTTTCCTGGATTGGATTATTGGATTGGTTCCCTTTTATTCTAATTAGAGCAAAGTTATACAGTAAATGAATGATATCCTAGGATTAACTTTAAATGTCTTAGGATGAAAAACTGAAGAAGCTGGTGGAACAGAATGGAACGGATGACTGGAAAGTTATTGCCAATTATCTCCCGGTGAGTTCGTAATTTTTTCTTCTATGAAAGGAAATCTTCTCCCCATGATTTAAATAAGATATTCGGAGAGAGGGTATTAAGACATTACACATTTGCTCATATACAAGAATCAGGGGGAGAACTGCCTCAACCATAACTTATGGTTTATATTTTAATCTTTTTATTTATTTGGGTGATATAAATTAGCATTTTGATGACTTGTGTACATTAGGATGACTGAACTCATGGTATTTCCAAGTTAGCTTTTTTGAATTTCCTGTTTATTTCAGTAGCCATACTTTTGGTATCCTGGCTGAAAATTTTGGACTCCGTTTTGATTTATTCCACTTCCCATCCCCTACGTCTAAGCAGTGACTGAGGAATCTGAAATTCCTTTGTCAGTCAGTCCCTTGTCTCCATCCTCCTTGTTGCTCTACAGAATTGCCCCCTTCCCTCTTCTCTGGACAATTATGGTGGCTTCCTCACTGGCTTTTCTATTTGTAGCTTTCCACTTTTATCATCCACCCCAACCACTGTTGGCAGATGGAGCCTCCTAAGATGCAGCTGTATCCTTTCAAAATCAACAGCAGTAACATATATAGTCTCACAAATTAAGTACACTGCCTACACCTGGCACACAGGGACCCTTCCACACGGCTCCAGCATACAGCTCCGGTTCACTTTCCTACTTCCTCTCTGTCAGCAGGTTTGGTTGAATTAATTTCTGCTTTACCTCCTTTGGGCTTTTGTCCTTGGTGATGCCACCTCCTAGAATGTTCCATCCATCCTTCAAAGTCCCTATCAAGAGCTTTTGCAGACACCTCCTAAGGAAACATAATTTCTGCTCCTGAGGAGAAGCTTCTGCTCTCAGCCCAATATAATCTTGCTTTGGTTTCTTCTTGCATATGAATCAAATTCTGCCTTCTATTAGTTAGTTACATATCTGTCTTTTTTTTTTCTTATAAGATTATACTCTCTTATAAGATTATCCTCTCTCATCCTATCTTTATTGATTTTTGTTCTGCAGTATTAATACTTGAGGCCCTAAACTGAAGTGCATCTCTTAGGTTGAATGGGAGGCAAACTTTAACCATTTAGAGTAGGTTTCCATGGAAGCCCAACCTTCATGTGGAATCGCTAACAAGTCTTAGTTCATAGAGGCACTTCCACATGCTGAAGTTAAGGTTGAGTTAAATCGACAGCCATGTGTACAATATGATGGTCCTTCAGTTCGCATGGCAGGATTATTTCACTTAACAGGTAGAGCTTCTAATTTTAGATCCAATTTTGATATATTCTTTGTATGTTTGTTAGCTGTAAGCAATGAGGGATAGGTAGGCTCTCCAAACATGCCCTAAAATGTTCCTGAACGTGTTTCCTGTATATTGTCTGTGTATGATTCATATAATAACCAAGTCTTCATGTGCTTATCGCATCATATCTATGACAGTGCATACTTTATTATTTGTCTAGAATCGAACAGATGTGCAGTGCCAGCACCGATGGCAGAAAGTACTAAACCCTGAGCTCATCAAGGGGCCTTGGACCAAAGAAGAAGATCAGAGAGTAAGTTCTTTCCTCATTGGTGTGCGAATCACAGTTAAGAATATTCCCCAGACATCTTAATTAAATGTTTCCCAACTTGAAGAAACAGGTAAAGTGTACAAACAGGAAGCAGAGGACTCTATTCCCGTATTTCCAATGAATGAAAGCAGAGTTTTAGACCCTTTCTAAAGATCTTGTAACACTGAAGAATGATTACACTGAGTCATTACATAACATTAAAACATAGGTTATTTTTGTGTGTTTATCTGAAGGTGATAGAGCTTGTACAGAAATACGGTCCGAAACGTTGGTCTGTTATTGCCAAGCACTTAAAAGGGAGAATTGGAAAACAATGTAGGGAGAGGTGGCATAACCATTTGAATCCAGAAGTTAAGAAAACCTCCTGGACAGAAGAGGAAGACAGAATTATTTACCAGGCACACAAGAGACTGGGGAACAGATGGGCAGAAATCGCAAAGCTACTGCCTGGACGGTAATAATATGTCAAAAAATATATTGATTGGGAAGAATGAGGGAGTGGGTATTGAACATCTTGTTTTAAATGTATAGCGAGTGAATTACATTCCCATGACTGTAAGTGTTTCATTAGATATGCCAGATCCATAGGTTTTAAAACTGGAGGAGCTCTTAGAGTTTATCTGGTTGGGGACTTCCAGAATCCATCCAACAGTGAGCTTTGGGCCGAGTCATTGAACTCTCCTCAGCTTCAGTTGCCCCATTTGCAAAATAAATAATAGCCTACTTCACAGGGCCAATGTTTGTATCGAATAAAATGATTGTCAAAGCACTTTGTAAACTGTAGAACTCTAAACACAGAGAAGCAAACTGAGGATAGACAATTTGTCTCTGGTCTGAGTTCATACAGCTGGTTAAGTGACCAGAAGGATCTCAGCTATCATTTTCCTGATACCAGCATTCATTTCATTATACCACTTGGCTTAGTTTTTTTCTTTTAAAGAAAGAAATAAGAGTATTTCTAGAATTATCCTACTGCTTCCAGGTTTTTAAATAATGTCAGTGTTATGCTTTCTTTTAATGAACAAGGCACAAAAAATGAGCTCATCGTGAAGGATATCTCTAGAAGCTCATTTTTGTCGCACTCTCCCCACTTGAACAGTTTATGACACATTTTCTTTAATTTGGAAGATACTCTTCATTATAAATCTTATATAAACAATGTAAGAAAATATTTAATAAATTATATTCTTACGCAGCAGAATTGGAGAAAGGGACCTTCAAAGAAGGCCATGGCTCTGATGGTTTATGTAGCGTTCTTGGGTGATGGTCCAGAGCACCGCCTCCCTCATGGCTCCCTATCAGCTTACAGGATCCAAGACATTGAGGAAAGAAGGCCTTTTCTCCCATCTGGCCTGAGAATATGCTGTTGATTCTTGTAAAAATTTAAGGGGCAACTGAACTTCCTCTTTCTTTAGCATACATGCCCCCACCCCCATCAAAATAGTAAAAGGGAGGCCTAAAACGTTTTTTTTTTTTTGAATTGAGAAACTTTTCCTGAGAACTGTAAGACTTTAGTGAAAATGCTTTTCAGTTTGAACCGATATGGGGACGTAGCATCTTTCCCCTTCTGGATCCCATTTTCCATTGTCACCTCTGGTTATAGAACAATTCGAGATGGCTGTCAAAAGGTGGGAGTTTCTTTTTTTCTTTTTCCCTTTTTTTTTTTTTTTTTTTTTTTTTACTCAAAATTTCTGGCTAGTGCTATTCGAGACAAAGAGTGGACAGTGAGGCAGTGGCGACATCATTATCATTCACCAAACTTTACTGTGTGCCTGTTGGGGTGTGTAGGCCCTACTAAGCCAGTAATTTTCCAGAATAGTTGGATCTTTAAGTTGTATTAGAGTCTTGTACCATGAACACTCAGAATAAACAGGAAGGGTTTGTATCGAAAATTCTCTTTTATCAAGGAAACAAAATAGTTACAAAATTTAAAGATTTCTCGAAATCCACATTTATTCCATCTTGTGTAATGAAGGAAAATCTATGGATTTTCAATTAGATAATAGAGGCAGCATGACTTTCAGAGGTCGGGAAGACTAAAACAATTTAAAAGAAAACACAAAAAACAAAAGACCCAAAGAAGAGGTCTCTGTGGGAAACAGTTTTCTGTCAATTAACTCTAATCTGAATTAAAATGTTTTTTTGTAAAATTCTTACATGATATATTTCTGTGCAGAACTGATAATGCTATCAAGAACCACTGGAATTCTACAATGCGTCGGAAGGTCGAGCAGGAAGGTTATCTGCAAGAGTCTTCTAAAGCCAGCCCGCCAACAGTGGCCACAAGTTTTCAGAAGAACAGTCATTTGATGGGTTTTGCTCATGCCCCACCTTCAGCTCATCTCCCTCCAGCTGGCCAGACTTCAGTTAACAATGATTATTCCTATTACCACATTTCTGAAGCGCAAAACGTAAGCCGTTCCTGAGAATTTAGTTTACTGAAAGAGATGGTTATGTTAGCCCCAGGTAACAGTAATACCTCGCAGTCGCTGACTTTTCAAAGAGCTTCCACAAAGGTGATCACCCCGCTTCAGAGCCTCGAGGTAGATAGGGGGAGGTATCGTTACCCCTGGTGTATGCTGGGAAGCCAGGATGTTAAGTAATCTGCAGAGGCTCACAGCTCGTAGGGCAGACTGCAGTCCAGGCTTTTGGATTCCAACTGAAGTGCTTCAGATCAGATTAGCTTTTGAATGTAAATCCACTTAACAAGTTCCCTCCGGAGAAGAATGGGGTCATGAAGATGCATTTGTGGGCTTTTGTTTTTCTCTTCCAAAATGAAAAGTGAATGTCATATTAAATTTAAAGCAGAGATCCTTTGACACTGAAATGCAGCAAGTTTGATTCTGTAAAGTTTGATTCTGGTAGTGATCTATCTAGCAGAAAAGTCTTAATTTGCTCCTTCCACGTGTGTTTACCTTCTCACTCCGAGTCAGGTGCAGTTCTGTGACACCACTCTCTGATGTCTTCTTTCCTCCTCCTTTGGATCAGTGTGACGCCTTCCTGATTGCCAGACATTTATATTTAGGGAAAGAAATGTCCAGAATGGGTGGGGAAAGAAAAATACGAAGCATAAAGAATAAAATCAGTGAACTTGAATCTTACAACTAACGGTAATAGATGGTGAAACTTAGCCAAGAATATGGAGCCCGTGTGCAAGTTACATTCAAATCATATTCCTGAATAGTTTTTATTCTTCTCTGTCTGTTCTATCATTCATTTGACTACAGACTTTCCAGAGAAGTCTCAGATGAGTGAACCATCATAGGCAGTTCTGTGCTCTTTACTATAACTAATAGTTATTCCAAGAAAAATATTTCTATTATAAACAACTAAGTCATCAGTTTTTCCCATTACAGCTTCTTTCATACATTCATGAATATATTTTAGGTTATATTTTTCATTGTGTTATTCTCTAATTAAGGGATACTTTTTTGTCAAGATCAACGAGCACTCCAAATCTCTTTACGTTGCTTAAGCTATTTATTTGGCTATTTTTAAAGGCCCTGCTAAAATTTCAAACTAGAGGGTTTTTTGTTGTGTTTCTTTTTTCCTCTGTGCATGTGTGAATTTTATTAGTACAGTATTTTTTTTCTCAATCCTAGAGGAAGCCAATTCCCCTAAAGCGTATGTGACCATGAATGACTCGGCCTTTGTTTGTCTGCCTTTTTGATCTAGGTCTCCAGTCATGTCCCATATCCTGTAGCGTTACATGTAAATATAGTCAATGTCCCTCAGCCAGCTGCTGCAGCCATTCAGGTAAGATCATGTGAAGACCATTTCGTAAAGAAACCCTTTGGCTGTTCAAAGCAACTTTTTCAAGACATGCTTTATTTCTTTCATGTAAATACTTATTTTCGCTTGACTGACTGATGTAAAAAAAAAAAAAAAAAAGGGAGTAGCAGAGGGGTGGGTAGAGTTCTGGCCAGCAAGCTACCAATCTTCGCTTCTAGAGTTAAACCTGCTCAGGAATTCTCTGATTCTCTGATGTCATAAGTTGAACCAGCTCATCAGTCAGCACCCACTTGAGCCTCAGATTTCACATCGCTCCCTTAGGTGTGGAATGACACTCACAGAGCTTTGTGCCACGTTTCGTTGGTGCCAGTCTCACGCTGAGGCTCATTGGGCTGTATGGCCCCTCATGACTGCGGGCCATAGCCATTGTATCTGCAGTAGCTTCAATCAGGCCCTTCTCTGTTTTTCTTCCTTTACTTTTAATTTCAGAGACACTATAATGATGAAGACCCTGAGAAAGAAAAGCGAATAAAAGAATTAGAATTGCTCCTAATGTCGACTGAGAATGAGCTCAAAGGACAGCAGGCGCTACCGGTAAGAATGCAACCAGGTGCTTGAATGTGGGGAGAGCTTCACCCCGGTGCCCTCCTGTCTCTTTTCCCTTCTCTTCTGAGTGTTACACTAATCAAGACTGTAGATCCATTAATAGTGTTTCAAAAAAAATTTTTAATGTTTATTTATTTTTGAGAGAGAGACAGAGTGAGTGGAGGAGGGGCAGGGAGAAAGAAAGAGACACAGAACCTGAAGCAGGCTCCAGGTTCTGAGTTGTCAACACAGAACCCAACATGGGGCTGGAACTCACGAACCACTAGATCATGACCTGAGCTGAAGTCGGAGATTAACCACTGAGCTGCCTAAATGCCCATTCATTAACACTGTTTGAACAGAAGTTGCTTGTAATAAAATGCAGTCATGATAAAATGTATCACCATGTGTGTTGACTAAATTAAAAGTAGCCCTTTTGAGTGGCAATAGAAACACAATATCCACTTATGATTGTCACCATCAATCTTCCTGTTTTTCCAGGACTGTTACTAATTCAAAGACAGACTAACAGATATAAATGAATGAAAATCTGCTTTTATTTACAAAGTTATGTATCTGTATGATACCTACTCATTTGATTTTTTTCTTTTATTATTTTTCTTAACCTACATTTTCATACTTTCTAATTTCACATATGATTTGAAGCATGTTCAGTATATACCTGTGAAAAAGATACACATCCTCTCTCTGTCAATAACACGGCTGCTCTCTTCTGTTTGCACGCATGAAAGCCGTGTGGACCATTACTGAATTTTGACATCTTTTTGGTGATTGGCTGCAAACTGAGAAATCAGCGTGTACTTTGTGACAGATTTAGTTCAGCAACAAAGAGAATAAAAGAGATGTGATACCCAGTGGGTATTCTTAGGAATACATGTCTTTGGGGTTAAATCAGAAGATGATTATGTGCATATGTTAGTTCGACCACTTTTTAACTCTAGTTCATGTTTTGCAATTTCTCTTGTTGCATGGTCATGCCGAAAGGAGACTTCTGTTAATTTGCCCTTCTGCTTTCCTAACCACGTTGATTTGACAGCCCTTCACTGCATCAGTGCAATCCGTAACATTAAAAAGGGATAGAAGCAATGAGAACGTATGCAGAGAGAAGCAACTCTAACTCTTGAGTCCTCTGACCTTTTTGTAGGTTAGAATGAGAACAGGACAATTCTTAGTTCATAGCAACCATGTGTGGTCCTTTTGGAGATGATGTTAGACTTTTAAGATGGACCATGGGAGAGTGGCACTTGAGGACACAGTCTCTCTGTTGGCAGTTTTAGCAAAATGATGACAGTGAGGGTGTTCATATAGGTGACAGACTATGCCACTATTAAAAAGCAGGGTCTTGCATCGATAAAAGGAAACATCTTGACGACTGTTTCATAGGCGCAAGTTTTGGATGATGCAACTACTTTTATCTTTCCTCCAACAGCATCTGATACCTTGTGCAACTTCATTGCTAAGTTCCTTCTCCCTTTCTTCTCCCTACTCTTTCTTTATTCCCCCACCCCCGCCCCCTCCTTAAACACAGAACCACACATGCAGCTACCCCGGGTGGCACAGCACCACCATCGCTGACCACACCAGACCTCATGGAGACAGTGCACCTGTTTCCTGTTTGGAAGAACACCACTCCACTCCCTCTCTGCCTGTGGATCCTGGCTCCCTACCTGAAGAAAGTGCCTCTCCAGCAAGGTGCATGATCGTCCACCAAGGCACCATTCTGGATAATGTTAAGAACCTCTTAGAATTTGCAGAAACACTTCAATTTATAGATTCTGTAAGTAGAATTGTTAAGGCAAGTGCATGTTTTTGATGGAATTAGGAAACCCAGTTCTCAAATTATTACCATTTTCTATGGCAAATAACATGTTATTAGCATGTATGAATGTAAAAGTATGATTTTAGCCTTTCTGTCTGTTTTTTCAAAGATCTGATTTCATAGGCTATGCAGATAAAAGGTGGCTTTTCACGCATTTCCTTCAAAATGCATACTTTTTAAAATAGTAAAGTTGATGACCTATAAGTAGATCTTGGGTTATGGAGTACTGTTTGAGTTATTTTTAACATATTTACTTTGTTACTTTTTTGTGTTTCTTTAGAATTGTGCTTTGCTTTTGTTTTTAAGTTTTGTTTTCTAATTTTTTTAAGTTGATTTGTTTATTTTGAGAGAGAGAGAGAGAGAGAGCAGAGGAGGGGCAGAGAGAGAGAGGAAGAGAGAGAGTCCCAAGCAGACTCCATGCTGTCAGCACAGAACCCGATGCAGGGCTTGAACTCACGAACCATGAGATCATGACCTGAGCCAAAACCAAGAGTCGGATGCTTAACCGAATGAGCCACCCAGGCGCCCCTAGAATCGTGCTTTGCTTTTGGATCGCACATTAAGAATTATGTTTACTTAGACCTTTAAGCAGTCGTTCCGTGTATTTGAGTGGTAGCGAGTTCATCGGCGGTACGTGGCTCTCTTCACAAAACATTGATGATTGATTACCAGCCCCAACTGGTTCACTGAGATCAACCATCTTCAGTGAAACAAACGTGAGGTTAGCACCTAAAAAGCAGATGTTCAGTTCATTTCCTTTGTTGCCCAGTTGGTTAAAAAGCACTTACCTGCATATCTATCAAACGGGATGAACGTTGCCAAAATGTGCCATCTAGAAGAGGTTTTCTCTTTGCTTCGGATTGCATGCAAATGACAATACCTGGAGGTCCCCGCCGCACACACGTAGGACCAGCCTGGAGGCCGCATGGTAGACCTGCCGTGCGGTGTGCTGGAGCAGTTGTCAATCCCGACGCTATTTCTCAAGAGGGCCAGGTGTCTTCTCTGCATTCGGTGTTCTTTCTCAGTGCTGTGTTTCAGGTGATGGCACATATCATGCACACACTGTCTCAGAGTTCTGTGCCTCCCACATTGTTTCAGGATTCTTCATCATGGTGTGATCTCAGCAGTTTTGAATTCTTTGAAGAAGCAGAGTTTTCACCTAGCCAACATCATGCAGGCAGAGCCCTAAAGCTTCAGCAAAGAGAGGGCAGTCTGAATAGACCTGCAGGAGAGCCTAGCACAAGGGTGAACGCTCTCAAGTTGAGTGAGGGTTCACTTGACCCGCTCAAGCCCTTACCTCCTTCGAGGCACGGCACAGTTCCACTGGTCATCCTTCGAAAAAAGCGCGGCCAGGCAAGCCCCTTAGCCACTGGAGGCTCTAGCTCCTTCCTATTTGCTGGCGTCAGCAGCTCAACTCCCAAGCGTTCCCCTGTCAAAAGCCTACCCTTCTCCCCTTCACAGGTAGAGCATGATTTCTACACAGCTATTACTAATTTTCAGCAGATACTCAAGCCTTAATAATCTAGAAACTAATCCTTTGGAACAAATGACTAATTACTGTTGCCCTCACTGATCTCGTTCCATCGTTGAATCTAGCTGTTGCTAAGTCATACTGCTTCCCAAAGTTTGAGCTGTCTGTAGGCTGACTGATCATTTTGTCATAATTCTCGCTCTTTCTTTTGGTGGTTTGAAACATGGTTAGCTGCATGGGACGCGTTTTTATTTCCTTCAACACTAGAGTTTAACATTTCGGTCCCTTCCTTTTCTCCCCTCCCTTCCCTCTCCTTAAAAACTTTAGTAGATTTTCTTCCTATTTGTTCACTTATTACTTTGTGATTCACTGACCCAGGGGAGGAGGGAACCAAACTATATTTGGAGAGCATTTGTTTGAGTTGCAACCCGAAACTTTAAAGGTTCCAATCCATCCTTATGTGGAAAAGTTTTGGAAAAGCATAAGGAACAAATGCTTAAGGAAAGCAACTTTCGTTTTAATTTTAATTTCTCAACATTGGCTTTTTGAGTTGTGCCATAATATGTTATCAACCCAGTATTTGCCATAAATATCCTTTCATAGAATTTTTTTTAAGGCATGGAAATTATAATTCTTATCAGAGACTTGTATTCCTTAATTATGAGAATAATTGAAGTTAATAGTTAATTTGGCACTTTCAAACATTTTTCCAGTTATGTCTGTTGAATTTATTTTAAGGAGAGCTCTAAATATGAACAAATGAAGCACCCACCAAAATAATTATCTTGTTTTTTGCTTGTATCTTCCAAATTGTGTTCTGAAGAATATTAGTTCTACAAGACTTTAATAGATGGTCCAGAAAAAATTGAAATATATAAGTTTAGGAAACACTAAGTCAGAGTTAAAATTGGTCTCTTTACTGCAGGACCAATCAGAATTTTTAATGAATTGGTGTGCATTATGAATTTCAGGAGGAGATTATGATATATGTATGTATCCCAAATTTATTGTATCTTGGAACTTTTTGAGGAACACCTGCTATTTTCCCAGAATGATGGTGTTCTGAGAAACACAGCTTACTATCCAAGAATTTTCCACATAATGCAAATCTTCTATAATAATTCATGGATCATTAAAGAGAAAAAATAGCATGAAAGAAAAATAAGAATTACTTTCCAAAAAATCACCTTAATGCTTATAATCTTAATAAAGAGTGCATCTCATTCTCTTTAATGGCAAGTGGCATTTATTGAAAATTTTTTCTTAGGATTTTGCAAGTTTTTCAGCAATGACTCTAGATTTTATTTCTTGGAAATTACATTCTGAACCTCGGGTGCTCAAATGAAATAAAACAATACCCTGTCCAATGCTATGTGCTTGTTAACATCTTTATTATCTTACATAGTGGGTCAGTAAAACATACTTGCTAGTTTTCATGGTGTGGTTTTTAAGTTGGGCTGAATAAAGAATCACTGTTTAATCTAAGTAATTTTTTTCCCTTTCTTCCCATATTTAGTTCTTAAACACTTCTGGTAACCATGAAAACTTAGACTTGGAAATGCCTTCTTTAACTTCTACCCCTCTCAATGGTCACAAATTGACTGTTACAACACCATTTCATAGAGACCAGACTGTGAAAACTCAAAAGGAAAATACTATGTAAGTCCTTGGTTCAAGAATAAAATTATTTCCCCTTATTTACCTATATTTAATTAATGGAATACAGTCCCCAATGTCTGATCCATTTACATGTACATAATTTTACTGATCTACCTGTAATGTACATAATCATGTATATTCCCACATTGAATATATCTGTCTTGGACATGTGACAACTACCTAGAGGTGGCGAGTCAGAGGATAAACTAGATTACTTTTTGTAGCTCACTTCAAAATGTTCTATACATACAGAGGTAGTCCTTATATAATTTTTCTGTTCAGTTTTTCTGTTTGCTCAGTAAGGCTTTTCTTTCTTCACCGAAGACAAGATTTCCTCCTTTGCTCTCTGATTACAAAATTCAGAATAACAGTGGTATGGTTCTGTACTTAGTTCATATTTTTTTAATCTTATGTTTCCTTTTTGAAATTTATCTGTTGGTAGGACTGCTTCTAAAATCCCCAGGGATATTATATGATCAGAAGCCAAGGAGTGATGCCTCCCACATGTTCAATAAAGGGCTTAACCAATTCAAAGAAATGGCAGAGAACATCAATAAAAAAATTCAGTCTTACTATTTCCTGTTACAATAAGTACATTTTAAAAGGTGGTTTCCTATGTCTTCTGTGATGAGCCTGTTTTAATGAATAGATAAAATTTATTTGTAAATGACATCAAACCTTTACCATGTTTATGGCCATTAGAAAGACCTGGAGGCACTCTGTGTATCTTCAGAACCACTAAAGAAAGATGAAGAATATTTTAATGCTCTTAGTCTTGGGAATATAATACTTTTAAATATTTGGAAATATGTGATGTATATGTTATCTTTTTGATAACAGTACACATATGATTAATTCACATATCCAATTGCATATCAATTATAGGGCTTATTCAGTATAAAAATATTATATTTAATAGGTAGAATGATGTAAAAAGGCATATGTTCTTTCATACTGAACCAACCCTTGTTTTCCCTTTAAAGTTTTAGAACTCCAGCTATCAAAAGGTCAATCCTAGAAAGCTCTCCAAGAACTCCTACACCGTTCAAACATGCACTTGCAGCTCAAGAAATTAAATATGGTCCTCTGAAGATGCTAGTAAGTTTTAGCCAAGTTCTTGAGGTTAGCTGGTGTATTAATTACAGACAGAAATTTGCCTCTGATGCAAACATACCCGCTCTTCCTTGCAGCCTCAGACACCATCTCATCTAGTAGAAGACCTACAGGATGTGATCAAGCAGGAATCTGATGAATCTGGAATTGTTGCTGAGTTTCAAGAAAATGGGCCACCTTTACTGAAGAAGATCAAACAAGAGGTAAACATGAGATCCTTGGGATCAAGAAGGAACAAGATGCGAATCCTGCTCCGTCTGTTCCTTGTGGGCACGGAACGTTCCTTTATACGTCTGGCATCAGTACTGGGTAGCAGCACTGCTTTCCATACAAGGTTTGCCTGCAAGATGCGGTTAAGAGGTACTGCTAGACTGTGGGCATCTAACCTTTCATTTGGGAAGCCAAGCCACTTCTATCTACTTCATGTGTGAGCAGAAAACATGTTAGAGAGGATAAAGGAGAGAGAGGGAAGCAGCTTTTTACTGTACTGTTTTATCACTGATACACAGATGGATAGATAAATAATACACCGACTTTTAATTTTCAGATGTCATGGAGAGTTGAAATTTATATTAAAACAATAGTATCTAACTTCCAGCATAAAAGAAAAACGCTGTAACTTGCAGGGATCCAAGTCTTAGCTTGGTGGCAAGAAGCATTTCCAGCAGGTAGATACCGTGCCTCTTGAATTTATTTTCATATTAGGATTAATATTTAAGAGACTGGCCAGAAATTTACTCTTTTTTTTTTTTAGCTTTATTGAGATATAATTGACAAAATTGTAAGACATTTAAAGTATACAACATGATGATTTGATATATGTATACATTGTGGAAGGATCACTGAGTCAATGGACATATCCATCACCTCAAGTTTATCTTTAACTTCTGCTCTCTTAGCAAATTTCAGTTCTACAGTACAATATTAGCCATGACAGTTCCCATGTTACACATTAGATCCTCAGATATTGCTCATCTTACAGAAATTTACCAACGAGTGCCAACGTTCCATGGGAAGTTCTAGTTCTAGAAACAACAAAGCACTTCCTGTTTGCTTTCAGGTGGAATCTCCAACGGATAAAGCAGGAAACTTCTTCTGCTCCAACCACTGGGAAGGGGAGAGTCTGAACACTCAGCTGTTCACACAGGCATCGCCTGTGGTGGATGTGCCAGTAAGTACACGCCCACGTTATGAGATGTTGGTGCCTCGCAGAATTCTCCATGTGGCATGTGAGGCTACTGTGGTTTTAGCACTATTTAATGCATCATATTTCTGAACATTCTCCATTACATGTTTATTTCCTTATGATTCCTCATGATCATTAATGTTGAATGTAGAAATTTTGTTTCTGTGTTGGAAATTCTTTTTCATCGCAGATTGTTTTCATTATTTATTTTCTTATGATTTGAGAGTCTTTGCCACTTAAAAAAATCCGTGGCGTGAAGATATGTATTTCCGTGAAAACAGAATGTTAATCTTTGCATTTTCTTCTCCTTTGTTTATCTGTCTCCCAAATGTAGTATTTTCTCCTTGTTACGTAGTCTCCTGTTTGGTTTTGTGCAGCATCTAACATAATGCCCGTCAGCATCTATAGTAGATGCCTTTTATTGTTCCTATTATTGCATTACTTTGGTTGCCACCATTTTTAAGATAAACTTTATCTTTTAGAACAGTTTTGGGTTCATGGCAAAGTTGAGCAGAAGATACAGAGATTTTCCACATACCCCTGTCCCCACACGTGCATAACCTTCTCCATTATCAACATTCTCCGCTAGAGTGGTACGTTGTTACACTTGATGAACCAGCACTGCTGACCCTTTATCTCCCAAAGTTCATAGTTTATATTAGGGTTTGCTGTTGGTGCTTTACATTCTGTGGGTTCGGACAAATTTATGCCATGTATCCACCATTATAGTTTCGTACAGAGTAGCTTCACTGCCTAAAATTTCTCTGGTCCACGTATTCATCCCTCCATCACTCCCCCACTCCCTCGCCAACCCCTGGAAACCACTGATCTTTTTACTATCTCTATAGTCTTGCCTTTTCCAAGACTTCATATAGTTAAAATCAAACAGTGTGGAGCCTTTTCACATTGGCTTCTTTCATTTAGTAATATGCAGTTTCCTCCATGTCTTGTCGTGGCTTGAGAGCTCCTTTCTTTTTAGCACTTAGTTACCACTAAGTAATTTTTTTGTGTGTGTTAATCTTTTTAAAAATTTTTAAATAATGCACGGCTGTCCTTCATGGAGAATCAGAGCTAATAACAATTGCTGATATTTATTCAGAATATACTAAGTGGTAGGTACTCTTCTAAACGCTTTAGATGCATTACTTCATTTAAGCCCCACAACAGCCCTGCAAAGTCGGTAACATTATCATTACCATTATACCAACTGGGAAACAGGCACGGGAAGGCTTAGTCACTTACTTAAGACTACATAGCTAATAAGTGATGGTTCAGAGTTAGAACTCAGAAAGTCTAGTTCTAAATTGCATAGTTAAAAAAAAATTATTTGAAAAAAAGAGAGCAGGTGCATGAGTGGGGGAGGGGAAGAGAGAGGGGGAGAGAGGATCCAATGTAGGCCTCGCACTGCCAGGGAGGAGCCGAATGCAGGGGTAAAACTCACAAACTGTGAGATTGTGACCCGACCTGAAACCAAGAGTCAGACGCTTAACTGACTGAGCCACCCAGGCACCCCTAAACTCCACACTTTTAACCATCATACTATACTGCCATTAATTGATAACTCTAAAATATTTCCATACCAATGTATAAAATAAATAGCTAACTAGAGCTTAGTAGATCTTTCATTTTCAGAAGTATGGATTTACTGATTCCTTTAGCAGGTATTTTCTGAGTGCCCATCTCCCACCTAGAACTATATTAGGACCCAAAGCTTTTTGTTGTAGTGGTGTGTGCCACGATGGGATTAGGGTGAGTACTAGCTAAGGCCTTCTCGGAGCTCGGTGAGAAGAGAATTTCTGGCAGATCCCTGCCTTTGTTCCTGCTCATACGTATCACTTCATAATAATCTCCTGCCTATGGTGTCGGAATGTGTCGCCTCTCATATTCTCCACTCTCATTTAAATTTCAAATTGTTCTTTCCCTTTAGAATATTCTTACAAGTTCCGTTTTAATGACGCCAGTATCAGAAGACGAAGACAATGTTCTCAAAGCATTTACAGTACCTAAAAACAGGTCCCTGGCGAGTCCCTTGCAGGTAATTACTATTCCAACATTGGTGTCTTAAAAGCCATTCACTGAAACACTGTCATCTTGAGGGTTTTTTTTTTTTTAAGACTTTAGATACAGATATAGATATAGCTTTTAAACAACTCTTGATGTCTAAAAATCTCCTAAAATTCCCTGTTGCCAGTCATCTGAGACATACTAGAACATTTTATTAGAGCAGGTTTCCAAAGCATGATGAAGTGACACATTTCTTACTGTGACTGAGGGCGAGATCATGGGTTACATGTCGGTCAATATTTCTCTCTTCTCTCTTAAATAGTTTATACAAAGTTTATTGGTATAGTTTTCTTTTTATTTCCAACTTTTTATTTTTTACACTCAATTAGTAAGCCATCAAAACTCAGGCACTGTTCGAATTTTGGATGAAGTTTGAAATTAGCTGGTTGGAAAAGAATTACAATATATTTGACTATCAGAATAAGAAAGTCAGCTGCCAGTGTTGTGTGGCTAATCTGCAGTTGACCATCTGCTGCTGGGTTTTAATATCAAAAGAGATTTCCCTTGTAACTCTGAAGTATGTGTATGTTGATGAAATACAGCAAATTCCAGATTAATCCTGAGCCAAATGTAAATAAGAATGCAAATTTACTCCCCTAAATTATTTAAAGCGGTTCCCAACATTAAATAGCCCGATATCCAGCCACCTGCAGAGCTCACTTCCCCCACCACCCCTTTGAGCTACACCCAGAGAAACTTCATAAACCCTGGAGCATAAAGAGAACCTGGAGTCTGAAGGGGAAAGTGCTGTTTGTACTAAGAGTTAAAGGCACTGAACTAGGTTGGCTTGCTTTGAGAACTTGCTCTCTTTTCTTTTCTGTTTTTTTCTTTTTCTTTTCTTTTTTAAGGGCTTCCCCATCATTGTGGCAGGCTTTCTCTCTGCAAATTGTGAGAATCTTAAAACTTCCCCATTTTAAGTATTTTTGATATCTGGCATTATAGTTTTTAACTAATGCAAATGTAGCTGGAAGGGCTATAGGCAGGCACATCTTGTTTCTTAATTCAATGCGGTTGCTTTCCTGTTGCTTCTATCTGGTCCAGCTACTTTGGTGAGAGGTGATGGTTGACTGGAGTGTAGGACACAGAAGAGGGAAAGCCAGTGCCTAAGGTGGGGGATTCTGGAGTGCTCTTGAGTTAGTCAGGGTTGGGTAGGCCACCTGTGGAAAGACTCAGAGTATCACCAAGAATTGGAACAGGAGGAAGAGAATGAATTCCACCAAGGTCGAAGGGAGACACAGAAAGCAGATTAGAAGCATGTCAAGGCAAGGGTCAGCTCCTTCAAAATTTTACCTTGCATTGATCCTGGCTCCAAAAAGGCCATGCTTTCTTTGTTTTTCTTTCCTTCTTCCTTTCCTAAAAACTTGGCCCTTGGTTTCCAGAACACAGAATTTGATTATTGCTGTTAGTACAGTAAGCTAGAGTAAACCTTACATATATTTTATAACCTAGTTTGGGATTCAACCTATGTAAGTTGTCTAATTTTTTATCTTAAAGTTCTTAGTGCTATTGCATTTCATAAAAATGATCAGTATGGAACTTTATTCTCAGCATATTTATATATTACTTAATGGAAATAGTAGTTATCTTTGAAACTCAAAATTAAGTAGTAGCCCTGTTTTATTAATCTATATTTTCTACCATATAAAGGAGTCATATTTGGTACTCTACAGATTGCTAATATCTGTATATTGGGATTAAGCCATTCACATACATCATGCTGTGAAGGCAAGACTCGTCAATTCCATTAAATGGAATAATTGAGATCCAAAAATTAATTTTAGAGTCAGTGCTTCTGTCTGTACTATAGGGCTTATTGATTTACACTGCTTAAATATATCTTACTAATCTGCTACAATAGATAACTAATTCATTTTAAGAAATCCTCATTAAATGAGTTAATAGTACACACACACCACATATTTCCATTGTTTTGTGTCATGGAGATCTAGCTTCTTAGGTCATAGAAGTATGTGATTTCTAAAATGTTTTAAATTCTGTGGTAAATATTGGAAAATTGATCAAGTGAATCTAAATATTTAAACAGATGTTGTTTATATTTCATATAATCCTGATTCAACAATATTTACATAGGTTTTTATGTGATTTGTTTTGTTTAGAAGTTTTGCTTTATCATATATTTCCATTGGTAATTCAATTTGACCTAATCAGGCAGATTTCTCATTTCTCATGAAATTTCTCATACTCTCATGAACAGTATTATTGAACAGATGCATTTCTTACATGATCTGGCTATTCAACTTAAGAGTACTTAAGTAACCTATCACTTTTGTACTTCGTACTTAAATCAAATGTTGAATGGGATTTTAGCCATTCTAGATATTTTTATCATAGTGCTTTTAATTAAAACAACTAAATATGATTCATAAAATATTTTTAAATTTTGATACTTCTTTTTTTTAATGTTTATTTATTTATTTATTTAGAGAGTAGGGACGGGACAGGGCAGAGAGAGAGAGAGAGAGAGAGAGAAAGAGAAAATCCCAAGCAGGCTCTGCACTGTCAGCACAGAGCCCAACCTGGGGCTCAAACTCATGAACTATGAGATCACGACCTGAGCTGAAATCAGGAGTTGAACATTTAACTGACTGAGCCACTCAGGTGCGCCCAAAATTTGATACTTCTAAAATATAAAATATCTGCCACTTGTACAGGGCAGTTGGATTGTCTATCCATCCAATAGTCTAAATAACTTAGGTATAAGAACAGTTTATTGAAGACTAGTAATTCTGTGTTCTGTCATTTCAGTGTTAATCATCCCTGGCTTAATTATGACAATCACGCTTTAGACAGAGCAATTACTATTTTTGAGGCCAATATACTGGAGCTGCACAATTCTAGCTTCTGATGTACATAGAAATGCACATGCTTATACATAAATATGTGTAAATTACATTTAATATTTTAAAACTACAAATGCAAGAAGCTATGAATTGGCATTTTATTTTGACAAATTTCAAACATACATGGAAGTATAGAAAATATTCTGTGATTTATATTTAACAATTATTTACATTTTGCCGTATTTACTTCATCTATTTTTATGAGGCATGTTAAAATTCCAGACAGTATGACATTTATTCACATATGTACTTCCAGATGTATCTCCAAAAATAAGGTTGTTTTCATAGATAACTGTCATCACACATTGTTATTTATAATAATTCTTTAATATTCTAATTCTCAGTCTGTATTTAAGTTTCCCCATTAATTCAAAAAAGAATCCTTTTATTATTTGGTCAGATTGAAACAATTTCACATATTGCATTTTTAAAAATGTCTATTTATTCTGGGGGGAGAGAGGGCAGAGAGAGAGAGGAAGAGAGAATCCCAAGCAGACTGCATGCTGTCAGCTCAGTCTCCCAAACCGTGAGATCATGACCTGAGCCAAAATCAAGACTTGGACACTTAATAACTGACCCCACCCAGGCGCCCCATTCACATTGCTTTTTGTCTCTTAAATCTCTTTTAATCTCAGACCAATGCTGTCCAATAGAACTTCTGCAGTGATTTAAATGCCCAGTATGCTCCTGTCCAATGTGATAGCCAGAATTTTCCATTTTATTTAATTTATTCTGTTTTTACTTAATAGGCACATTTCCTTCCTCTTTTCCTGGAATTAACCATTTCCCCAAAGAGTTCTGATCCTTTCCGTGGGAAATGGTACATAGAGACCAAAATCAGGGTGCTAAATATATCCATGTGTTATGTGGGTTTTCTTTGAGAAATAATGAATTTTAGTAACTCAGAACTCTGAGTTACAGTTAAATTATAAGGCTTACATAGAGGCTATATTAGCCATTATGCACAAATAATGTTCTATTTGTTTTTAAAATGATTTATGCTAATCTCTTTCCAAAAGGAATTTGTAGCAGCTGCACAATCTTATAATTGTTGGATGTCTTCTTGTTTCAAAGGTGCTTTAATTTTAAATTGTAACAGTAAACAGGGATTCTTATAATAAAAATGTTCTGAGACATTTTTGATATTTGTGTCTTTCATGTAGCTCAAAATATGTTGAGATTTTCACATTGGGCCATTGTACCATTTTTCCTATGTTGTGTAGGGGTAGAGGATGGAGTCTAGAAAATTATCAGATTATCAAGTTTAGGGAAATAAAATCCAGCTTAGAAAACTTGCAGTTTGGGACAGGAAAGAGATTCATGGTGGAACACGATTCTGAAGTTACCCTGAGAGAGCCTGAGGCAGACGCACACATCCACACACACCCACACAAAGCTCCCTCCTCTGCAAGGAGAAAAGCGCTATTTTCTTCAGCATGCTTTCCATTTGCTTTCCATTTTGAAATAAATACATTATGCTGATAAACATTTCTTGAGGTAGACATTTCCATTGGCAGATTCGAAACTGTACTTAAGTTATAAGCCTACTGAACTTCTGTATTTTTCTCTTAAATTATAATTTCCTTTTATTCCTATTTAAGACCCGAGTGTAAAAGATGTATTCATATGCTCTCTTTACTCACTCACTTTCCTCTTTTTTGTAACCACAGAATGACAGCCTTAAATTTTAATTTCCTGACTTGGCTTGTCATGGCCTTACTTTTGTAAAACAGTGAGTTTAATTTAAGTGAATTTCTTAAGCTATTATTATTTAAACACATTTGCACAACATCAAAGAATCTTAAAATATTGCAAGCAAACGAAACTCACTTTTTCAATTCCATGTGGTTTTGATTGCTCCTATCTTTATATGAATTGTTAATGAAAAAAATTTTTTAAATAGGGCAAACCCTTTTGGTATGATCACATTGCTGAAGAGCACAATAAACTAACACGCAGGCAAGAGAAATCTGGGTTCTACTCTAGAGTCCACCATTTTCAGATTGCATGATCTTAATTCATTGACCTCTTCAGGACAACATGTTCTCATCTATAAATTGAGGACTGTAGTATAGTATGTCCTCCTGTCATCATACAAGGCTGGTAGGAAGTGGAAATGGATATAATATTGGTTCCAAAATGGCAGCACAGCTGTCCATGTACATTGGTGGTATCTATTATTAGGCAAAAGCTGTGCGCAGTCTCTCAGAAAGGAGGCCTCATCTTTGGCCAAGTCTTCTTGCCCTGTGGTGTGCTATTTCCTCTAGCACGTTCTTTCTCATTCCTTGTTCCACTCTCACAGAAGTGTGTCAGTGGGTCACCCAAAGAGATAGCTGACTCAACTGATGCCTGAAATAAAGGTAGTCAGATCTCTGATGGGGATGAAACATCTGGTTGATTGGTTTTCTCTATTTTTCTGCTACTTGTGTTGGCATGTCAACAGACATGGAAACCATCTGTCTACATGTGACATCTGTCTTTCTGGGCATTTCTTAATGTAGTGTGCTGTTGTTGACCTGCTTTCCTGGATACCCCTGGACTCATTTGATTCTCCCTTTGGGCCACTTTTTTCCACCTGCCCCAGCAAGAATTCACGTAGCTGTTGGTAGTATTTCAGCGACCTGCTTTCAATATATGTTATAAATTAAGCAAGTTTGCTGTGTACAGCTTTTGGGTCGTAATAGGAAAGGCCAAATGAGGGAAGAAAATATATCAAGGTCAAATTCAGAGTGCCCTGCCCCAGACATTACAAGATGTAGATTTTTTGTTTGGTTCGCCTTGGAAAACGCTATGACACTGACTCTTCCATGGGACAGCAAAGATAGAATTGCTTTAGAGAAATTTGGCACTCGTCTTAATCTTAATAGTCTGAACTAATGTATCACTAAGGAAAGAACTATTTTCTCCAAAAATTGTGACACCCTAGGTTATGCGACATAAGCTGTGTGTAAAGTCTGTAAACATGTGAGATGAAGAGACCCTCGGAGACATCTAGGACAAACTCCGGACTGGGGAAAAGTCCGTCCACATTAGCAATAGTTAACTTAGGCTTGGGTGGGCAGTAGAGGCACTGGTGGATAGGGTAACCTCCAATCACTGTCTGGACCTTTAATTCTCTAGTTTTTAAGGCTCTTTTCTATGACAAGTTAAAAATCCCGAAATTGGGGGCATTCCACTGTTTTGTGCAGACATAGGGAAGCAGTCGTGCATGAGAAAAGTTGGGTAGCCATAGACCTTGCCTTACATTTCTTCTCAGGTTTATCTCTGACTTTTAAGATACAGCAGCTTTCAAGATTTTTACATTATCTCTTATAATTGATACATCTTTAGAAGATGCTCTTTGGGGAATGAATTCTGACTTTCAGAATTTTAGTCCAGAGTAAGCATTTTCTTCAGGTGAGTTAAATAGAATAATCAGATAATTTTTGTCTTTATTCTTTGGGACACCATTCATATCTGTTTATTATTTAAAAACAGACCAAAAGAAAAATCCAATGCCATCTCACGAGTTGCTTTGGTTTGACAAAATCATTTTTTATGACTTATGCAAATTTTTTATTAGGTCTGCAAATTGTAAAATGCATACCTTGCCAAGGTTTTTGACATGAGCAGCTATTGTGTGAAGCTGCAATATAATATAATAATAACAGCAGTTGTTCAGCATGATTAAAAAAAAAAACAACTATATTCCAAATGAAAATGTGAAGATAATCTAATTCTGACAGAACACCACCTGTGGACATGGTCTTGACTCATTTTATTTCTTCTGTTTTCCACAAAGGATCCCAGTATTTGTTTAAAGTGCCCTAGCAGGATATCCCCTTTAAAGCTTTGACAGTCTGTTTGCAGTTCACTTCTGCCCGGGAGCAATTAAAGGCACATTACAGGATAAACAAGGTGACTGTCAGGTGAGAGGAGGAGAATGTTCCCTAGGATTATTAATGTTGAAATGAATTAGGGTAGAGTGACAGGTCTGCATTCACATAAGAATTCATGGACAGAAATCCTTAATTCTTATCAGTTCTTTAGTGTAAATGAAACTAAAATTTAGGAAGGAATAGAGAGGCACAAAGATAACAGATGACAGTATTAAAAAATATTCTTCTAGCACAAAGACATTTAATCCCCCTTTGTCAAAACTATTCTGTCTGCTTGAAAAGTTGGCCAATGGCCCCAGGGTTTCAAGGTAAGGAGAGAGAAGGAAATAGCAAAAGAGGAGGCCACTGTCATTTCAGCTGTTGGACCTGAACACTTCTTTTCATACCTGAGTCCTTGACCTTCTGCTCTGCTTCAACTCTCACCGTATAGGTCTGTGTCTGTTCTGACTGGATTTTTCTTCACTGTTGCAAGGAGTACTCAGAGAGTGCAGAAAAGGAGCTGGCACACAATGACTACTGGGTCCTGGCATTTGTCCACGCTGGGAGGTTCAGGTCTTCCAAGGGGCTTGCCCTCCTGAGACTCTGAGCTCCAAGGCGCATATGCCCCCGGGATGGTCCATTTTCTGGAATTCGATTTGTTTCTTGGAAAAATCCGTTCTTGGCTTAGGAAAAGTTGACTGTTTGAAAAGTTTCCTCAAAAGACTAATTAAAAATGTATGATTTAAAAAAAAATACTGATCTTGTGTTGAATATCTGGCCCTGGAGAAAGAGGCAAACATGAATAAAGTGGTGGGCCATGTGGGCCATCCAGTAAGAACACAGTCAAATTTCAAGTTGAGAATATATGAAACTGATAATACTCAGTATTCAGTTCTCCTGAACAGATTCTGGGAATCCTGCATTAACTTAAGTACTGTATGGCCAAGGATCAGAATTTGACTTTTACCAAGAGACATGGTATTGTATTCACACGAGATTGTTTTCACATAGTATTTTAAGATACTTGATTTACACATTTCGAAAATTAAGTTTGCATTAATTGAAGCACCACTAAAGTAGAAGAATTCTTAACCAGAGGAAAATAGAAACGTTTGTCCTTTCTTCTCATTTTTATCTCCAACCTCAACTTACATTCTCCTTTCCACTCCATTCATTCGCATGTGTTCTCTCAAAATATGTATTTTTGGGTTTTGTATGTATCTTTATGTAATTTGGATTTGCATATAAGATATTAGTATATGAAGATACTTCCTTCTGCTGTTTCTTTACTTGTTTTTTAATTAATTTATTTTTTTTACTTGAGGTGGGGGGGTAGGGGCAGAGGGAGAGAGAGAATCCCAAGCAGGCTCCACGCTCAGTACGGGGCCCAACACAGAGCTTGATCTCACAACCCTGGGATCACGACCCGAGCTGAAATCAAGAGTTGGATGCTCAACCGACTGAGCCACCCAGGCGCCCCTTTACTCACCTGTTTTTTTAGATCCATGCACTTTGTTCTGTGTGCATCATCGGTTCTGAGCACTGCACAGTACTTCATGGAGACATCTGCCATATTTACCTGTTCACTCTTGAGTAGTGATATGTCACACTGCGACAGTGACTCCAGATGCAAGCTCAGTAATTGAAACGGTAGCATCAGCGTTTTCCTTTTTTTAATTGGGTGTCATGTGTCAATTGGGTGTTTCAGTGCTGCACCGAAAATTTAGCAAAAACACGTAGGCAGCCAACTCAACTGAAATATGAACTCTGTATGGGCAGATATACACTAGAGAAATATGGACCTTTAGTCCACTTGCTTGAACCTAGAGAAACATCATTTATTCAGAACTATTTCAAAGACCCTGGTGATTTTGTCTAGGAAAAGATTAAATGTGACCCAGTGGCAGAAGTCTGCTCCAAAAAAACACCTGTCATCTTTGTGATACACAGCTCCAGGAAAATATTATAATAATCCATCTTGCTATGTAGTATTTCAAGTTATGTGTTGAACCTCTGAGCCTTCAGAGCAAACATATGTAAACTTGGACAACTTTGCCTTGGTGGTGAGACAGCATGGTAGACTGGGCAGAAGCCGGGAAAGCCGGTTTGCGTCCTCTGAAAGCTCACAATTTAGAAACGTGGCACCGTAAGCCTTATGTCACTGCAACTTTGTTCCAGCCACTAGGCTGGGAAACCCCATCACCAGACAAATACCACATTCATTCAGAATTACTCCTGTTTGCTACAAAGTCTGATGACTTGGACTCCCCCTGCCCATCTAAATGCTTCTTCCTGCAATCCCAAGTCCACTGAGCCGCCACCACTGTTTTCCACTGTGGAGGATGCTAATGGAAGCAGCATCTTACCCTCAGTAGGGATTTGCTTCATCACTTCTTAGCTGGGTGTCCTTGAGGATGTTGCCTAAATTCTCTCTTCCTTTAAAATTGGCCAGTGTGTAGAACAGGTGCACTGACTCCCACCTGTGCCCCAGGTATTTTGTGTAAGAATTAAATGAGACAAAACCTGTGAGACACTGGGCAGCATGGGTGGCACTTGCTAAATGTTGCACTTGACCCACTATATCTCTTTCTGTCTCGTGGTCCCTCCCACAAGCAAGGTACAAATTGCAGCTTCCTGGTTCTTTTGTGCTCTCTCTCCACCCAGGTACACTCCTTCTTTCTCACTGCTCCATATAAATCCGCCTTTTCTCGGGGCGCCTGGGTGACTCAGTCGGTTAAGCATCCGACTCTTGATCTGAGCTCAGGTCGTGATCTCAAGGTTCCTGGGATCGAGCCCCACGTCAGGCTCTGCGCTGACAGCACGGAGCCTGCTTGGGATTCTCTCTTTCCCTCTCTCTCTGTCCTTCCCCAGCTGGCATTCTCTCTCTCGCTCGCTCAAAATAAATAAATAAACTTTAAAACATGAATAAATGAATCTGCCTTTTCTTGCCATTTCCCAGGCAATTCCTCGTGGTGCCACCCTCTCTTCACCTGGGCAGGGCACCACCAACGTCTTACCCTGCCCATTACTACTCCTCCTGTTCCACATCTGTTCACTCTGTCCCCTAAAGGACACTCTAGAGAGCAGAGAGGCCTTTCCTGTCTTCTTTTGTCCCATGGAAGAATCGCTCTTAGATGTCAATTCCGGGAATAGTTGCGCTTTGACTAAACCGCTGGTTTAGTTTTGAGCTTAGGGACCCCAAATCTTACATCTGCTTGAGTTTCTGTTTACCTCTGCGTTGACGGCTGGACAGCTCAGAGACCAGCTTGAGGCTTACACCCAGCTGGTGCACTGTACTTCATGACAAGTGTTTTACGTACAAATCTCACCCAGATCATCGTGTTATTTATTTTTTCCCCGTTTCCCTGTGACCCTGCCTTGCCCACTGTTTAAATCCTGTTATCTTATATTTATATTGTAATTATTCTAAATCCTTTTGGGAACTACGTAGAGCATAAATAGCACATATTTCAGTGGGAAGCAGTATGGAGGGAAGGCAAGAGCCAGGACTGTGCAGAAGACAAACCTGGGTGCAGAGCCTCTCCACTCCTCACCCTCAGTGAGGCTTTGGAGGGTTATCTCCACCCTGGGTTTCCATTTCCTGCCTGACTGAAGACAGAACGTACCTCCCCCTCAGGGGGGTGGTGCCGTGTAAATGAGATCATGACCGTGAAGTGCCAAACACTGGCTGCCTATTAGATACTAGTTCCATCTGTATCTTCCAGTGTGTCTATCCTGGTGAACAGATATTTCTAAATTAATTGATACTTAATTGGTATCTACAAAATAGATACCATGTTTAGTAGGTGTTAATTGATTCCAGCACCTCCAGGAGCTTCTTCACTCAGAGGACTGAAGCACTCACCAGTTTGCTTCATGAGACACATTAGGTACCTGGGGGAATTATGCTCCTTTCTGTCTCCAGCGTTGTAAAATCGCCCAAGAGACAAAAGTGGGAAGTGTGCAGCCGTAGATTATGGTATCGTTTGAAGTGGGGTTTTCTCTTAGCAATAAATGATATCTGGCCCTTAATAGCACGTCCGAATGCTGGGGGGCAGAGGGTTAAGATTTTATCTGACAAAGGCTCCCTGGTAACTGCTCTTGCCATCCCGAGGTCAGAATTCTCTACGCTGGTTCTGCTGGGATCGGGAATCCTTTGTGGGCTCAAGTATGGGTTTCCTGTCTGACCTTGCCATTGCCCTCTTTTTCCCCCATTAGCCTTGTAGCGGTGCCTGGGAGACCGCATCCTGTGGAAAGACAGAAGATCAGATGACGGCTTCTGGTCAAGCTCGTAAATATGTGAATGCCTTCTCAACCCGGACTCTGGTCATGTGAGACGTTTCCAGACAAGCATTATGGTTTTCAGAACACTTCAAAAGTTGACTTGGGATGATATATCATTCCTTCACATGAAACTTTTCATGAATGGGAGAAGAACCTATTTTTGTTGTGGTACAACAGTTGAGAGCAGCACCAAGTGCATTTAGGTGGATGAAATCTTATGGGATTTCACCCAACTAAAAGGAATTTTTTAAATAAATAAATAAATAAATAAATAACAGTCTTACCTAAATTATTAGGTAATGAATTGTAGTCAGTTGTTAATATCTTAATGCAGATTTTTTTAAACATAAAATGATTTATCTGTATTTTAGAGGATCCCACAGACCAGTATTTTTTTCCTGTGATGGGGTTGTTGAAATTTTTACACAAAAAAAAGGTACTCCAATATTTCACTTTTCTCAATCACTAAACACAATGCATTACTATAAATGTTGACTTAATACCATGGGATTATTAATCAAGATTGTAAATGCTCATTTATGGTTAATAACATTGGAGGTACATTTATTGTACTAAACCATTTTATGAGTTCTTGTTGTTGTTGTTGTCAGCTTGCTTTAAAAATTATTACTGTGTGAAATAGTTTTATAAAAAATTATATTTTTATTCAGTAATTTAATTTTGTAAATGCCAAATGAAAAATGTGTTTTGCTGCTATGGTCTTAGCCTGTAGACGTGCTGCTAGTATCAGAGGGGCAGTAGAGCTTTGGACGGAAAGAAAAGAAACCTGGTGTTAGGTAATTGACTATGCACTAGTATTTCAGACTTGTTAATTTTTTTATATATATATATATGTACTTTTTTTTCCCTTTTGTAATACCTTGGAAAACTGGTTTGGGAGATTTTGCATTTGTTGATGTCATTGGTTTTTTTTTTTTTTTTTTTTGGTTTTTTGTTTTTTTTTTATTTTTTATTTTTTTGGTTATTGTTGGTTTAGAAGAACTCGCATTGCACTTCTTTACTTCTTTTTTGGGAGATCTGTGTTGTTGATGTTCTGTGTTTTGTTTTGAGTTCAGCCTAACTGTTCTTTAATTCAGGGGTTATGTGTTTGATCAGCGTCCCCCATGGTTTCCAAGTGTAAGGTCTCAGAACTGCCGCACAGAACCTGTGTTCGCAGCTGGGGTCGAGAGCCTGGGGTCTATAGCCAGTTGCTGCCTTAAGAACATTTGGTGCAAGATGGCCGGCACTGAACTTTGATATGACAGTGTACTTACTGCCTTGTAGAGAAATAAAGCTGTGCCCTTATTTTACTTACTTCTGGCTTCTCTCTTGTGATTGTGGACAGTTATACTTTTAAGGAAATGGAGTGAACCCGAAGCACTTTCTTAGGTTAATAATTTGTGCACCATCTGAACCTCATGTGAAGAAGCCAAGAAAGAAGAACAAGCAAACCAAGTTCAGTAGTTTAGAAAATCATCACGTGCAGAGTGACAGCTGGGAGGAGTCTTGCAGAATGTATTAGGGTTCCAGCAGCATGTGCACTGGGATAATGAGGACTGATACCACAGATGTGGGTGGGGATAGGACGACCACGGGGTTGGTGCATGCACCTGGGTGGGTAGAGGCCTGAAGGACACTGTCACCTGGAGAGGGGCAGTCATGGAAGGCAGGAGCCCTAGAGAAGAGTCATGACCTTTGAAGACCTCACAGGGAGAGTCCCGAGGGCAATGCTTGACTTTCCTTCCATCCCTTCCATCTCTGTCAAGGGTCCTCGTTCACAGAACCAGCCAGAAGCTAGAAGGCAAGGGAGCACTTGGATGTAAGGTCAGTCAGCCTCTGAGGACAGAGCCTGAGAACATTGACCTGCTGGGGCAAGGGTAGGGCATTCCAGCCGAGTCACCCATTCGTTTCACCTCCCTGTGTTACAGATGAACCTCTGCTGGCCTCCCTCTCTGCTCACCCTTCTTTTTCCTGTGCTACAATAGCCCTCTCACCTGGACGTCTTACAATTTCCTCTAGTCACTCTTGTCCAACTTAGACTTTGCATTCTCACCTGCACGATGCACTTGGTGTTCTAGAGCCAAGGATTTATTATCCCAATACCAGTCTTTAGGACTATTTAGGAAAAAAAAGAAAGAGTAAAAAGACTGTTTAGTATTCTCCAATTGTCTTTTTTTTTAATGTTTATTTTTTGGGAAGGCGCCTGGGTGGCTAAGTCAGTGGAACATCCGACTTCGGCTCAGGTCATGATCTTGTGGTCCATGAGTTCAAGTCCTGAATCAGGCTCTGTGCTGCTTCAGATTCTGGGGAGCCTGCTTCAGATTCTGTATTTCCCTCTTTCTCTGCCCCTCCCCCATTCATGCACGCGCTCTCTCTCGGTTTAAATGTTTAAACGAATAAACATTTAAAAAACATTTTTTAATTTAAAAAATTAAAAAAGTAAATATTTTTGAGAGAAAGGGCATGCAAGCGGGGGAGGGGCAGAGAGCGAGGGACAGAGGAGCCAAAGTGGGCTCTGCACTGACAGCAGCAAGCCGGACGCGGGGCTCGAACTCAAGAACATGAGATCCTGGGGCGCCTGGGTGGCTCAGTCGGTTAAGCGGCCGACTTCGGCTCAGGTCATGATCTCGCGGTCCGTGAGTTCAAGCCCCGCGTCGGGCTCTGTGCTGACAGCTCAGAGCCTGGAGCCTGTTTCGGATTCTGTGTCCTCCTCTCTCTGACCCTCCCCCGTTCATGCTTTGTCTCTCTCTGTCTCAAAAATAAAAACGTTAAAAAAAAAAAATTAAAAAAAAAAAAAAGAAAAGAACATGAGATCCTGACCTGACTTGAAATCAGGTGCTTAGGCTTAACTGACCCAGCCAGGCGCCCCCTTTGTCTTTCCGAGAGGTAATAACACATCATCCCTAACACAGTGTTTTTATATTCATGAACTCTCCGAGTATGTTCCAAGTGCTACTCTGCCCCTTACTGGCAGTTCAAAGTTGGACAGGTCACTGACCTTTCTGAGACTCTTTGATTCACCTGTGAGATGAGTTCATTCCTACAATGAAGTCTTGTTGAGTAACACGCTATACAAATATTTGTTGTTACATATGCTTTCTGTAATTAAGTAATGCATGCCATCTAGTGTGTCAAATGTTCATCTGACTGGTGATGTGCATTGCTGATTACAGAGTTAAATGCAGAGGTCATATTGTAACTATTAAATTAATGGCAAGAGTGAAATCAGCATTATGCAGAACTGAAACAAATATTTACCATTCTGAGGGGCACCTGGGTAGCTCAGTCGGTTCAACCTTGGCTCAGGTCCTGATCTCATGATTCGTGGGTTCGAGCCCTGTGTCGAGCTCTGTGCTGACAGCTCAGAGCCTGGAGCCTGTTTCAGGTTCCGTCTCCCTCTCTCTCTCTCTGCCCTTCCCCTGCTTGTGCTCCGTCTGTCTCTAAAATAAATAAACATTAAAAAAAAATTTTTTACCTTTCCGACAAGTACATGACCTAGTAACTAGAAACTAAAAACTTGAACTAACGAAAAATAGTGCAGATTTAGGTTTTATGTACAAATACGCTCGTATAACACCCATTTCATCAGCATCTCTAAGACATTTGTCCTGGCTTTTTGTTTTTAATCATTCTCCTTTCTAAAGCAGAGATTCAGGCAGTAAAATATATGGAAATAACATTTCTTACTACTCAAAGGAAAGGTTGTTCTTTTGAGTTCTTGTGTGTAAAGCTTGTGTCCACATGTGTACATCTGGAGAACAGGAGAGATGCTGAGAAAATTCTGATTTGTCTCCCAGCTGATAATGGGATTAATCGTTCAAGATGAGACAGAAGTGCAGGGAAAATTTTCTTTGTTTCTTTAGAAATTGTAAAATACTAGAACTGGAAGGGAACTTAGACATCCTAAGGGGCTTCCCCTGTTTGTCACACTTAGAGGCCAACCAACTGATCTGAATTGAATTCAGACTCTGCCTTTTATCAGCTCTATGACTTTATGTAAGTTTTACTTTATCACCCCAAGCTTCATATTATTCATTGTATGTTTTACTTATATAGGACTTTCTTGTGTTAATAATTAGTGCACCAACTGATACATCTCAATGTTGTTAGGTATTACGAAGATTATTGCATGACAGAGTAAATGCGTTCTTGCATCTTTGTAAAATGTTGCAGTGCCTAATGATTGGGGAAGTCACTGTGATGACTTATGATCAATCAGAGAAAAAAACATGTCGATTACCTAGCAACGGAGAAGGGAAAACCACTGAGGCCCATGTCTCTGATTGTGTTAAATCTAGTCTTCATATTAAAACTAACTTTAAATCTAAGTTATATCCTCTCAAAATATTCCTAACCATTCTGAGATGCCACTAAAGATATGTTTCCCCTTCCTGTACAAATGTTTGTGGGAAATATGGGGGCATATTTTTCCTCAAACTTGTTTGTTTCTAATCTGAAAAAGAAAACCAATAGATAAAATATGATGTGTAGGTCTCTTACACTGCACTTAAAATACACGTTTGTTGCTTGTTTGTTTTTTTTTTCTCTAACCTTTGCCATTATAATTTTCCCCCTTATTCTCCATTTTTTAGAAAGCAGAGTTAAAAGGAAGTCAGCTAAATGCAAAGCTCTTTTTAGGGGCACCTGGCTGGCTCAGTCAGTAGAGCATGCAACTCTTGATCTCAGGGTTGTGAGTTCAAGCCCCATGTTGGGTATATGGATTACTTAAAAATAAAGGCATTTTTTCAAATTTTTTTAATGTTTATTTATTTTTGAGAGACAGAGAGCGACTGAGCATGAGCTGGGGAGGGACAGAGAGAGAGGGAGAGAGGGAGAGACAGAATATGAAGCAGGCTCCAGGCTCCGAGCTGTCAGCACAGAGCCCAATACAGGGCTCTAACTCATGAGCCGTGAGATCATGACCCAAGCTGAAGTCAGACCCTTAACTGACTGAGCCACCCAGGCGCCCCCAAAATAAAATCTTTAAAAAAATAAAATGCAAATCCCTTTTTAAAAATAAAGTTGCCTTATATATAACTATATGTAGTGACTTTGGGAACTGCAGCAAGATGAAACTGAACTATACATTTTAAGGAAACTGTACTTTGGTAATAAATAGGCAAGAATTCTTTTTAATTGACATTTAATGTAAATATTCTTGCTGCTGACGTGGAAATTGGGGAGATTGATATTTGCCGTATAGACCATATTTATTCAGTTAGTACCTATTGCGTATTTGAGTTGGGGTTAGAGTTCAGAACATAGCTGAAAATCCCTGGACAACGGGAGCTTACATTCTGGAGGGAGACAGGAGTCAGTGGATAATTACGGTGGGGTTGTAACAAGAGTAAAAGAGACAAGAGAGCACTAAATCTAGACTTGGAGGAGCAGCACAGCTTCCCACAGAACTGCCATCGAGCAGGACTGATAACACCGAGATAAAGCAGGGTAGGAATTGGGGCGTCAAGGTGAAGGTAGCATCTGAAATTTCCTGGAGGAAAAAGACCCAAATAAAATGACTTGTCTTACTTTAAATTCATGATGGCAAACTGCAAAAGGGGACTCAGGCAATTCTACTACCTGAGGATATTCTCTGGTAAAGTCTTTTTCTCAGCTCAGAACATCAGCGAGAAAAGAGAAGCATCCCATCTCCCCACATCAAAGCCGTCCACAGACCAGCACATGCCAAAGTCCTTTCCTTCCGCCTTAACATGGATGAGCACTCCCAGCTGCAATCAGGGGCCAGCCCTTCCATTTGGCCTCTGCAAGCTTGTATTCTTCTACTTTGTACCCTCCAGGGCCTCATCCTGCAGATAGGATCTTTCTCCTATATCATAATGTCTTCCTCTCTCCTGAATCACTCTTATCACATTAACATGGTCTACATCTCCCAGCAGTAATATCACCATGATACAGCCCCATTTATCTGTTCTTCATCTCAGCAAAACTACTTCAGGGATCTTCTATGGTCATGGGCACCACTTCCTCATGTTGTCTTCTCCAGTGGTCCACACCGTATGAACTTTGCCCCTATTCCACCATGTTTGCCCTTGTCAGTGTCACTAATGGCCTCCATGTTTCCAAAGCCTTTGGTCATTTACAGGCCTCATTTTACTTCAGCTATTGGCAGCCTTCTACATAATTGACACTCCCACTTTCTTGAGCCACTTTCCTTTCTTGGCTCTAGGGTACCACTCTCCCGGTTTCCCTCCTTCCTCACTGGTTTCCTCTAAAGACCAAAAAGTCAACTGAGTAAGCTTAAAAATCTAATTGGCTTTATTCAAACAAATAGAAGGGAGCTCCAAGGAGTTGTGGAAAGTAGAAAGCTTCTATAGGCAGAAATGGGTACGGGGGGGGGGGGGGGGGGGGGGGGGGTTCTGGTTGTTGGCAGCTGCAAGACAAAGAAGTTATTAGCAAACATTTCAGGCAAGGTCATCTTCCCTCAGGGGGAGAGGCAGGAGGTCTCCTCAGACAGATATTGCAGATGACCTTACTGGTGTTGATCAAGAAATCCCAGACTCACTGGTTTAAAATTCCACTCCTGGGAGAGGTTGAAACGGCAATTAGGTTAAGTCTTGATCGGGCTTAGCATAAGTGACTCATTTTAGGCCTATTGTTTCTTTTCTTTTTCTTTTTTATTTTTTTTTTTATTTTTGAGAGAGAGACAGAGAGACAGAGCACAAGCAGGGGAGGAGCAGAGAGAGAGGGAGACACAGAATGTGAGGCAGGCTTCAGGCTCTGAGCTGTCAGTACAGAGCCTGAGGACGCAAGGCTCGAACTCACAAACCGTGAGATCATGACCTGAGCCGAAGTCGGATGCTTAACCAACTGAGCCACCCAGGCGCCCCAAGCCCGTTTCTTTTTAACACAGTTAGATACTTTCCTCCTCTTGGCCTCCAAGTGGTCCTTTCCTCCTTCCTCTCCATCATTCTTCCCAAGGGACTTTGTTACCTCTGTTGCTCTAAGTATCATCTTTATCTTTAGCCCTGACCCCCTTCCAGAATTCCAGATTCCTGTATTCTATTCCATATTAACATTCTCCCCATATAAACTTCTTAAATTTAGTATGAACAAAATGAGGCTCATAATCACTCATTGCTTCTATTTTTCTCATTTGAAATCATTCTCATTTGTAGTAATTAGCCCTCATTTCTTCCATTTCTCAAGCCAAAAGAACGTTTTTAAATGTTTATTTTTTTTTGAGAGACAGCAAGAGAGAATGCAAGCAGGGGAGGGACAGAGAAAGAAAATCCCAAGCAGGCTCCACCTTGCAAGGCCCAACATGGGGCTCAAACTCACAAACCGTGAGATCATAACCTGGGCCAAAATCAAGAGTTGGACGCTTAACCGACTAAGCCATCCAGGCACGCCTCAGGCTAAAAATTTGAGCGTCATCCTTGACTTCTCCCTTTACCTTATCACCCCTCCTTACACCCAATTGCTCACAGTGACCTGAGTTCTATACCTTGAAATTATGCCACCTTAAATGTGCCACATTTCTTCATTGTCAGTAATGACATTGTTAGTAATGCCACAATGCATATTAAGTGCTCATGGTAGAAGGGAGAGGGAGGGAAGGGTCCTAGCAGAGGGAAAAATAGTGATGTCTGAGAGGTCAGAGTGAGGAAAAAATGAAAGGGAAACCTGGGGGACCAGGAAAGATATGTGGCCAAAGAAGCCTATAACCACTCTACAAGAGTTTGAGTTGTGTCCTTAGAGATAAAGGGAATCATTGCATGTTGAGTGGCTTTAGACAGGGAAATAAGATGATTAATTTATACCTGACTTACATAAATAATTCTGTTCAAATCCCTTTTTTACAGATAGGATAAAATGAAACTTCAGTTTAGCAGAGCCAAATGATTGCAGGGACTAAATTTTATACTCAGCCAGTTGGGTTTTACATAGTACATTTCCTACTGTGTCTTAATTTCAAAGGAATGTGCTTTAATCCCAGAAAATCCTATTGAGAAATACCTTTTGCTCTGAAGTTAACAAAGACTAATTTCTTTTTTTTTTTTATTTTCATAAAGGCTATTTTCACATTTTATAGTATATAAAGAAACTAGTACAGGAAAATTTACATAAAACACTTTTTTCCTTTAAGAGCAGTATCTTTTCAACCAATAATCAATAATTTATCTAAATTATTGTCATTTTCCTTGTCATCTTCAAAAGCCAAATCTTCCATTGAATTTTTAACATATGGTGTAATTCTTGCCCAATAAGGAACCCTGACAATATTTGTTCTGGAAGGTGTTCTCGGCTTACTTTATAGTTATTGTATTTTACTCTGTAATCTAGAATACATTCATGTAGTCCAGTGATTTTCACACTTTTTTGGGCATCAGAAACACACTGTGAACTTGTGTGATTCTTGACCTTACTCTTGGGGATTCTGATTCATAAGTCAGGTGTTGACCTAGGAATATTTTCACAAGCTTCCAGGTAATTCTCATGCAGGTGGTCTGAGGGGACCACACTGGAAACCCTGTCTTAGGACAAACTTTTTTAGTCTCCCAAACCCTGTGCCTTCTTTATTACAATCCCCATGGATTTCAATTCCTGTGGAGCACATAATTCTTCATTAAAATGTACATTGGTCTATAGAATATTAGAAAAATATTAAGCCCATAACTATAAATAGAGTTTCTTAAATCCAGGGAATCATTCTATTACAGATATTGGTAATTAAGGCTGAACTTGGCTGTCAGATCCATCTTTTGTTTAAGTTTTACAGTATGTGGCAAAGCATAATTTTACTCATAGTATGTCCAAATCTCTTTAAACATATGGCTCTATTGCATATGACCTATCAAAATGGAATTAATAGCTCAAAAAGTTTAGTTCATTTACAAAATACAAAAATACCATTTCCATCCAGAAGTCCCTTGTTCTAAACCAGTCTTTAATCAACTTGCCAAATGCTTGTTCAAGTCACTTTACTCCTCTCTACTTTGGAATTTCTATTTAAATGGAGGAAGTGTTTAATCTTGTATATAGTTACAAAGCACACAGAGGTTCTCAGATCAAAGACAAATAAAATTCAAAGAAAGCTTCAGTAGCTCAAAGACACTGAAATCCTAAGGACAGAATAGTGAGGTTTTCCTGCTGGAAAGCATCCTCTGAAATGAATTTGTAAATTGACAAATTATCCTTGACTGTGTTTGGGGGCAGATGTAAAGGACAGAGCTGGTGTTGGTTTTCAGTCAGTCACTTCGCTAAAGAATGTAAATCCATTCACCTATAATTTAGTGGTCCCAGATACCTAATTATGGACAGACTCCTCACCTTCCCTTCTTTGGTTAGTTTCCAAGTCAGTGAAGCAGTGACCAAGTATATAGCCTGCCACACACTGGGATGGTACACGTTGGCTTGGGCAGTAGCCACGTGACTTCACTTGGATCATACCAAATCCATTCCCCTTCCCAGTTGCAAATCTGCCCAAATGAGAAGACATTAGTAACATGTATCCTGGTTAAACGTAGTGAATGGAGGGCATGAATTAATGCCACTCCATCGGGAAATTGTACCAAATGACAATGAAGGGGGAAGTAAGGAGCACAAATATAAAAGTCAAAGAGAATAGAAAAGACCAGGTACTATTACTTTTTTGGCAAGAACCTAAATTATTCACGTATTCTACAAATATTTATTGAGCACTTCCCATGCCAGGCAGAATTCAAAATTCTACAAATCTGATATATGTAATTTTCAAATTACTCACAGAGCAATATTGTCTTGGATGCCCCCCAAAAGTACCAAAAGAATGGTCTGTTTCAGATTTCCTATTTTATTAGCCATATTTCTTTAAGACTAAATGTCTTTATTCATGTTTTAACATTTCTGACATCAGGTGTGTCTTTAACATAGTTTGATTTTTCTTTCTTTGAAAATTGGTATTAAGTCCATAGAGCCCTGTACTTGATGACACCATAAAATAAAGGAAGAGCTTGAAACTTAAAATCAGAATATCTGAAAAGACTCCCTAATGTTTTAGGGGCACTTGGCTGCTTCAGTCAGTGGAGCATGTGACTTTTGATCTTGTGGGTCATGAATTCAAGCACCATGTTGGACATAGAGCTTACTTTAAAAAAAAAAAAGACTCCGTAACTTTTTACTTATGAATTTTTTCTGAAACCCACAGGGGTTCAGCCTTCACAAATTTTGACCACTTTTCCCAGGCAGATCAGAGCCACATGCTTAACTATGGCTCATGGGTTGATGCATGTCTAAACCATTCCAGGGTGGGAATGTTCTTTTACTTTCAGTCTCTAACCCAATATCCAATGTGTGGAAGGTGTTTAATACATATTTGGAAAGTCCATGAAAGAATATGAGTTAGCATCCCTGCATCATTATTCATGACCTACCTGTGACAGTGATCGAACACTTCATCTCTCTAGGTCTGTGTTTGCTTAGCTATAAAGTGAGTTTGGATGGGGTGCCCAGGTGGCTCAGTTGGTTAAACATCCGACTCTTGATTTCAGCTCCTGTCATGATCTCAGGATTGTGGGATCAAGCCCCACATTGGGCTCCACACTCAGTGTGGAGCCTGCTTAAGATTCTTTCTCTCACTCTCGCTCTCTCCCTCTCTCACTCTCTCTCTCCCATTACCCCCTCCGCCAACTTACACACACTCTGTCTCTAAAATAAAATTTTTAAAAAGCTTAAAAAAATAAAATGAGTTTGGATGAGCTCAGCTATGGACAGACTCCTTCCTGCTCTAGCCATCTCTAAGTAAGTGAAGTCATTAAGCTGCTGCGCATGGGAAACTACTGTGGTTTTAGAGGATTTATTTGACAAGTGTATTGTTCATGAAAGCAATGTACTTGATAACTGCTGTCTGGATTATGTCTCCTCCTAACGCATATGTTGAAGTCCTAACCCTCAATGCTTCAGAATGTGACTATATGTGGAATAAGGACCTATAAATGGGGGCATAAGGTAAAAATGGGGGTAATAAGGTAAAAATGGGGTCATATATATAACTGTGATGTCCTTGTATCCTTCTAAGAAAGGGACATTAGGACACAGATGCACAGAGTGACCATGTGAAGACATAGGAAGAAGATGGCCATCTACAAATCAAGGACAAACATCTTAAGAGAAACAAATGCTGCCAACAGCTGGATCTCAGGCTTCTAGCCTCCAAAATTATGAGAAAATAAATTGCTGTTGGTTAAGACACCCAGTATGGTACTTTGATATGATAGCCTTAGCAAACTGTACAATAACATTGGCTAATCACCAGTTGTACAAGAAGAGAAAAAAGTTTCTACAGTTTGGGGCTTCTCCCATCTCTGTTCCCAAACCTCCCAACTGCTGCTTAAATGGGAGTCCTTCTATTCCAAGGAACTCAGCAATACTCTGTTGTGTCACCTAAAAGCCTTTTGATATAGGGAAGCCCTCTGTGTGTTTTATAGCTAATTTGTATAACTTTACTAGAGTCAGCTAACCAGCTGTATCATCATGCAAACATCTTAAATCTACTCTCTAGCACTCTTACTAAAAATCCATATCATAGAGCAGGGGTGGCAAATTATGGCCCCTGGCCAAATCTGGCCCACTGCCTGTTTTAATACATACAAGAACACAGCCACGCCTTTTCGATTGCACATTGTGACTGATTTCCCACTACCATGGCAGAGTTGAACAGTGGCAAGAGAGGCCACATGGCCTGCAAAATCTAAAATATTTATTACCAGGTCCTTTACAGGAAAAGTCTGTGACCCTAGTCCTTGAGGAAAAGTAACCGAAAATCACAATAGCAGTTCTATTTCTAGTGGTGAAGATAATGGATTGTGCTTTAGTTAGACTAATTGAGTTTCTGATTTCTCCGTTTCCTGGGCCCTTTTGTTGGCTACATGCCATGACTGCTTTTGTTTGGGAGTTGAGAACATCTAGTAGGTTAAACCGTATACAACTGCCAACATTTGACAGATTTTGACCTACAGATATGGCAGCTTCTTGTGACTCAGCCCAAGACTTCAGCCTCCTTCAGCATTCTCACTTTCCATTCCCCATTCCCTTTGTAGACTTCCAGCTCCCTCAATGGTTCTCAACCTTGGCTACACACTCAATTCACCTGGAGAGCTTTTAAAACATTAATGCCTAGGCCATACACCGAACCAGTTGAAGCAGACTCTGGGGGAGGAGCCCAGCATTTGGTATTTTGGATGTGCCCCAGGTGATTCTAATGAGCAGTCAGGCTTGAGCATCCCTGTGCTACAAAGAGCTTTGACAATATCTCAGTGCTGGGTGTCATGGACTCCTTCTACCTAGACAGAAGAATGTGGGCAATTGTAATAAATGATTGGCGTAGCCACTACTGCAAACCTAAGTCTGCATCAGTCAGCTGAAGAGCTTGTGAAATCCCAGATGGAAGGGCTCACCTCGAGAGTTTCTGATTCTGTAGGCCTGGGATAGGGCCCAAGAATTTGCATTTCTAACAAGGTCCCAGTTGATGTTGATGATACTGGCTCAGTATTTGCTCTTTGAGAACCATTGTTCTATTAGTCTCTTCCATGGGCACAGTGCCTCACTCAGAGTAAGGCTTTCATGAATGTTTGTTGAACAGAAATGAGAGAATTGTTGCAAAAGGGAAACCTAGTGACTTCTTTTTGCTAGAAGCTAACCATATGGTAGTGAATGAGATAAGCAGCCTCTGTCTTCATGGAACTTATGTTCTAGGGAAAAACACACTTCAGGAATGACAAAGAATATGAAAACAGTAATTTGAAAAGATATATGCAGCCCTATGTTTATTGCAGTATTATTCACAATAGCCACATTGTGGAAGCAACTCGAGTGTCCATCGACAGACGAATGGCTAAAGATGTTGTTATATGTACAATGGAATATTACTTAGCCATATAAAGAATGAAATCTTCCCATTTGCAACAACATGGAGGGATCTAGAGAGTATAATGCTAACCAAAATAAGTGAGTCAGAGAAAGACAAATACAATATATAGTATTATTCACTTATATGTGGAATTTAAGAAACAAAACAAATGAACAAAGAAAAAAAAGATACAAATGAAACAAACAGACTCTTAAATATAGAGAACAAATTGATGGTTACCAGAGGGGAGGTGGGTGTGCGATGAATGAAATAGGTGAGGAAAAAATGCCTGAAAAAAAAAACCACAACAAAACAGCTTCAAGGGTAAATATAACTATTACAAAAGAAAAACATAGAATACTATTACAGCACATAGAACTCCCCTATTCTCATGGTTCCTGATCCTCTGAGAAGCCCCTTTTAAATTCGATGTTGCTAAATTTTATCATCACTAGGTTATCTGGAATCTAAGAATAGAATACTCATTTTGGATAATACATAGATGATGAGGGGAGAGAGAGAGGGAGGCAGGGGGGGAGAGAAAGAGAAGGGTGAAGTAAAAGGCGGAGAGAGACAGGGAAGGGGAGGGGAGAGAGGGAGAGAGAGACAGAGACAGAGAGATAGAGAAAGAATTAGAATAGAAGAAAGCTGGTTGATAGAAGAGCAAAAAGTGTGTTTGACCAGAAGTCAGAACTGTGTTCCTACTTTGGTCGTATTACCACCTGTATTAGTCAGCTTGGGCTTCCATAACAAAATACCACAGACTAGACAACCTAACAGAAATTTATTTTCTCAGTCTGGAGATGAGAAGTCTGAGATTAAGGTGACACCTTGGTCAGGAGCTAATGAATGTTCTCTTCCTAGCCTGTAAATGGCCACCTTCTCACTGTGTCCTTACATGGCCTTTCTGTGGTGGCAAGAAATTCATCTACCTCTGCCTCTTCCCATAAGGCCACCAATTCTGTCAGATTAGGACCCCATCCTTATGACCTCATTTAACCTTCATTACCTCCTAAAAACCCTGTCTCCAAATACAGTCACACTGGGGGTTAGGGCTTCAAATAGGAAATTTGAGGGGACATAATCCAGTTCATAGAAACCACTGCTTATAAACGTAGGCTTGTTTAATCAACTAAAAATTACATTGCTGCTAATATATCTAAGATCCTAACGTTCACTAGCAGGAAGGACTCGGAGGAGTGATTGAAGATTTTGTGGCTCATTCTTCTCCTCTCACATGCAGCTTCTGGAATGCTGGGACACCTCAGAATGAGGGCGGGTCTCCATTTTCAGTGACTTGAGCTGTGAAGGCTGCAAACACCAAGGGCGCATCTAGATTCGGGCCTCGTGGAAGACCAGACATCTGTCTGGAATATCATGGCAGTTGTGATGGCCCAACTACTCCAAGTAGTTTTCCATCCCAATGGCTCAGTTGCTATTCTCCTCCAGCCACTCTGGTTCTACAGTGCTTCCCACAACATGGGTTCCCTGCAAGCCCCTTGTTCACCTCTCCTACAATGGTTATAGCCTTATATCATCTCCATAACCAGTTAGGATGACACGAGTGTTTTCATCCTGGGCTTAATGTTTTAATCCTTTCCTACATCTACAATCCTTTTTTCTTTTCTTTTTTCTTTCTTTCTTTTTTTTTTTTTTGCTTAGAATAATTACTTCAAGTTTTATTTAGTAAAACAAATCAGTCCAATAGTTCCAAGATACAAAATTAACCAGTTATGAATGAAAACAGCACACAAATCAATCCTTCCTCAGGGGAACAGTCTCCTCCCTGGTGCCCTCATTGGTCGCAGTGCAGATTCTGAGTGCGTCCCCAGTGTACATGTCCCTCTCAGCCGCTGAAATGAAGACATCTTTCACAAGCCACGTGGCTCTGTCCAAGGACAGTGGGATATGCTCCACATTCTGCGTGTTCTTAAAACCAACCTGGTTGTCAAACAGGGGCTGTAGCAAGGCCTCCAGCCTTGAAGGAGTCCCTCTGGTAGGACCCTACTGGGTCAAAGCTGTACACAGCTCCCTTCCCATCTTCATCCAGTCCCCCGATGATGTTGTAAACATAATATGGAAAGAAGCGACTTGAATAGAGGATTGTAGACAGCATTGCAGCAATCGCCCCTGTAGTCATGGTCTTGTTATTGGAATGCTTATGCATCTTTAGTCTTACTTCAATAATCTTTGTAAGACAAAGTATTTGTAAGACAGTCTCCGTGAAATCCGCTGCATCCAATGACTGTTTTGTCTGTTAATCTGTAACACTTGGAGCTGTCCGGCATTTTTCAAGCTGGATTTTTAACGAAATCCATGAATAATGGACTACACCAGTGCGCCTGGCTCTTGATTTCGGGGTTGTGAGTTTGAGCCCCACATGGGGGGTAGAGTTTACTTTTAAAAAATAATGTGCTACGCCAATAAGAGACTTGGGTGGAGCAGAATTTTTCCTTGCTCTTCATAGAGCAAGACAATTGCCTAAATTCCTCCAAAATTCCCTCTTTCCACGCCTCTAATTTCTCCCCTTTTACTGCTCTCTGGGTAAGTGGTAACATAGTGTAAACATCTGCTGATCCCCAAACACAGTGGTTGTGGTTTTAGCAATGAGAGGAAGAGTCACTGGGGTTTTACTTACTGGAGAAACTCCCAGCAGCCAGTCAAGCAGCCATAGAATTTCCCCCACCCAATTTACGAAAGCTAACAGTGTACATTGGAGTTCGTGGGGTTCCCAACACCATAAATTCCCAATCCATTGGCAAGAATGTTTCCCTTTGGTTCAATACTTGTATCAAGTGAGTGGAACAAGGTATGAAGCACTATGTTCCCGGGGGACAGAAAATCAGTTACTGGCCTACGTGGACATTATGGTTTTAAAACAATAGAAGAGTATTTCCAGGGCCTCTTTTCCAGTCCTCCAAAGCTCGTATTGACTTCTCTTACTCCTAATATCTAGCTGTATCACTCTTTTGGAGTTGCCTTGTCTCTTCCTTCCATCACTGCACATATTTTTCAGTTTTCTATGCTCAAGGGGCTTTACCCTTCATCTTGGACATCTGGGCTCTTTGGCAGAGGCACAAGGTGGTCTCCTGTCCTTCTATATCCCATGATTCCATGATTTCTTTCCATGTCTTTTATTTTTGTTTATATCACTATTGAGAGGGAAGTCTCAGGAGGAAAAAAAAATAAAGAAAGAAGGCTCAAAATATGACTCAGAATTAGAGCTGCAGTAAAGGAACATTCTCTGGGCCAGCAGGCAGGAGTTGCATTCTTGCCAACCCTTCCTATCAGCAGGCAAGCAATGCCTCCATTCAGACCGTGTGAGTCACTTTGAAACTAATTGCAGTTGGTGCTTTTATTGGCATCCTTCCTTTGAAGTTGACTTTCAGATCATCAGTGGTTTTGTCTGTAGACCCTGGTGCCAAGGTGAAGTGACAAACTTTGCTCACAAAGCAATATTCTTAACAGCATTTTACTCTGGGCTACCAAACTGTCCTGTTAAAAGTGAACACAGAAGAATTGATTGTGGATGGATAGGCATAGGTAGATGGATATGATAGAGCAAGTATTATAAGATATGAACTATAGAATCTGGGCAGCAAGTGTATGGGTATTACTTTAAAACTCTTTCAACTTTCCTGGCTGTTTCAGTATTCACAAATAAAATGGGGGAAAGGAATACAACAACATGAGCAGTGAGGTTAGTAGTAGATTATAAATGCTTGAAACCTGAGCTTGCAAGTAAGACTGTAGATCTTTGTATACTTTTTTTTTAATTAAATGACTTATTGATAGTTAATTATTCCGTCCTCAATATTTTTCAAATTAAAGACATAGATATCATACAAGAAAGAAGGGATTAACACTTTGAATACCTTACATGTAACATGCTATCAAATTCCAAACCACTAATCATTTATTAAGCCATGGATAAAAGCAAGGGTTTTGATGTCAGATGATAATGGGAACATACATTACACCAAATTATTTAATCTCTTTGAGCCTTAGTTTTCTCAAGAATAAAATGGACCAGGTGTGGCGGTGGTGGTGAGGATATACACATCTTAAAGTTACAAGGTTCAAATGCTCTGTAAAGAATTAACTGCTCTGTAAAGGATAAAGTACCCTGCAAATGCTACTTATAAAAAGAAACCAACTATGAGAATTAAAACAGAATATGTTATCCCAATGTTTCAGATAAGCCCCCTCCACCCCCCGCCCCAAATTTGGCCAATGTTATGGGAATAGTACCACTGGAGCATTTTGAAAGTTTGGAGGTCCAGGAGACTCTCAATTAAACTCACCATTTTTCTTCTGAAGCACCTGAAACTCAGACTTTTCACTCTTAGAGGGGAAAAAAAATGGAAATAAAAATATTGTGACCTTTACCTGTAGTTCTTAAGCAAATTACACAAAATCTGTATGTACCCACCACAGAGACATAATTTGCACATTATCAAAACAAATGAAATATGTCATGCTTGCAAAATTCCTATGAGAAATTCTTGTCCCAGGTCACTGTTTATGTTGCTACCAAAGGTCAGAGTGGGACCAGCCCTTCCAACCTGCCTCAGAGAGAAATGGAACTAGGATAATACGACAAAGCAACACAAAACTCAGTGTCTTAAAGTAACAGCCGTAAATTATTTGTGAACCTACACTTCTGCTGATCTCAGCTGGGTTTCCTCAAACACCTGAAATCCAGCTCTGCTTCTGGATTTGGCCCCACGGGCTGCTGGGCTTGTTCACATGGTGGCTCAGCAGAGTCCCAAAAGAGCCTGCAGGTGGGCACAGCCTCTGGAGAACAGGGCTCAGAACAGGCATGATGTCACCTCTTTCACATTCTGTTGGTCAAAGCAAGTTACAAGCTCAGCCTAGAGTCAAGGGGAAGGGAAATAGGCTCCGCCTCTTGATGGGAAGAGCTACAAAGTCACATTGCAAAGGGAGAGGAATAATTGTAGCCATGTCTGAGAACAGTCTATCAAAGCAATCTGGAAGATGCTACTAAAAGGGTCAGTACATTTTCTCCTTTAAAGCAGATGTGTAGTTGTGGACCAAATCCTCTGTTTCAGGAATGCCCATTAAAAGGTGAGAGGCCAGAAACAAAGAGGTCTTGTGAGCTGTGAAAACAAATGCAATACTATCTGAATATTTTATAATTTTATTTTGGACAGAGGATAAAATAGCAATAGTTAATCTGTTGGTTAGTCTCTGAGTCTCTTGATGTCATGGTTTATCTTTAATCAAAAATAGATCTAGCTCAGAAAACAGTTATGCCTCCATTAACACGAAAGCATTTTCTACCGTTTCTGCGCACGTTAACATGCAGGGTATAGAGGGCACCCCAACAGAATCTGGATAAAAGGCTTTTCTCTAGGTGAAAGTGTGAAAGCCCTGGGATAGTTGGTCTCCACAGGTTTACCTCCTGAGCTGTATTCCCATCGAATGTTCCAGATTCCTTAGCTGGAAATCAGATTTCTCCCCTCTGACCACACAAAGCATTCTATTTTTATCTCTCTTTTGACACCTATAAATGTCTTAACATTACATTACATACATAGCTCATCTTCCTCACAAGATTTTTTTGTGTGTCACATCTTACTTTTATAGTCATTTTTGTGTCTCCGTTAGCATGTTATAAAGTACCTCATGGTTGGTGTCCATTCTGATTGCTTAGTAGCTATGCTGTGTCATTGGTAAACACACATAAGAATCGGTGAACACTGAATCCATTATTATAGGGGATTATATACTCTGAAATATTCTCCTATTGTAACTAGATTTTGTGTATATTTCAAAACATGCTTTTCTAGAGTTTATGTATTTTGAGAAAGTGTGAGCAAGGGAGAGGCAGAGAGAGGAAGAAAAAGAATCCCAGTCTCTATCAGCGCAGAGCCTGATGTGGGGCTTGAACTCACAAGCAGCAGATCATGACCTGAGCCAAAATCAAGAGTCAGACACTTAACTGACTGGCCCACACGGGCGCCCCTCAAAATATGCTTTTTAAAGACTGTTTTAGCCTCGCAAAGAAGTAGAAGGAATCCCCATGCCCCCACCTCAACTCAAGGAAGACAACGAGGAAGCATAGCAGATGAAATCCAAACAATAAACAGCAAATAATTCCAAAAGTTGAAGTTGTCCTAGCAAAAATATTCATATCGGCTGTGACATGTGGAGGCTTCCACATTAATCCAAGGCCCCCGGAAGGGGACTCAATTGCTTCTAACCTGGTAGTCGTGAAGGGCAGAACTTGAAAGATGGCCCCCACCCCCAAGATTACTGTGCCCTGGGTATTCAATCAATCACTAATGTAAGTGCTGCCATGAAAGAATTTTCCAGATGTAAGTAAAGTCCCAAGTCAGCGGGCTTAATAAATATTCTACTGCAGGCTTCACCCGGGTAGATACACCCTTTAAAAGCAGAGAAGTTTCTCCAAAAAGTAGCAGAAGAGGGAGTCAGAGAGATTCAAAGTGTGAGAGGGATTCAGACCATTGGTGGCTTTGAAAATGCCGGGGGGGGGGGGGGGGGGGTGTGGTGCTCACAAAAGGACCAGAGAGAAGCCTCTAGAAGCTGAGAATCTTCCCCATCTGACAACCAACAAAGAAATGAGGACCTCAGTCCTAACCAGTTATAAGGATCTGAATTCTACCTACAGCTTAGGTGAGCTTGAAAGCAGATTCTTCCCCAGACTCTCCGGGTAAGGGCTCAGTCCAGCCGACAACTTGACTTCGGCTTGCCGAGCCCTAAGCAGAGAATGCCGTCAGGCCCTCCTGGACTCCTGGCTGCCTGTGAGCTAATAAATGGGAGTTGAAGTTTCCATGTTTGTGGTAGTGTGTTACACAGCAGCATTAAGACTATGCAGTTTTAAAGGTGTGACGTTTTAAAGAAGGGAGGAAATATAAGCAATCTATTCTTGAGAACTGGCTAGAAGGAAAACTGTCATCAGGCAAAATTGAGTTTCAAATAAAGGCATTAACTGAAATGGAGGCAGCATTCAAGTTTATCATGTGCCTGTCAAAATGAGAAGATGATGGGAATAATAGAAAGATCCTGACAAATACCAGGGGCTATTACAAATATCCAGGCAGGGGCTATTTCTCTTCCTTCCTTCCTTCCTTCCTTCCTTCCTTTTCCTTCCTTCCTTTCCTTCTTTCCTTCCTTCCTTCCCTTTCCTTCCTTCTTTCCTTTTCTTCCTTCCTTCTTTTTCTTTCTTTCTTTCTTTCTTTCTTTCTTTCTTTCTTTTCTTCTTTCTTTCTTTCTTCCCTTCCATCCTTCCTCCTTTCCTTATTTCTTCTTTCTTTCTTCCTTTCCTTCTCTGTCTTTCAGAAAATCAAGGGATATGCAAATATGTTTACGTTTCATAAAGACAGCTTTTCACAAAGCAAAAGATAACAACACAGTCAGGGGGAGGTAAAGCTTCCTAGGCCCCCAAAAGTTCCTCAAAGGACAAACAGCTACAACATGGAAGCTACTGCCGTCTTGGAGCAAGGATGCTGCCAGGCATGAAGAACTCCTCTGTTCCCTCCTGGCACCCTCTCCTGCTTGACACCGGAAACCCCGCCTTCCTGCTTGTTTACCAGGGGCAAGGAACTGGTGCAACACAGTCCCAGAACATTCTGGAGTGTTTGCTGTGAGATGAAGGGATGTGAAGGCCATGTCCCATAAGCACCTCTCAGCGGGTCCTGCTTCACGCTGGCCCGAGGCCCACACAGACACAGTGCTAACTCGATGGTGTGTGTGTGTGTGGGGGGGGGGGGGTCAGAGGGCTCAGAGAAAAGTGGACACATCTAGGACTAAAGCAATAAATGTGGGCTCTGTACACAGTGCTGCCAATATGGGTCTGGTGGGATTAGGCCACTTCATCTTTTTGACGTAATGTACTGTGTGTAGGGAGGACAGTGTATGTGCAGGACAGAATTTTTTTTTTTCATTTGGACACACATTTAGTCAGAAGAGGACTAAAAATACATAAAATCAGGTAGCTGAGTTGTGGAACCTACGTCACGATTCTATTGCTCCTGCGACAGTATAAATATTTTTCCCTAGTCAAGGAAATACTACCATCACTTAGGTGTTTCTCACGGTAAGTTGGAAGCTGAATGATACCATCTTGCCCGGTGCCGTCTGCTTGTTTTCCTGAACTTTCTGTCCATGCGGACATTTGCACAGCTCCGAGTATGTACCCTGCTTGGCACATATTTTTTTTTTTTTTACTTCCTTATTTATTGACTTGATCAGCTGTGATTTCTATATTGGTACCTGTGTTTATCTGGTGGAAAAAGTCCAAAACAAAAGTCCTAGCTACTGTTTTTCTCAAATATTACCCAGAGATTCCTCAGCGAGGCCCGCACTCTTGCCAGGAAGAGTAGTAGCCTGTGAACGTGTCCTCCTCATACAATCAGAAGTGTATGAATAGATTATAAGCATAGAAACCGTAAAGGATCCCTGAATGTGAACCTCTGAAATTAAGTACAAAGTTTTGAGTAACGGTGCTGTTTTCCATGGAGAGGGTGTTCAGTGCTTGAGAAAGCTCCTGTCTCAGCAATATTCGTTGGGAGTTGTTTGGATGCAAATGACAGGAACTGAATTTAACTATCAGAACCCACATTTTGCACCTCCTGCACACCTTGTGGGGGTCCTGACAGCCGGAGGTAGGAACGCGACACTTTGGGTGGTCTCCAGCTTTCTGGTGCGTCAGCTGCATTCTCTCTAGCCAACAACAGCTGCAGACTCAGCTTTTTTTTTTACGTTATTTATTTTGAGAGACAGAGAGAGAGCAAGTTGGGGAAGGGCAGAGAGGGAGAGGGAGAGGGAGAGAGAGAGAATCCCAAGCAGGCTCAGCGCTGTCAGGGCAGAACCCGATGTGGGGCCTGAACCCAGGAACCGCGAGATCAGGACCCAACCTGAAATCAAGAAAACCACCAGGAGGAAGAACTAAGAGTTTGGTTATGCATAATGTTTCTTTTCTGATTTATTATTGTTCAAATTTCAGAGAACATTTGTAAACAAAATATATTTCAACTCATAGCAATGTCTGAATAAAGATAGATTTATGGGGAACTGATCTGGCATCTTATTATCTGTTATCTTCATCTAAATTTCAGAAAATAGACTTTACCTGAAATTTGTTATTTTTTAATTTATTTTTATTAAAGTTTTTAAATGTTTATTTTGAGAGAGAGACAGAGTGTGAGCAGGGGAGCAGTAAAGAGAGAGGGAGACACAGAATCCATAGAAGGTTCGAGGCTGTGAGCTGTCAGCACAGAGTCTGACACAGGGCTTGAACTCGCAAACCGTGAGATCATGACCTGAGCTGAAGTCGGACACTCAGCACACTGAGCCACCCATGCACCCCTACCTGAAATTTCTTATTGGAAGTATTTTATTTCCTGAAAAATGGTGTTTATAGTTAAGAGAGAATCACGGGTCTTTCTGATTAAAAACAATTTTAGGGATTCCTGGGTGGCTCAGTTGGTTAACTGTCTGACTCTTGATTTCAGCTCAGGTCATGATCTCATGGTCCATGAGATCAAGCCCTGCATCAGGCTCCATGCTGAGCATGGGGTCTGCTTAAAATTCTCTCTCTCTCTCTCTCTCTCTCTCTCTCTCTCTCTGCCTCTTTCCCCCACTTGTGCTCTCTCTCTAAAAGAAAAAATAAATTTAAAAATGTTTTTAAGTTGGAAAATAGTTAAAGGTAAATATTATGACTTATAGTTGATTCCACGAATACACATTTCCAAAACAAAACACTGCAGGATATCACAAAGTAAATGTTTCCTCAGCTTATTCAAAAATCTGTAATGAGGCAATTGTGATGCAATCTGACAATTTGTGGCCGATTCCTGCACAACACATCAGACACTATGCAAATCCGACAGATGCTTGGATGTCATTGACATAGTTTTCACAGGGTTATAAAAGCCTCTTTCTAGTTTATAAAATGCACGGCCAGACACAGATGACCCTGCTAACATAAAGGAAAATGCAATGCATTTATAGAAAACCAAGAGTTTGGTTATACATCAGTGGCCATATAATGATTTCTTTTGTGCTTTATTATTGCTTTCCTGGGTTCTAGATTTCTTTTCTTTTCTTTTTTTAATGTTTATTTATTTGAGAGAGAGAGAGAGAGAGAGAGAGAGAGAGAGACAGTGAGTGGGGGTGGGACAGAGAGAGGGGGGCACCGAGGATCTGAAGTGGGCTCTGTGCTGACAGCAGACAGCCCAACTCAGGGCTCAAACTCATGAAACGTGAGATCATGACCTGAGCCAAAGTCAGACTCCACTGATTGAGCCACCCAGGCGCTCTGGTTCTTGATGTCTCAATATCCTTTCTGTCTTTCAAGACTAACTCTCTCCCTTTGGACCTGATTGTTGACATTTCCCCCAAATATGGATCTGGAATCCTTTCCTTGGCTATAATTTATGCTGGCAGGCTGTTCTGAGAAAAAGTCATGTAACCCAGTTCGGCTCCAGACAACTGTTGCTAAAATATCCCAGTCACCATATGTCATCTTATCCCAAGTGATAAAAGAAATAATTTCTCCGGTTTAAAGAAATACCGTCAAATCCCGACATGATGTATTTAAACCTGATAATACCATTTTAAATTTTATTTCAAAGAAGGAATAAGTAAAAAAAATATCAAGGAATATTCGGGAAAGGAAAAAGAATAGGAAGGAGAGCCAGCAATAATCATGTAGCACTGGGTTGGGATAGCTTCATAGTGATAAGAACTTAATCTATCACAAAGGAGGTCTCATAAAATGACCAGGAAGGAAAGGGACAGTGGTTAGTGGTTAGAGATTGGTGCAGAAAATCCATCTATACCTGTGTCACACACTAGATAATATAATTAAAAAAACTAAATATTTTATAGAGTAAGAATTGAATATCCAATATCTAAATTCTGGATTGTTTTATTAACCTTAGAAGTAAAGGATTGACTCACAAAACCAAAAGTCAACAGATTTAGGTAAAGAGACTTTGAAAACATTTACATCTGCAAAAGAAAAAAAAAGAAAGAAAAAGTCTTCTTCAACTAAAGTAGAAAGGCATACAAAGGCTGTGAAAAGATGTATACAGCAAATATGATAAATACAGCAAATTCTTTTTTTTTTTTTTAAGCAGTCTTCACATCCAATATGGGGCCCAAACTCACAACCCTGAGATCAAGAGTCGCATGCTCTACTGACTGAGCCAGCCAGGTGCCCCAAATATAGCAAATTTTTTATTTTTTAAAGAATTCATTAAAAAATGCAGTAGATAAATGAATTAGCTGGATAACAGGAAACATAGTTAACAAAAATTTAAAATTAGCAACCTTGCTAAAAATAAAAATATACGTAAAAATAGCAACAAGGATGTTTTTGGCAATTCAGACATCCCTCACACTGTTAGAAAAGGTTTAGGGGATTGGATGTACTCCTATACCCTCGCTGACAGTGTGAATGGCTGCAACTATTTTGGAAAACAAATTAGCATCACATAGAAAGAATAATAAAAGCATTGTTTGCCTTGAGACGGTAATCCCACATCGGATAACTTGGTAAAAAAAAAAAAAAAGCCAAAATAAATAAGAATCCATAGGATTTATGATAAGAAAGGAAAGAAAGAAGGTGGGTAGGAAGTTAAGAAATTGGAATGAAGAAAGGAAGGAAGAAAAAATAAGGCATTCATTAAATTATGGCACAATGCAGCCATTTGAAACAAAGTGTACCCTACAAAAAGCAAGGAAAACACTTGCTATGTAACTAATGTTCAATAAAAGAAAGCAGGATGTGTCCTTTTGCACACAGTGGGTTACCAAGCAAAAATGAGCACGTACACTATTGGGATTAGAAGAGAAATTTCAAAAGTGAAAATAGTTGGGATTTAGTTTCCATCTCCCACATGTTCCTACTGTCCTTAACACTAATAATAAAGCATAGCTAATGCTCAGGAGACACGTGATGCTTTCAGTCATGAATGCGCCCAGGCTGGCAGGTAGCCACATTCTTCATTGTTCATACAGAGGATAGAGCAGCTTTGAATTGACCCTGGAAGTTTCTGGAATAGGAATAACAAAGCAAAGAATAGGAGAAAGTGAACTAAACTGCTTTATTTGCTTATTTATTTTAAGCCAGGGGATACCCAAGAGCATCCACTTTCCATATACACACGAGGAAAGACTATTCAGGTAAATGATCGTTCATATTTTCACGCAAGCTTCAAAAAAAGCACTTGATAAAATCTCCCGAATTGGGTTTGAGTATTGAGTTACTTATCGGCACTTTGTTGTATTAATCACCACCATCAAATAATAAACTATTTATTGGTCACTCCATTGAACCTTCTGCTCCACTAGCCTCTATCTGTTAGGGGTGTACTCCTCCTTAGTTACAAAGATACTTTTTCTGAGAAAATGGGAAGATCTGGCCTTTGGACTGGCTTTCTCCCCCTTCACATCCATCTTATACTTGTCTGATTGCTTTGGTTCCTGGGTTTGGTCAGAGGGGAGGAAAGCGAAAGGATTGACTCCCGGCTGCTGGTTTTTCCTACAAGTGTCAGGGAACAGGCTTTCCTTTTTAATGATTAATAACAACATGGTGGAATTTTTCTATTGTTCGGTTGTCATTTGTAGGCTTTCCATTGCTGTCATCCTGGCAGCCAAAAAAACCCCTCCAACAACCCAAGAAACCACTGCTCTGCCCTGGGATCAATGGGCAGCAGTGTTTCTGAGCTGACACCTTCAGGCGGAAGAGATGTCAGATTTACAACCATGCCCCCTTTGGCCTCCTCAGCTGTGAAAAGCTACAAGGGCCTGTTTCCTTTCAATACTTAAGCCCCAAACTACAACAAAAGAAAAAGATTTCTATTTCCTGCCTCCTACTCCTATAGTTACAAAACTGTCTTTTTGACAGGTTATTAAAATTTTTAACGTTGAGATGGGGGGGGGGTTGGGTTTTTTTTTAAGCACTCACGTTGATGGTTTTAGAGTATCTTGAAAGGCAAGGTGTGATTTAGCTTTCTGGGGACAGCATTCGATTGCCTTAGCTCAGCCTTGGTCTCCCAGAACGCAATGCCACCGGCCCTGGAAAGGAGCCCTGGAGAAAGCAGTGGTTGTTGGTTAGCAAGGCGTTACTACAATAAGAATGTTATATACATAACTAACTATGGGCCTTAAAAATACTTCTAGTGCAGGGGCGCCTGGGTGGCTCAGTCAGTTAAGCGTCCAGCTTCTGCTCAGGTCATGATCTCGCCCTCTGTGAGTTCAGGCCCCCCACCCCGTGAGTTTGGGCCCCGCGTCAGGCTCTGTGCTGACAGCTCAGAGCCTAGATAGAGCCTGTTTCAGATTGTGTCTCCCTCTCTCTCTGCCCCTCCCCCACTCATGCTCTGTCTGTCTCTGAAAAATGAATAAACCTTAAAAAAATTTTTAAAAATACTTTTAGTGCAGATCTGGCTCATTTGCTATTCTTATATTCTATATTGTATAGCTATTCTATGTTGTATAGCTGATGTGATTTGGTTCTTGGTCAAGAATTCACTATCTTACAGAAACTGATAGGAACAATAGACCGGAACAGGGCAAGAATCCTGACTGTCAGGACAGTTTTGTGGCCAGGATTGTTTAAAATCCATGTATATAATTAGTCACAAAGATGAGAAATTGTGTTTTATATGTAGAATATTGGATCTACTTCCTTGTCTGCATCACGGAGGCTGTCTCCTGGGTAAAAGTAGGTTTTTCACTATTTTAGTTGTTTTCCTATGCCACATGTAAACATTTCACAACACACCAGGTACTTCTAGGGGTGACTACAGGATGTACTGTGACATGATGTGTTGGTAGCTTTTACCGGTGGCTTTTTCAGCCAAGGGCTGATGAATATCCATCTTCATTCGAATCCTGATGATCGATATTCTGGCTTCACCGGCTCCAAACTCCTGAGCCTGTAGTCACTGTGGCCAAGCTCTCTCCACGAGGGAGAATCAGAGAAGAGGTCATGAATGACAGGATCTTCTCCACGTTAGGGCCCGTCTCTGATGGATTTATTTCCTTGTTGAGAAATAAAGTGTTATTCATTAATAATATATGATAATTAAACTAATGTTCTTATTTCATCGAGCTAGTTCTCAAAAGTAAACAGAGGTTAGTTTGAGTTTGTGTTCCCTCAACATTTGTGTGGGACCCACTTGCAGGCAGAGTTCTATTTTGGTGACTGTGGGAAATCACCAAAAATGTGGAAAAACTGACCCCTGCACACGGAGTGACTCATGTAAATTTAAAAGGGTGGGGACTTTCAAGAGATCTTTTTGTCCAGGTTCCCTATTTCTAGCTATGTGTATAGTTGTGTTAATAAATAAGCAATAATAGGGGCACCTGGGTGGCTCAGTGGGTTAACCGTCTGACTTCGGCTCAGGTCATGATCTCAGGGTTCGAGGCCTGCGGGGGGCTCTGCACTGACAGCCTAGAGCCTGGAGCCCGCTTCGGATTCTGTGTCTCCCTCTCTCCCGCTCACCTCTGTCTCTGTCTCTCAAAAATTAATAAATGTTAAGACAATTACAAAAAATAGCTCAGTTTGCTTATGTCTGTGGATTGGAGATGCCAGTGTCCTAGAGTGAATGAAGAGTAACTGTGTGCGTGCGTGCGTGTGTGTGTGCGCGCACGCGCGCGCACGGCGTGTATATAGCACTTGACCATGGGTCTATATAACTTGCATCACATTTCGCAAAGGACCTTATCCTACCTTTCTCGCCTCTGGCATTAGAATTACCTGTGTGCACTTTAGGGAATTAAAGGTATGTTTTTTAATGTTTGACACATGTGGAGAAATGTGTCAGCGGAAAGGATTTGGTCTCCTGGGGAGCTCCTTAGTGGGCCCGGTGGGGTGGACACTCCCAGCACACAAGCGAGGCCTCCTGTAATGAAAAGTGACAGTGTTCCCAGTGGTGGGAGGCCACCGGGGAGAGGGCCAAGAGAGTGCTGGTGGTTCTGGAAGGATTTGCATAATTACATTCACCTGAGGGACTCCATTTACCCAACAATGGGCCCCATTGTGGTAAAGCCAGCTGCTGGCCATACTGTGAGAACAATGTGAGCTGTGGCCTTGTTCTCCTGAAACAAATGCTCCGGACCCTGAAAAATGACAATTAGCATTTTGAGTGCTCGTTATTAATAGTACAAATGTTAGCATGTTGTGTCACACTCGTATAACGAGGCGTGTGTTTATGTGTAATACGTGTATTACTTCCCACTGGGGCAGAAGGATGAGATACGATTGACAACACCCCATTTACAGACGCCCAACCTATCCTGTACCCAGCTTCATATCATGAAGTGAGATGACCCTTTACGTCCAAGTTTTCTGCTGATGTTTGGAAAAGAATGATGTACCAAAAGCTGCTCCTGGGTAAACGCACTTACTGTTTTGAGTTCCGGTACAGCGTCTTTTGTTCTTGGACTCTGCAAGCTTACAATGGGTTCGAGAGATGCTAATCAGAATTTACAGAGGAGGCGCTTTGGTGGAAGAGGCCGCAGCGCTGACACGTGGCCACGCTCTGTGGCTGGGGGCGTGTTTACCTAAGACTCCAAACAGACAGAGTGGAGATACCCAGACAGCACAAACACAGTGCCCGGCTGGGTTCCTGGTATTGCCCGCATTTACATTCAAAAGGGAGGTGCACGGGGTGGGGGCTGCATGGCTCTAGAAGACGGTTCCTTGTATTGTGCTCATTAATTGTTACATTCCGTCCCTTAAATTCAGAGCACAAGACACATTTTTAAGGGGAGAAAACCCCCTAAAGGAGGGTACCTAGTATTCTCAGCTTTAACTAAGTACACATTTCTAATGTCATTGTGTTAGCACAGCAGCATCCCCAATTGTTTTCTGCATTTTACTGCAAAGTGGGGAAACACTGGAGCCTGTTCCTGGGGAAGGAGCCAGGCTCTTCTTTTGAAACTCGAGCTGGGCCTAGCCTAATGCAAAAAGGGGGTGTTTGCTTTAGCAATTTCCTGGCTTTCTGATAAGATATAAAAGCTAGAAGCTAGCAGGATTCCAAAGACGGTAGTCAAATACTAGGTCCACGTGGCCTTGGCTCTGTCCCTGTCTTCCGGGGTGGTGGGGGGTGGGGCGCGCAGGCTAATGAAAGACAAACATGCTGGTTTTTGTTTTCCTTTGACAACAATCAACGGGAAATACAAATGAAAGACACTCTGCTGTCAAGGAGAGGGCTCCCTCTAAGAAAGTGGTAACACAAAATGACAGGACGCATGACAGGTGCCCTGAGAGCCTGTGTGCCACAGGAGGCCTGGGGAAGTTCCAGAGTCAGGTGATCGCAGTTCTCCTGATAAAACCAAGCTTTGCCCCACCTTCCCACCATCACCAGGGCAACCAAGATGAGTGTTCTAAAGCAAACCCACCTCCTTGAAACTCTGCTGGCCTCCACAGCCAATGGCAGTGGCCCCGGGGGCCTTAGTGACCCATCAGAGCCATCCGGGCACCTAACCCTACCACAAACCTTGGGAATCGGAATTCTCTAGAGCAGACAGACACAGAAAGGAAATCGGTATTTATATTTCACTTTTCAAGTCCTCCAGCTTTTTTGGATTCAGAGAAATAACTACAACCACATGAAAGGACTCCAACTTCCATGATATATTATTTCCAAAGGAATTTAATTTCCCTCCTAAATGCCTCTGAGGGTTCCTGGGTTGAAGGGAAGGAGATTCTGAGATTTTACTTTTTTTTTTTTTTTTTTTTTTTCCTTTTCTCATTACCTCAACTCAGAGCTCCTGCCTTCAACCTTTCCCTCCAACTGTTTGGTGTCTCCCCATCCCTTCTTTGTTCCGACTGACCCTCCTCCTCCTCCTTTTCCCAGGGCATCACCACCACCAGCTGATGCTTCATTAGCGGTTAATAAACCTTAACTAACAGCAAGACTAATGACAGTGCAAAATACAAAACGAAGTAGTGTTTAATATCAGACAGCATTGCTCCCCAAATGACGTGGCCTTTCTCATTATTAGAGAAGTAACTGGATGGTTATCACTGTCCTTATTCCCTGACCTTACCCATGTCCTGCCCCAGAGGGCCTTCTTCCCATCTTCTCTGGCTTTCTCTTCCTCGGTTTCAAGCTCCTTCCTGTTATCAACGGGATGTTTGTGTTTCCCTCAAATTCTTACGTTGAAGCCCTAACCCCTAATATGGTGAATATATATTTGGAGGTAGAGTCTTGGGAGCTGATTAGGTTTAGATGAGGTCAGGAGAATGAAGCCTCATGGTGGGATTAGTCCCTTACAAGTGCCACGTGAGGACACAGCAAGAAGGCTGCTATCTACACACAGGAAGCAGGCCCTTGCCAGGAACTGAATCCATCAGCATCTTAATCTTAGACTTACCAACCTCCAGAACTGTGAGAGAGAAACGTTTGTTGTTTAAGCCCCCCACTCTTTGCTGATTTGTTACAGCAGCCCAAGCTGATAAGACATGTCCCTCCTCTCCAGCTCTCCAAAATCATCTTCTATTGAAGATCTTCCTCTGGGCACAATCCAGAAGGTGCAAAAATTGAAGGTGTCTTCCTCTGCACCCCTTTTCATCTTGCAGGGCAGCTTAGCCCTTTTGCATTAGTCTCTTCCTCCAGCTAAGCTCCCAGGCCTTATACTTCAAAAACAATATTAGTGAATGTCCCCAAAAGAAAGAGTGCTATTCTCCAAGGATAAATTCTGTAATTTTCCTGACGCCGTCAGATTTTTTTAAGTTGCAAAGATTCCCCTTGTTGGGACCCTAAAAAGCTTTACAGATGGTTCTGATGGAGCCAATTTCCTGGCTGTATCTGGCAACCGTAGGCTTCCCTTCAGTGGGAGATCCTTCTAGGAAGCCTGTCCATCTTGGAGATTCCTTCTCACCCCAGAAAAGTCTCTGCAGTTTGCCCCCTGAAGCTTTCTGTAACCCCACCCAAAGGAGCTTTTATTTTTGTCACACTGCTATACTTTGTACCTATTGGCATGGAAGCATTCATCTTGTGGTAATGGGATTTGGGGGTTGTCACTTCAGACTTCCATAGTGGTCCAAGAGTATTTTTTTTTTTAATTTTTAATGTTTATTTTTGACAGAGAGAGAGAGAGAGAGAGAGCATGAGTAGGGGAGGGGCCGAAAGAGAGGGAGACACAGAATCCAAAGCAGGCTCCAGGCTCTGTGCTGACAGCTCAGACGCGGGGCTCGAACTCACGGACCATGAGATCACGACCTGACCTGAAGTTGGCCGCTTAACCGATTGAGCCACCCGGGTGCCCCTGGTCCAAGAGTACCTTGAGAGCAAGTCTTGCTCATTATGGTGTCTCTGACATCCAATGTACTTGTCATTTTGTGGCGTGTTGTGTGCTTACTGAGTGAGGTAAGATGTGGAATGACAAATATTGGTTGGATTTGGCAATTAGGAGGTAATTGGTGATCATGGTCACTCCAGAGGAAATACTCATTAGGGACAGGCTGCCTTTGGGGCTTCTCCTATAAATGGGCAGACTGGGACCTGCACACAAGTGCTTGACTGATGAGGGTGGCACAGTGGGATCTTACCCACAGTCCATCATCCTGGCCATGCCTTCTGGCATGTGTACCTCAGCCTGCTGGAAGGATACCATGTACTTACTGATCTAGCCAGAGGGCCACATGTTTTCAGTGTGTCAGCTAGAAGAGGCCCTTTGTGAATTACCTCAGAGGCACTGAGTGTGCTAGAAGAGTCCCTGCTGCTGTATAGCTCCCACCTCCTAGACTGGAGTCTTGCTTGGAACCCTACTGAGTCATTTCATTCGTTTCTCTCTGTGAAAGGGGAAAACCTATCACAGAGTTAAATGAAGTAGTTCAGGAGGGCCATCATTGCTACGTATTTGGAAAATGTTCAAAAAGCCCAAGATGTTTCCACAGGCCCCTCAAACTCAACGTGTGCAAAACTGAAGCCATCACCTCTCCTGGGCAGGCCTGCCTCCCTGTGTTTCTTTCCATGGGTACATCTGACTGCCCAGCTAAAAGCCCTCCTGCCCTGTCATGCCTTCAGTCTACCCACAGGTCCTACTGGGTTCACCTCAAAGAGCTAACTCCCATCCTCTCCCCTCTGTTCTCTGCGCCCTGCCTCAGACCATCACCCCTTTTGACTAGATTATGTCAATTGCTTTTTAAAAAAAAATTTTTTTTTTAAATTTTTTTTTCAATGTTTTTTATTTATTTTTGGGACAGAGAGAGACAGAGCATGAATGGGGGAGGGGCAGAGAGAGGGAGCCACAGAATCGGAAACAGGCTCCAGGCTCCGAGCCATCAGCCCAGAGCCTGACGCGGGGCTCGAACTCACGGACCGCGAGATCGTGACCTGGCTGAAGTCGGACGCTTAACCGACTGCGCCACCCAGGCGCCCCTAAAAACATTTTTAAGTTAACTTATTTGTTTTGAGAGAGAGAGAAAGAGAGAGAGAGATGCAGAGAGAGAATCCCAAGCAGGCTCCTTCTGTCAGCCCAGAACCCGAGTCGGAGGACTTCATCTCATGACCCACGAGATCATGACCTGAGCTGAGATCAAGAGTCAGACGCTTAATCAGCTGAGCCACCCAGGTGCCCCATGTCAACTGCTTCTTGTGACTTTCTATTACAGTTGGTCTTCCCTCACAAATTCGTCCTCCAGATGCTCTCCAGACATCTTTCTGAAGACAGGATCCAGTCTCCTGCTTAAAACCCTTACAACATTCCCCCTTTACTCTCAGCCCATTGGTTGAGTCCACACGAGCTTGGTATACAAGTCCATTCACTTTGGTGCCAACCTACCATTCTGCCCTTTTCCAGCTGCTCCACACTGTGCATTAGCCTGTTTCCCGAGTGCCATGCTCCTTCAAGCTTCCTTGACTTTGCACATGCTCTTCCCTAAGCCTGGGCCTTCCCCCCTTATCTGTCACTTTTATCTCCAGAATATTCTGAATCCCCCTCCAAGTTCTCTGTTCATTTTCTGTATGACTGTCCACTCCTCTGTTGTAGGACATCATGTTGACATACAGTCATTTGTTTAATTTCCCCTATAGGTCCTTGACTTTCACATCGAATGTGAGGTGTTGTTCATTTTTCTCTCTCCAGAATTTATTGAAGGGTCTGGCATTTATTTTGTGCAAAGTAAATGTTGAATTGAAAGTCTTTCCACAAAAACATCGACAGCTCTACAATGGAATAACGTCAACTACTAAGAAGAATGAGTTAGACCCACACGATTATAACCTCAGAGTGATATGTATCTATTTTTTTGAAAAAGGTAGAGAAAATAACTCTTTACATTTGTTTTTGTCTAAATATAGCCAAGTGGATGGAAGAGATCCTAAATTCAATCTTCTGTTAAGCCGTGAGCAAGATTGGAGGAAGGAGGGAAGAATGATTTTCTTTAAAACTTGTAACTTATATAACTCTATTGTTGGACTTGTCAAAAAGAGCTTCTATTGTTTTTGTAAAATCGATTAAGAAAAATGAAGTAAGTGGTTGGTGAATGAGTAAACAGGCTTCAGGAAAGAAGTGCTCAGAAAGAAGGAATATTGTTACCGTGATGCAAACCCTAAGAAAATCTGAAGAAGAAAGTCAAAATCCCCAGAACATATAATTAGGGTATTATTATTCACTTTGTAAAGGATTTTTCTCTCCTCTGAAAGAATCTCCACAGGCTTCTTTTTAAAAAGGCAACTCCATTCAAGCTCTTATGTATTTGATAACAGATGATTAACTACATATTTGATGGGGGGTAGGCAGGGCCAAGAGAGAGAAAGTTTCAGGAGTCCATGCCAATTGAAGAGCTATCAGAAACAAAGATAAGCTCCATTAATATTATAATGTAATTATCAGGGAAATTATTGCACTGAAAAAATTCAAAGTTCACACAGTTTTTCTGGAGAAAGGGCACCCGGTATTTCCGGGAGAAGGGGAAGGTGCCTGCCTTCCTGGGGTTTGGGGAAGAGGAGCCAGGCCATCAACCTGAGAACACTGCACCCACCGGGCAGATACTGTACCCAGGTCCTAGATCTTACTGAGAAAGCAAATCCTTTTCACGTATCTGCAAGTAAAGCGGAGAGGTGGGTGGTAGTGAGTAGATAAGAAATCTCTTTTTTTGTGTGTTTATTTTTTGAAAGAAAAGAATAAAAGTTAGGGAGAGCAGATTTGGCAGTCACCTTGAAAACAGAAGAAATACTAAGAACCTTGCATCATGGCAACGACATGGGCCTATACCTTATATTTTAGTCATTAAAGCTGAGGATGATGAGAACTACTCACTCATTTTTAGTATTTGATGAAAGGAAAAAAAATCACTCAGGCTTGCATTATTTGACGTACCATGTGCTTGTCACTAGGGGATAATTTAAGAAAGAAATTTTCTACCAAAAGAAAGGAAATCATTCCATAGGCCTCTTGGGTTCCCACCCACAACTTGTATGTGATAAAATCGAATGAAAAACAACAAGCACTGTCTTGAGGCGGAGAGGAAGAAGGCACAGTGTGGCAGTGTCTTGGAATCCTCTGGATTATGTAAAACAGGGGTGACAGACTTTTTCTGTAAAGGGTCAGACAGTAAATATTTTACTCGTTTTTCTGAGCCAAGCGATAAAATCTGGAATATGACGTAGGCTCTCTCATAACAAAAGTGAAGGAATATTTTTCCACAACTTTTTAAATTAACCAAGTTCAACACTTTGGACTAAAATTTGAATTTCATGTCATTTTCATGAGCAATGAAATTTCTTTTATGAAGTTTCTCAACCATTTGGAAATGTAAAAAGTGTTCTCACTCAGTTCATGGGTCGTACAAAAACAGGTGGTGTACTGGACTTGACCCGTGGGCTTTAGTTTGCTGACTGTGGACGTGGATAGAACATTTCCAGGTCAAGACAAATGTCCTTGATCAGTCAAGGCCCTACCAGCTCAAGCTGAGGTTGGCCATCACTTGAGAATTCTTCTCAACACAGGAGCGCTGCCAGTGACCACCATAAGAAGTGACAAAGGACAGCCTGGCCTGCGATGTGTGACATCTCTGTAGGGACTACTCAAAGGACAGTTAACTCAGATGACAACTGGGTTGTACCTGCCCTTTCAGATCTGGTGCAACTGGCTGAGCCTCCATCCCCAGCCTTAGAAAGTCAGACTCCAAGGTTTCAGTTATTTCCCAAGGAGCTTGCCTGCTTTCCAGGAGCAATTGTTTCTGCTGCATTAGGTCAGTTTATAAATTCACCTGTCCTTGTTTTCATGATTGCTTCAACCAGAATGGGGAATTTGGTTGTTTTAGTATTTTTTAACCAACTCACAGACTTGCAAGACTTAGGTTGTTTTAGTATTTTTTAACCAACTCACAGACTTGCAATTGAAGATTTAGGGAGATAATGTCAATTTACGTGGCAGCAGTAACGGCATTTGCTCACCATTGTTTATGTCATCACCATAGCCAACATTTCCAGACAACTGGTTTGTTTTGTCAGATGCTTTTCATATATTATCTTATTTAATCTTTTAGTAGTCATTGGAAATAGATTTAAAAAAATTATTACCACATTTTATATTTAAAAAAAAAAGAAATGAAATGAAAGAGATTGAGGAATTTTCCAGTCACAGAGCTAGTTGGTGGTTGAGTTGAATGTGGAGAACCGTCAGCAACCCAAGAAGCCGGTGCTCCTAAAAGCCACCCGATCTCCATCTGTGGTGCTTTAATTGAACACTAGACTTTTTTGTTTTTGAAAGTCCTTTCCCACCTTCCTTTCCCATTCTCATTGGCCAGACCACCTTCCAAAGTGTCCTGGCTTCTCACTATTTTCCTGGTCCTCTCCTCACCTGTGTCTTTCTTACTTCTCCCAGATTGCTCCCATGAACTCCTAGTACCTTGATACAATTATCCAGAGTAATCTAGCTCTTATCAGCTCATATTCCCAAACTAAGCTCTATAAGAAGTCTTCTTTGAGAAATAATGTCATGTTATAGGAATAAAACCTTGATTGGCCAGTTGAATGTAGAATGATAGGACAAAATCTATATGGAGAGGATGGAAGAAATAAAGTGTTTACAACATTAGAAAAATGAAAAATTTCCCTTTCTTTCTTGGGGGGATGCAGCAAGTAGACAAGAAAGGATGAAATCAGTGATTACTGAGCAGCATGGCAGAGAAGATATAGGACTATTTTTTTAAGACTTTGCTTTGTGGGGCACTTGGGTAGCTCAATCAGTTAAGTGTTCGACTTCAGCTCAGGCCATGGTCTCATGGTTCCTGAGTTGGAGCCCCACATTGGGATTCTCCCTCTCTCTGCCCCCACCCCCCGACTTGCTCTCTTTCTCTCACCAAAATAAATAAACTTAAAAAAAGAGTTTGCTTTGCATGTAAGTGTTCAGTAATATCTTCTATGCATAAAAAGCTTTGTGAGAATATATGAATGTATGAAATCAAGAAACAAAGAATTCAATGGAGACAGAAAGTAAGAAATTAATGTAAGTTCCCTGAGAATCTAAAGAAATTCTATAGACTTTCCATATTGGATTTTTGACATTGGACTTCCCACAAGATGTGCTGATGTTACCTAAATCTTTAGCAACAGGGTGAATCTACATGGTAAAGTGTGAGCCCACAGGGAGGAGAACAATTCTATGTGGGTAGGGAGTAGAGAATGCAGAAAAAGAAATATATAAAGAGGGTAAATTGAAGGTCAAATGAAAACCATATTAGAGAGGGTGGGGTGATTAAGAAGGGGACCTGAATAAGGGCAGAATGGTGGGGCTGGAAAGGATGGGATGAATCTCAGAGAGGTGATGGCACCAGTTGGGTTTCAGGCACAGGAAACAGCAGCCTTTCTAGGTATTTTAACCAGAAAGGATCATGATGTAGGGAATTGGGTTCTTTCTAATATTTCTGGAAAGGCAGAAGAAGTGGACTCCAGGCTTGGGATGAACAACATTGCAAAACGGCCCACCTGGGAATTGGACCCCCCTCTTGATAAGAAAAGGGGGTAATTAGGAGGGCATGTTCAGCACTGTCAATTTCAGGAAGAGCCTACCCTCACTATAAGAGGAGTTGCCATCACAAGTAGGGGCTCTAGAGCTACGCTGTGCCCACTCCATCTGCAACAGCAAAACATTCATGCTTCAGTCCACACCTTGCAGACTTTATTGCAGCAGGTGCCTGGGTGTTAGAGCACAATTGTGCTTGTCAACAGAAACCAGCATAGAAAGATCTCTTCCATCTCATTTCTGCTCTCCAGATTTCATATCAGTGCATCTTATTGGTGGAACCGAATTACATTAAGAAGCTAGTGACATGCCAAGCTATATTGGAGCCAAAGAAAAAAGGAACATTAAAATGTTGTAACACATAATGCAATACTGCATTACATTTTAATTTTTTAAAAATATTGCATTAGCATTCATTGCCTGGATTCTTGAGTTTTTGATGTCCCCTTAAATTTTGTGCCTGAGGTGCCTTACCTCCCTCCTCCTAGCCCAAGCCCTGTTGGGAACTCTAGTTGCAAGGGAGTCTTAGAAATACACTTTTTAGCTTTCCATCCACTGCAGTAACGAGGGCACACTGGAGGATGTTAGGATGGAGGTAGAGAGGCATCTGTGACAGTTCATTTTATGTCTGGGCTATGGCTTGAGCTTGGCTGGGCTATGGAGCCAATGTTTGGTCAAACACCAGTTTAGATGTTGCCATGGAGGTACTTTTTAGATGTGATTGACATTTAAATCTTTGACTAAAGCAGATTACCCTCCATGATGTGGAGGATGGCCTCATTCAATCAGTAGGAGGCTTTAAGAGAAAAGACTGAGGTCCTCAGTGAAGGGGGCCAAAATTACAAACTTCAAGTTATAAGATAAGTAAGTCCTGGGAATGTAAGGCACACAACACAATCATTATAGTTAACACTGCTGTGTGATATATTTGTAAGTGGCTGTGAAAGTAAATCCCCAAAGTTCTTAACACAAGGAAAACACTTTTCCTTCCTTTTCTTTTCTTTTCTTTTCTTCTTTCTTTTCTTTTCTCTTTTCTTTTCTTTTTTCTTTTCTTTTTTTTTCTTTTCTTTGTTTTTCTTTTCTTTCCTTTCCTTTTCTTTTTTCTTTTCTTGTTTTCTTTCTTTCTTTCTTTCTTTCTTTCTTTCTTTCTTTCTCTTATCTATATGAAGCAATATATGTTAACTAAACTTATTGTGGTGATCATTTCACAATATATGTAAGTCGATTAATTATGCTGTATGCCTTAAACTTATACAGTGCTACATGCCAGTTATATGTCAATAAAACTGGGGGTGGTGGTGGTGGTGACCTCTTTAGGTATTTCAACTAGAAAGGGACATAATGTAGGGAATTGGGTCCTCTCAAACTTCTTGGGTGGGCAAGAGAAGCAGGCTCACTTATATACACATACATCCTATTGACCTTATTAGTTTTGTTTCTCTGGAGATCCTTGGCTAAGGTTAACCTTATCCAAAGGGATGACAAGAGAGGCAGTTTGCCAGGGTCTCATGACTGAGTAGAAGAAACAGTATTGGTTTATAGTTTCAAGGTAGAGGGAGGCAAAAAGAAAAGGAGGGGACTAGGCTGATTCCCAGGCTCCTAGTGTGGATATCCAGCTGGTGCCTCTGATCTCAATAAGGAAGACAAATACAGTGCCAGATATGCCCATGAGAAAACAGAGCACACGTTCATCATCCTTAGAAGACAGCTAACATCTCTCAAGTGCAGCCATGTTTCAGTGCATGAAAGCCACCCTGTACGTGTCACAGGTTGCCTAGAATAGGCAATTTGGTTGTTCCCTCACTCATCCATTAAATAAATGGTTGTTAAGTGCCTATGAGTCACGTACTGTTCAATGGCTTTGGACGTCCAAGGGTGAATGAAAGATCAGTTCATTTCCTCCATGTTTTTATTCTTATTTAGGAAGATATAACAAACACACACACATGCATACACACACAGATAAAATAATTCCAGATGGTAATATGTGCAGTAAGGACCATGAAACTGGGCAACGTGATAAAGAGTGACAGGTAGTGGGGGCTACCCTGGACATGGTTCTTCAACTCAAATATACCTAGAACCCATGAGAATGTGGGAACCGACCGGATGGCCATGGGGTGAGGGGCCGGCTGAGCTGCTGTGTGTGTGAACAAGCTGGAATCAAAGTAATGAAATCCAGGCTTACGTGAATTATGAAAGGGAACCCAAGCACAATAGGAGCATCTGTAATGCACCCCTTGGTTCCCCATACTGAAGGCGAGTAGGTGGGAACTGAATGGGCCTCCATGGGGTAATGCAGACGGCAAACTGTACGGCAAGGCCCTGGCCCAGGGCTGAGTCTAAGAGCAGCGTGGGGATCCCGGTGCGATGGAGGCTTTCTGAGGTGCAGGCGATCCCTGGGGCTGTTAAATCTCCAGACTGACACAGTGCTTGGCACACACTGGTTTCTCTCGAAATGTCAGTTGACAAATTAAGAAATCCCCTGCCTGAAGATGGAAGGAGCAGCCACAACAGAACCAGGGAGCCTTTGCATTCTGTGTGATTTCTTCACACTTGGGGAAGCATTTGCTTCCCTCTATGAAACAAGCCCCCACAGCTTTCCAGGTGGGGATGGGGAGCTGGCCCTATGGCTCCAATTCTGTTTCCTTGATAGCAGCGGTTGCTGTCCTCTTGGGGGGGACTAGGATTTGCTTTTAACACTTCTGCCATAGTGTGGCTCCAAATCCTTTCCTTAGGTTTGTCCCCTTAGCAGCTGAGACAGCCTGGAATTCTAGAAGACTTCATTAAATGCTAAGGAAGTAAAAAAGACTAGTATGCCAAAGAGCTCAAGAAGGGTAATCTATCAGATTTACGTGGTATGGTTTTCTGATCGTTTTAGACCTGCAGGCTCTGGTACCACATTCCATGTAGAGAAATTGTGCAGGTCTAACCCCAAAAGATGGGTGCAGTTTCACAGATGACATGACTCAGCTCTAGGCCCGTCACCACGAACAGGGAACAAATCTTCCTTTCTACAACGAAGCTTGTGTCTGCCATTAAGATCTCATGGCCAGATCTAGCAAATAAAAATACAGGACACCCAGTTAAATTTGGATTTCAGATACATAGCAAAGACTTTTTTAGTATAAGTATATCCCAAATATCGCATGTTCCAAATGTTGCATGAGGTATATTTATAACTAAAACCAGTCTGTTGTTTATCTAAAATTCAGATTTGACTGGGAGGCTCCATTTTTACCTGGCAGTTGTACTTAAGATCAAGAAAGAGATTTTAACTGGTCACCTGCACCTGGCCTTTTCACCCAATCCTCATTCTGGGTTCCAGTGCTGGGTCTCCACACCTCCCTCAGGGGTGGGTAGAACTATTACAGCTATCCCAGTTGTAAGTTGTGACTTCTTCCTTTATTTAAGACCCTACCTACTTCCATTTCTATACAACACGGGTTCTTGCCTGTTTGGACAGAATCATAATATCTGAACATAAAATGAGCATATTATCCACACAACAGAAAGTATGCATCTGTCATCGTTTTACGCAGTCAGTACACAACAACTTTGTGTTTTCCTTTGGGAATAACTAAACTCAGTCCCCTAGTGACCGTGCTCAAAAATCTTGAGGACAGTAAAGCTTCTTGGACAGTTGGTAGATATTCAGTCTAGAGCATTTCCATTGCTCTTACATATCAGAGGATTAAAATAGTCAGCCAACCATATGACATGCCTAGGAGCTATTTTCAGCTCTGTTTTAACCTGTTGAACTCCGGATAGCAACTTCTGTATTTTTATCTTATGTTATGCTTCCTTTGAGGCAATAAGTATGGGGCAGTCAGGTTAGAAAGAAATAACTAACAACTTTCAAGAAAACAATCTAAAATAAGCCAACTGTGTAGCGAACATAAAAATATACAGATTTCCTTTGCTTCTACTGGTATTGCCGAAGTCCACGTACTTAGGATGTCTGCACGTAACGTGCATTTAGCCGCGTGGTTCTTTTGCACTGAAACTTTTAGATCAGATGTGTTAGACTTTCTCCCTCCCCCACTGCACGATTAGTGTGAGACCTCTTGCCTCCTCAGGCTGAAGCAGAGTGCTAATACTGTTTAACTCTTAATTCAAACATAAAGTGTAACGGCCACATGAGCCATAACAGTATCTGTCTAAATATTAGCTGGAATTCCTAGTCCTGGTTCTTTTACTGACCCTGGCTGTCTAGGCAATGTTTAAAAGTGCCTGTAGTCACCTCCCTTTTTCCTTTGCTTATGTGGGCATGAGACTGTGCGTTCTTCAACAGGTTGGAAGCCTGTCTTGTTCGCTGCTGTCATGGCCGACTCAGGCTGCCATAACAAAACACCACTGATGGGGACAGCGGTGGCTTAAACAACAGGTATTTATTTTCTCACAGTTCTAGAGACTGGATATTCAGCAGACTTGGTTTCTTCTGAGGCCTTTCTCCTTGGCTTATAGACAGCTGCCTTCTTGCTGTGGCCCCCTTGGTCTTTCCTCCGTGCATGAACCCTTGGTGCTTCTTTGTGAGTTCAAATTTCTTCTTCTTATGAAGACACTAGTCAGACTGGATGAGCACTCACCCGAATAGCCTCATTTCAATTGCATTACCTCCTTGAAGGTCCTATCTCCAAATACAGTCACATTCCAATGTATTAGGGATCAGAAATTCAACACATGAATTTTGGGGAGACACGGTTCAGCCCATAAGAACCACTGTCCAATAACTAATTCTGTGCCTGGCACCTGGTACGCAATAAATGCTGAATACAAGAACTTTGATAACGTCATTGGTGAGACAAGCCACTGAGTTTCTTGCGGTAGCTCATCCAGAGTGTGTGATTTTTAAGCTTTTCTACCTACACATGTTATTTGCCATTGATTGTGTGACAGCAAGTAATCTGACAGGATATTAGATTTGGACACCCTGCTTCCACAGAGATTAGGCCGCATGTATGTCGGAGCATCCTTCCCGCCCCCAGGCACAGAGCCTGTCACTTCCACGACGTCTCCACCGGCTCCCCATCAGGCTCCTGATGGCGGCTGACGGGAAATGCAGTGGCAATAATGAGGTTCCCCAGCTGTCTGTCAACTCTAGCCCTCCTTTCAACAGATGCTTGACCTCACCCTGTGGAGGCATGCATCTCCCAGTTTCCGTTATTTCCTTCACACTGGGAAGAGAAGTCCTAACCCACGAAGAGATCTCCTGCTACTTTTCTAGGGGAGAATGGGCATCTCGACAACATACCCATTGTCTGAGCTGCGCTTTGCTCGACTAGTCTTTCAGGGCAAGGGAGGAAAAAAAAAAAAAAGCCCCAAAACTTTGATCCCTGGGGAGGCGAAGCGGAAGTTGATCTTCACCATTAAATTTTTTTATAGATAGCAAAGTCCATGCTTCCACCTGCATCCAAAGCACAGAGGCAGCTGGCAGAACAAAGCACCAGAGAAAAATAGCTGACCAGAATCTCTTAAATTGCCCATGTACAGGTGCAGCTTGTTTTTCATCTCGGTGGCAGTCACTAGTGATTGACAATGTTTTACTCAGAGGACTTAACCCTTTTTTCTCCTACATGAACCAGAGTCAAGGACCATGGTTTAGAAAATAACTCCTACCCTGCCGTCCGTTCGAAAGAAATCCAACCGAAATGGATGGCAACGTTACTTCAAACCAGTGTTCCCTTCAGGGAAGGAAGGAACTAAACACTTTTAGACAAAAGTTTTGGAAAATTATCGCTAGGCCTCTCCAGCTTTGTTGCCAGGGCTGAGGTACTCCTTTTGTGCTGACAGACACCCAGATAGAGGTGGATGCTTTTCTGGAATGGGAGTGATGTCATGCGTCGGATTCTCTAGGTGTGTCATATGTCTTGTACCTGACCTAGAGAACCAATTCCTGTTTGCCCTCAACTTTTTTCCTTCACCATCAAACGAGCTGTCTTAGAGGGTAAGCGGCAGAGAGGAGACACGGGCATGCAGCCTAGTTTTCAAACTTCCCAAGATGGCGAACGGGACAGCCTTGCCTCGCTGGTGTTGAGCTGGTTTGTTTCTTTCCCCCATGACAGCTCCCACCGCATCTCACATGGGGTTACTTTTCATAGTTGTGCACAAGGACGTTAGCCATTTGGGGAGTCCCCTTGGAGGAGCTGAATTTGTGTAGAGTCCAGACAGATAGGTCATCTGCATAATGGCAGTCTTCGGAGCTTTCGTGGGGGATGAACTGAGGGATCACAGAGGGACGAGGGCAATTTTTAACAAACACATGAACAAACATTGTGAGGGTGGCATGAATAGCTCTCAGAACCTCCACAAGAGTTGAACATTTGGAACAAGGCCAAGTGCAAAGGAGGAATTATCTCCTAAATCGTGAGCCCTCCTAGTGAGAAGAAAAGTTTGTTACTGCTGATTACAAGTTCTCCTGAGCTCCCACCCGGGAGCAGAGTCCTGAGCCAAGGATGTTAATGAAGACACAGTATTGTGGGTCAGAGGGCTTCACGTTCTGGTAGGTGTATTATAAATCATTTCCTCTCAGCACCAGAGACGTCACAGACGAACATTTTTAAATAATTTAAATGCCCGGAATGCACCATGGTATGAGCACAGAGCATGACTTCCTTAACCCTCACAGCCATGGAGAGATGGTTTGACTTCTGAATGGAAAAAATGACATGCAGATAACTCTGACACTTCAAGAGTCTTAGCAAATTTCCAGCTGTCACACACGCCCAAGAAGCTTCCTAGTCTGGGTCTTTGGCCTCGACATGGGCTTGGAAATGAGTCCATGCTAGGTTCAGGGCATCTGTCCAGATGTTCAGGTCTCCACACTCAAACCAGTTAATCTGGAAGTAAAATAATCAAAGGAACTCTGTGGCCTGGAAACCAATCTCCCTCATTCATATAGCAAAACTTTTGTATGAGTCTTGGTATGGTCCTGTGACCAAAAGCTATTGAATTGTAAAATTGTGAATTTCCAATAATTGTTTTGATCTTAAACATGGATAGCAGCTGCTAGTGATTGTGCATGAAATAAAATACCCAGATTATGCAGAAATTACAGCCTCAGCTCCATGGTGATAATCTAATGAGGCAAAAGCTTGGATGTATGTCAACTTAATCAGAACAATAGGTGCTGTCAACCAGACAGAGATACTGTAGGAAGTAATGTCTCAGAAATAACACGGTCTGGAGTTCGGCGGCAAAACTCTTCTCCCTGGGAGTTTCTAGCAGGCGTCTGGAATATGTTTTTCCTTCAGCCCAATTCACAAAATCTTCTGTGGGAGCGGTGAGAACAAATCCTAAATTCTGCTTCAATATTTACCCCTTGTATTTGGACTTATGTCACCACGAGAGTGGAAGCAGAAAACTCACAGGCCCGGATCGACCCATGGGGCAGCTGAGCGCCCAGGATTTTCTTATGGTTTTGGTCTCTCCATGAGGGAGATACTCTTTAATCACCATACTCATTCTAACAGATTTTCGAACCAGGGGTTATATAGAATGCTCTAGACTTTGGATATTCTTGGCCTTGGGAAAATGATTTTTTTTTTTTTTTAAGTTTGTAAAGGTAATTACCATTATTTACAGTTCTGAGGGCAAAGCCCCACCCTGGGCTTTGGGCCAGGGGATCTCAGGCTGGAGTGTGGTGAGGTGAGCCAACTCTGAGACAAAAGCACAATTATGCTCACATAAAAACCAACACTGGTGGTAGTGGGATGAAGGAAACACCCACGCAAGGGGGAGGGGTGTGTAGGGAGGGGCTTCCTTTGAAGTTTTGCATAAATCTTGTAAAGTTTTCCCCCCCATCGTGCTGGGAATGAAGAGCCCGAGTCTTTATCCTGGGTCTCTTATTAAGCTGTGCCATAAGGAAACGGACTTCCTTCTTATTTGATTTGCCAATTTTTAAAACTGAACTTTAAATAAAAGAATTTTAGAAGAATTAAGAAAACGGGAAGTGTTGTGTAAGGTGTTATGGAGTTTCTTCATTTCTTGGCAGAAAGGAACTCAACTAAAACACCCAAAGTGGACATCTTTCTTTTTTAAGCCCACTTCACGTTGTAGGTAGTTCCCTGACCCTCCTTTCTGATTCACATCCATTTTCCACTTAGGAAAGTCTTAAAGCTGTGGGGTTAGAAAAAGTGTTGCCACGGTATGTCTGGTTCTCCTAGTCAGAAAATAATTAGCTAATACATAACTACTTGCACACGTTACTTTCTTGTGAACTATGCCATCCGCCATCTTTTTCTTCCTGCCAGGTGATTATTGGAGCTAATGTTACGAACCCGTGGCCAGAAAGTTGTAATGGAAGTGTTGACGCGCCCTGAGATCCATGGGGGCTACAGGGTAACTAGCCATGAGCAGCGAGTGGCAGGGAGAATCGGAACCCAATGAGCAGGCACCCCCAACCTGGCCGAGAGTGGATGAGTGCCCTGGTTCCCAAAGGGCTGTCCCCATGGATTGTCCATGGCACAGTTCACGAGAAAAACCATAGGAAGTTGGATTTTCCCTTTCAGTCCCGAAGGAAAATACCCTTTGGGAACCGGTGTTAGACACATGAAGTCCTCTGGCTGTGACCTCGGTGAAGCCAAGGCTGAACGTATTTTGGGAAATCAGCCTGCCCCTCGCTGCTGCACACCTGACAGAACCCGAGCGATCAGTTCTGGGCACCCAGCTCTTTACTGCCCCGCAGCAAAGACGAAAGGGGAATTACAGGCGGGCTGGACTTGAAACACTGCTGACACGCCACCTGAATTTTCAGGTGCCCCGGGGAGTCCTTTCAACCACCTGGAATGGAGGCTGGTTCAAGGTACAGATGCAATATGTGTTTGTCTTGCTTTTGTTTGCACCTGAATACAAGTACCAGCTGGAAGCCAGAAGGTGTGGAGTATTGCAAACAATTTTGACTGTAAATAAAGAGAATGTAAGAGTTTAAAAAGAAATTGCTGTGAGCTGCGTCCGGGGGGGGGGGGGGATAGAGAAAGAGAAAGAGAGGGAGAAAGAGGGAGAGAGAGAAAGAAGGGGGAGGTAGAGAGAGGGGAGTAGAGAGGAGGAAAGGGAGAATAAATAAATTTGCTAAAGGAAATAGAAAAATCCACAGGAATTTGTAATGGTGTGACAGTGCTGCATATTTTCTATGATATGGTAATATCCCTACCTACAATTTGTCCTCAAATTACCGATGTATAGAAAATAAGACTTTGGACCTGTGATCTGCCTTGCTCAGTACTGAATGTGTCTACTATGTGCCTGGCCCTGAGGTAAAGCCCTGGAATCACTGATGAAAAGATAGTTCATGCTACACTCAGACAGCAAGTTCACACGTACAGTGAGAGTGCTGCGTGACAGAGACGTCCCAGGGACCATGAGAACGGAATGGGCCATCCGTGGCTCCCTAGGATAGTGAAGGGAGACTGGAGAGGGGACGCATCGAGAAGGGATATCATACACAAACCTCTTCTTTCACCAAAAGACATAATTCCCACAAGGGTGTGAAATGTATTGGTGGTAGTCTTAGTCATTCCTTTTGGACTAGGATAATGTCTGTAGCATATGGAATTTGGAAATACAGCATTTTACTTAAATGCTAAAAGTTGACATGAGCATTTCCAGGGCAATATGCAACACCAACACTCTTTTTGACCAACCCATTTTGTTGAAGATTGTTCTGCAAAAGGCATTAGAAATTTGGAAATTATTAAATGTTTAACTTTCTTATCTAATCCTTATACCCTAGTTTACAAGCTGTGTGATCGGAGATACACAGCTTTACCTTTCTGAGTTGTAGGGTTTTTGTTCTGTTTTAAATGGGAGTCATAATATCTACCTTTTAAGTTTATTTTTTTGAATTAATTGAGATAATGCATACAAGGAATCCTGTGCCTAGCCTGTGCTCAACAAATAGTAACTATAGTTAAAATTAGCCTGTAATAATGTATAATTATGATAAACTTTTCCTTTTCCTGCTAAATTATGACTGTGCATAGGACAGAGTGAATAGGAATAATGACAATTATTTTGTGAAATTAGTGGCTACAGCCTACTAAAATGGTTAAAATTTTCAGTGAAATAATCCAGTAGTGCTGATGAGTAATTTATTTAATAGGATAAATGTCAAAATCACATTTCCCTGGCTGTGTAGACAGAGCGAGTGTCACAGCGAGGTTACCCACAATGGCCCACATTCTCAAGAAGCTGACCAGACTCTTGTTTATACTCAGGAGCAGTTACACTAATCCTGAGGAGAATTAGAAGATCAAAAGTTAAAAGCACATCAAGACTAAAAGTTAAAGGTGTTCAACAGCATCTTTAACATCAGTCACCTAGAAATCTGAGTGCACAGTGTCATGACCATAAGCAGACCTGCCTTAGCTGGACCCATGCCAAAGGATGTGGCGCCCCAGCCCCCTGCCCCAGTCAGCCAGGTCTGCGTTTGACTTGTGCACCTGTGCCTCAGGGTCTCCATGCAGCTCCTGAGACTTTTTAGGTAAACACTGCCGGGCTGGATACTGGGCTTACTTGTTGAACAAAGACTTTGTGAAGCTTTCAGGATTTTTTTTTTTTTTAGATGATAAAAACATGGGTGATGAAAATGACTGGATTCACTTATAGGCATGGAAATAGATAACATGAAGCCAGGAGTTCTTACGAGGAGTTGCTCAGACTCAGCAACAGTCATAGTGTGGACTTTGGTCTATGAGTCTAGGAATCATTTCTCTCAGAAAACTACTGAAATTTTAAGAAAAGAGTGATCGAGGCATTGGATTCACAGGCAACAGGTTCAGATACACAAATTTTAGAAGACTTTTGAAGTTTTTTTCCCCCTCAGATGAATGGGAATGCAAAATATTATGCAAACCAGTTTTAATCTTCTGTATACTTTGCCTCAGTAAGAAAAATTAAAGACAAAAAAAGGGAGGGGTCCCATCCACATTTTAAGATTGTGTTTTTATGTAAATACAGCGTTGCTCAGAATGCACATGTGGCTTGGGGCGCCTGGGTGGCGCAGTCGGTTAAGCGTCCGACTTCAGCCAGGTCACGATCTCGCGGTCCGTGAGTTCAAGCCCCGCGTCAGGCTCTGGGCTGATGGCTCGGAGCCTGGAGCCTGTTTCCGATTCTGTGTCTCCCTCTCTCTCTGCCCCTCCCCCGTTCATGCTCTGTCTCTCTCTGTCCCAAAAATAAATTAAAAAAAATAATAATAATAATTTAGAATGCACATGTGGCTTGAGTAGAACTCACCTTCTGGACAGGTCCTCCATCTTGGATTCAGATGGCTTTGGAGGCAGACTTAGATGTGATCAGTCATGGTTTTAATGTTTAATGTTGAATTCAGTGAATGCTACTGGCTGATGTTAGGCAGGGAAGAAGAAAAGGGGAGAGTGTGAGAAAGCAAAGAGAGAAGGAGAAAAGATGAAACGCTGCTATGACCACAGAAAGGTATTACAGAAAGACTAATGACATTTTTGTAGATTCCTTCCATAAATTCCCTATCCCTGCTGGGTATTTAGAATTATTACAAAGATTATATTCCACTTGGTGACATCCTGTGATACTGAGCGTAAGCACAGATTTGTAAGAATTATCTCAGTCACACAAGAAATAGGAGAGAATACATTGACCAATAGATTACATATTAATGTTAAATAATACCTTGATTGATAGACTGTCAGTTTCGATGTCGGCTGTTAAGTGTCTTGGTAGACATTATTTTTAGGACGCTATGAGAGCACAGTGAGGAGGTCACTAACCCATTGTTACTAATTGGGAAAGGGATCTTAGTGCATACATTTGAGATGAAACCGGAAGGGCAATATTTAGCAAAGGCATGGTGTGGAAGAGTGTTTTCAGGTTGACAGCACAACCCAAGGGCTTGAAACAGCAATCGTGCTTTGTGGGAAGTACTGGGGTCTTGCCGTAATGTGAACAGAGGGCACCCATGTAAATCACAAAATGGGATGAGGCAGCAGGGGACAGGTCATGGAGGTCTTTGCTGTCCTCAGCTGCTTGGTCTTTTGAATACCAACAGTTTCTTACTTTTGCTGTCAACTTTGGAAGTCACTGACTTTCATTTGGGTTTGCTGTGATCAGAGCACAGGACTTGATTTATAGGAATTATTCTGAGCAAACAGGAAAAGCTGAATGGATTTAGTGACAGCGGATGGGGACACCAGTGGAGTTTTGAGCAGGGTGTGACATGCCAGGTTTGCATTTTATAAAAATACTCTGTGGTGCCTCCAAGTTGCTCAGTTGACCTAATGAAGTTCTAGATCAAATGGGGAGTTACTGTCTTTTAACAGAAAGTGTATTTGGTAACTTGAACAATAAGCATTTGGCTTATAAGTCCAATGCATGAAATGATTGTTTTATTTGGTTTATGAAAAGGTTTTGGAAAAGGACCCTGGCATTTTCTGTACATTTTCCTCCTCTTTTGACTATAAAACACAATTAAAAAGTATTTTACATGTTTTGGACTGTTATAACTTCATTTTTTAAAATGTTTATTTATGTTGAGAGAGACAGAGAGAGAGAGAGAGCGAGCATGGGAGGAGCAGAGAGAGGTAGAGAGAATCCCAAGCAGACTCCACACTGTCAGCTATCAGGGCAGAGCCACTGCAGGCCCTGAACTCCCGAACCATGAGACCATGACCTGAGCTGAAACCAAGAGCCAGATGCCTAACTGAATGATCCACCCAGGCACCCCTATAACTTCATTTTTAAGTGCTTGCATTTAAAATATATAAATACTGGATGGCAGCAAAAACAAACATCTTACAGCTGACTTCAGAAGGAGATCATTCGATTCCAAAAGACACATCTAAATGAGTCTTATTAATTTATAGGTGCCTCTTCTATAGAAAACATTTCCTGGCTTTCCACATAATTTATTTCCACATATTTCAGATGTCAGTGAGGAGTTTTCCTAGTTGGAAAGAACACAACATTGGGAGAAGGAGAGCTGGACTCTCATCAACAGTTGTTGGGCAAGTCATTTACCTCCCTTGTAATTGGTGTGAAAAATGGAAGAGTCCTGCCTTTTCTGTGTAATGAAGGTTGTTACACAATGAGGCTCAAATTCGGTGCTGTTTGTGGAGGTCCTCTAAAAACCACTGTAGGGTGACAACAGCAATAAACACATGACATTTTCAAGGTGAGACACAGAGAAGAGTTGAGGCTCCTGGTTCAACTGTCCATCCAGCTCCTGTCCAATGCTTGACAACCAGACATTCAATCACGGGCTGTCGAATAAGTGAATGTGTGTGTGTGTGTGCGCACATACATGCACACTTTTAAAAAAATATTAAAAGTGTTAAAACTATTGATGATCCTGAGTTATAAAAATATATTTAGGAAGGTAGTTAATAATCCCAGCTTTTTAATTTTTTTAAATTTTATTTTAGAGAGTGAGCGCGAGCTGGGGAGAGAGGCAAAGAGAAAGGGGTAGTGAGAATCTCAAGCAGTGTGGAGCCTATTGCAGGGACTTGATTCCAGAATCCTGGGATCACAACCTGATCTGAAATCAAGAGTCAGATGCTCAACTGATTAAGCCACCCAGGCATCCCATCCAGCTTTTGATATATATAAACAGAATTAGTTCTTCTCTGTATCCAGTTGTCAAGATAGAAAACACACACACACACACACACACACACAACCTCTCTTCTCATACATGCATAAAAATGTCACTTCTCCACTCTCTCTTACCTATTTCCAACTCTCACTCATTCTAATTCATCACTGTAATAACCTAGTTTTAAGGGAAATTTATCTGAATGTAGACCATGCTCTACATGGGATGGTCACTTTCAGCTGCAGATGAGGTTGAGAAGATTTAGGGCACTTTCAGAATTAGGATTTAGTCATTCAGCTTTAAGTGAAGTAAGAATGTTACCAAGTAGGCAGCAGTAAGAGGAGGGGAATCAGCAGAAGGCAGGGTACTGCCCTTGGTTTCTGTGATTCTGGACAAGTTACCTAACAGGGGTGTGTAAAAGAAGGGTCTTTGTTTTATTTTTTGGACACATACTGTCCATCCCATTTCCAAAATTTTACATAGTAGAGCTCTGAAGGGAGCTTTTCAGGGGTTGGGGGGGGGGCAGAAGGGTGCAAAAGCTTTCCTACATTCCCTCTTGTTCACCTTCCCTCAGATTATTCTGTTTGGGGGAATGCATGGTTTGTTGTTGTTTTTAAACTTAAGCCCAAGCAACAAACTTCTCAGGCTCTCTGAGATAGGATCCATTTTCAGTAGTAAGGACCAAGAGAAAGGCAAGAACTAGAGAAAATACAAGGAGCATAATGTTTGGTGACTGGGCTGGAACCACAACCTTTGCCTGGCTTCTCACCTGTTTCCCTTGAGCAGCTTCCATTTTACCTTCTACCACCTGGGACCTATCACCTCTGAGATTTCCAGATTCAAGGAAGACCTCCTTGGGACCTCTTGTTTGTGATCGGAGGAACTCTGACCTTGTAAAAAACATGGACGAGGAAGGTTGTGGACATGGAATCAATGTAGATTTATTTTTTAGACGTGGTGTCTCTCTACTCCTCCAGTAAGGAGGAGCCTTATTTACTAAGATCCACTCTTAACATCAACCACTATAACACCTTTATCAAATGACACATCAAGTAAAGACGGATCGTTCTTTCACACTGATAGGAACTGCCAAACAACTCACTGCTTTTTAAAAGATTTTATATATAATTTTTATTACCTTTTTAAAAAGTAACCTCTACACCCAATGGGGGGCTTGAACTCACGACCCTGAGATCAAGAGTCACATGCTCTACTGATTGAGCCAGCCAGGCAATCCCAGAACTCACTGTTTTATAGGAAAATCTATTTTGGCAAAACCCCCCACAAAACCATTATTACATTATTTTCTTTCTCTGGATTGGAGGGGGGATTGGAGCAGGAATAATGTCTGAATTTATCTGTGCTCTAAGTTTACAAAATGGTGGGATTGTGGCTTTCAGAAAAGGAGGACACCCAGATGGAAGAAGTGGTCTTGTGTCTTCTTTTCAGGAAGAGGATGTGTCCCAGAGACTACCAAGAGGGAAGTGACCTTCAAACCTCCCAGGAGAGAAACCCATCATAACCAGCAGCAGGCACCCATGCACGGGAAGGGCTGACCAGACTGTACAGTCTCCTACCCAGGGCCATTCATCTTCAGGAAAAAGACCACAAAATGCAGAGAACAGACTAAACTCATTATCTCAGCCCAGGATCTGTTCTATATTCTAGATGTTCTTCTATTTTGAAATTCAAAATTGACAAGTCTGTCCTTGGCTATAGGGCATCCTAAATACAATAGTACTATATTCATGTTTGAAAGAAAAATCTACCTTCACTTTATGTGGCTGCAGGATCTCCAACAACTATGGTATAACAGTCTGTCGCAAGTGTATTGGATGTTTCAGTTTGCCAGACCTGTCATGATAAATTAATTACAGGATGTTGCAGAAATGGCAAAGCTCCAGCAGCATCTTGCATGGTTTAATATAGCCCCATTTCCCCATTTCAATGTATTTGTGGTTAGATAAATCCTCAGAAATTTACAGCTGCTATAGACGAGTTTATTATGTACTCTGCCTGCACACATGATAAGTATAATAAGAATTTGATGTTCTTAAAGTACATAGATTTTACTGACATTTCTTTACCACCATGGAAATATTTAGTTGCTAAAAGTAGCATCTGCGGATACTTCTGAACATTAACTTCAGCAGAACAGGCAGGGATGGTTAAAAACATTACTATGCTTAACCAAACCTTCCATTTACTTTAAATTGAAGAACTGCAGCTCAGAAAAAATTACATGGGGCATTTATATAAAATGGCCCTGTGAGCAAATAGAAAAAAAAAAGTTAACTACTGATTGTCAGTTGAAAACACTTTAAAAACTGAACTGAAGCTACCACACTTTTCTCCAGGGAACCTTCCTTTTGTCTCATGACTGCTTTTCTCAAGCTTCAGTTAGTTTTTGCTCTGGCAGCAGTTATTTTCCTCACCTTCTTGCTCTTTCCTCCTTTTGTACTTTATCTCTTCCTTATCTTCAACTGAGCAAATCATTTCCATTCTATTCCAAGCGATTTTAAATGATTGACAATACAGAAGTTTACTTATATAAACACTGTACAAGCAAACCATTCCTACATTTTCTTCCACCATATTCTTTCACAATTCTTGACAAGGATCAAATGATGAATGAAGGAAAACTGAACTGGAAGTAGTTAAATTAGATTGTTCACTCAATACTTGTAGAAATGACACTGCAGTGTATATATTTGGGCCATTTTGACATCGGTGACAGAGGTGGGACGTGTATTGTGGTTATATATGCACTTATGACCCTCCCTCCACTTTTTAGATTGAAAACAGGAATTAAAATTGTAGATTCTTAGCAGTCTTAGCCTCCCTCGTTGAGATAACACAAATAATTCGTCCATAATCAGAATGAGTTTCAGGTGTCAGAGAGCAACTTTAGAAAACAGTGTGCTGAGAACATATGCTTGATGTAGATTTGAAGAAGATCATTAGAAAAAAAGCATTCTTTGTGTTTACAAAACAAATGTTTTTATGCTATCCAGTTCCCGCCTTAACTTAAAGTATTTCCTATTCACTTTAATAACTGGAGCAGAAGGGTATGATGAATGAAGCGCCTCATTATGAAGTTTGCTTTCTGGGTCTCTACAGAGAGTAGCTGTCTGCTTCTGCCTAGTTGGTCCATTGTTAACCCTAAATGATGCTGACATCAATTCTCCTGCAGATAATTGGGTCCATCCATAGATTGAGTTCTCCAGTCAACAGAGCCTTTTGATTGACATGACTCTTGATGTTTTTATTATCTTTTATATGACTGGAATGGAGCCTTTCTGTTTCTTGAATAATATCTTACTGTACATGTATTAGTTTGATTCCACAGAATCTTTCTTAAGAAAATATAAGAACTGTAGTATGGAGTAAAGATTTATCAAAATAATTATGGGATAAACAAAGTTATCAGCTAAAAATTTTTTGTTAACTCAGACATATTTTATTTTATTTTTTTGGGTGTCTGGTGCATTAAAGACATATTAGATGCTTCTAGTCTGAGTGTGGTTGTGGGTACATCCAAACTGCTTCTTTCTTCTAGCTTGTGCTGGAGTCTCCAACAATAAGCATTTACTGGCATTTACTCTATACAGCAACTGAGATCCAGCCCTTCAGAGACCTCCCAGTGGAGTCTGACAATCTCCATTTACAACTAGTGCTGACGTCACTGGTCACGTGCACTTGGACAAATTACTTAACCTTCAAAATCTTGGTTTCCTTATTTGTAGGGCAGGTAATAGTCTACCTACCTCATTGGTTTGATATGAAGAGTAAATGAGATCATATACATAAGGTGAAGATTTGGGGAATATTTTCTGTTCCTGAGTTCAATGAAGCAGAAATCAACAAATACATAGCTTAAAAAAGTCGGACTGTTGAAAAATGTTCTCATAATTTACTTAACAGATACGGCTCTTCGATGGAAATCATTTAAATACATGTAAAAGTGTGAAGTCTTGGGGCACCTGGCTGGCTCAGTCGGTAGAGCACGTGACTCTTGATCTTGGAGTTGTAAGTTGGAGCCCCATGTTGGATGCAGAGATTGCTTAAAAATAAAATCCGTAAAAAAAAAGTTGAAGGTCTTGAATTTAAAGGTCCTAGAACTCTCTCAAAAATATTTGTGAGTTAAATATACAATTAAAGTGACATGTCATATAAAGCTATGACGTGGTAAATTATTTCCCAGATATACTCTTGTTGAGCTTCCTAAAGTGAAAACGTCTTTTTGCAATAAGACTTCCCTGTAACTTAAAACTAAAATTAAGGTCAAGTATTTGCTTTTCTGGAAAGAAGCCTTACATAAGGTTTTAAAAGTACCAAGTATTAGTCACTTAAAAACACTGATTTCATTTAAAATGTGCATTTTAAACATTTATTTGCATCATGGTGTAAAATATTTCATGTCTTAAACCTTTATAAATGATAGTTTTTTTTTTTTCAACGTTTTTTATTTATTTTTGGGACAGAGAGAGACAGAGCATGAACGGGGGAGGGGCAGAGAGAGAGGGAGACACAGAATCGGAAGCAGGCTCCAGGCTCCGAGCCATCAGCCCAGAGCCTGACGCGGGGCCCGAACCCACGGACCGCGAGATCGTGACCTGGCTGAAGTCGGACGCTTAACCGACTGCGCCACCCAGGCGCCCCATCATGTCTTAAACCTTTAAAAACTTGACTGTTGTACTAGCTTTGCAAATCTTATCCACTCAATAGTTTTGATATTGAAGAAAGTTTAATGTTCAAGATAGAGTAGAATCAATTGGGAAATAAATTTGTAAGAACGGCTTAAAAGTATTATTTAGATCTAGAGAAAGATAGTGTCAAAATGTTACTTGTTTGGAGAAAAGAGACTTCATAAAATGGGACACAATTCAATGATTTCAGAATGAAGATAAACAAAGAAAACTCATTTGTTACTAAGAAAATGTGCAGTATTAGAATCTTCAAATAGATTCTTGTGTCCGATTCCTTTACTTGACTATAATTTGGACTTCTATTTGGAGGGCACTTTTATGATCGCCCCCACCCCATCTCATGTTTGAGAGAATGGTAAAGATGTTTTATTAATCTATTTGTGGACATAACTGGAGTCTCATTTGTCAACAGCACAAAAGAGAGAAGGACTGGGCTTTGAGTAAAACCAACTTTTCCTGGTTTTGCCTCAATTGTTATTTTTGTCTTCAGTAGTTGCGATATAAAAATAACCCTTTATTTTTCATATGAACATTGAGATCTCAGCAGATGTTTAGCTCCCTTGACATATTTCATTTGTCTTGATTTAAAATCTTTCTGCAACTTGTTGAAATTCTTTGTGATTAAAACTGAAATCAGAGAATCAGTACGCATCTCAAAACAATGCGCTGAAACTGCAGAGATGCATATTTTTATTTTTTAATTATCAAGTGCATTCACAAGTCAGAAAGAACAAGCTTCTACAAGGGTGACTCAAGCTGCTTGGGCCGGGCTGTACGTGAAGGCACAGATGTGTGCACTCAGGACACTGGGGGCTCTGTGCCACCCGAACAGACTTCTGTGCTGATCGCTGAGGGCTCTGGCTGGCCTTGATGCCACTCACCACCTTCAAAAATGCTCCCCCCTTTTAAGTTCTACACAGCAGGGGAATGTTTACCAATTTTCATGCCTCAACAACATGTGCAGGGATAAGAGCCACATACATTTTTACTAGAAGATATTTTGTATTGGGTATACATCTGGGCAAAATTTACACCTCAATGCTCAACACTGTTTTTCTCACTTCTTACTTTAATGGAATCAATTGTCTAATTTGGTAAATAAGTTTTCTGGGTTTTATTAGTTTTGACCTGTGTGGGATTACATATTTACTGACAGACTTATAATCACATAGTTGAGAAAGGAGAAGAGTCAAGAAAAAAAACCAAAGAAATGAACTTTTCTATTATAACATCACACTTTAAAATATATAGTCACACACACACACACACACACACAAAATATATATATATATATAGTCACATGGTGATGATACCATTGTTCTGGAACTCAAGAAATAAATAATGCAATGTAATAATTTAAGAATAAATGTTAAGACTAAAATAAATATTAAACAACGTTAAGTCTACAAATTACTTATATGCTTAAATATGAAATGCTCTTTTTAAAAAGTAATTTGAAACACTGCTGCCAAAAGCCATTTTTAGTTTGTATGTATCAAGTTACATGTATGAGTCATTCAAAACTAACAAATTTGTTCCCTTTTAATGTCTTTCTTACTGGGACCATTTTGAATACACATTCTGAAGCTGCTTCCCTCTTAAATAAAGTTAAATTTCAAAAGCATATATTTCATAATCTGAACATAACATCACACATACAATCACAATACAGATGTAAGAATATTAAATGACTGCTTGATGGACATCCTGACAGTGCAAACACTTTTCCTTCATCTCGGCTGAGTGGCAATTATGTTTTTTTCTTTATTGGTTTTCCAACGGTGGTAATGTAATTCTGATGCAATAACTAACACACATAAGGACCAATACTCGGATCAACAACAGTCACAATGATTTAAAATAATTAAGGTCAAAAGGCCCCATTTATTTTTCTACTCATATCTCGCTTCTGATTTTTCTAGATTCTTTCATAAGGACAAGGAGTAGTGGGGCCTTACTTTCTTCCTTAGTATCTGGAAGTTCTTCACTCTGAAGAGAAATTCCGTTTGGTTTAATTTGTCATTTCATTTCTGTGTATTTGGTTGTCTCTTCATTCTTCAACTCTTTACTAGGAGAAAAGTACACAAAATGTACTAAATGAACTTAGACAATGTCTTTTGGCCACAACCAAATCTTGGTGTGCCCTGGCAACAACGTGGGTAATAAGCACATTGCGTAACACACACACACACACACACACACACACACACACACACACACCCAAGAAAGACCAAAGTACTAATCCCCTATCTCCTAATGTGCTTCTCGAACACACTGCTAACACTTTTGGCACCGTTAGTGGTTGTGTAAGGCCTGCTCCAGCACTGACAAGTGAAAAAGAAGCACACTTCTCAAATACAGACCCTAAGCACTCCAAACCTGGAGTAACTTCCAGAAATTAAGAGCAGGCAATCAGAATTCGGAAAGCTCTTCATTCATTGGAGGAAAAAATGTCATGGATGATGCTCCAAGGTTAGTAAATGGGAAGGATATAGACCATCTTATTAAATAGCATTCTTTCATTTAGTCAATGATTATGTCTATTTTCACAAAGTGGGTTAACTATTACATTTTTTCGCATAAAACCAAAAAATGGTGTGGGTCATTTTTAACAAAGGTAGTGATGGTTAATTATGCATTTAGATGCAGCTTTGAAATAAATCAAATTATGTCACTAATGAAAATCAAGAACCAATACGTGGATGAAACAAGGACCTTCTTAGAGAACATGCAGGAAGGACACAAAAACTAGGGGGAGATAAGCTAGTCGTGTTGAACCGGACACCCTTTACTGCAATTATTCATGTGCCAGTGGTGAGTATCTGAAAGTAGATAAACACGTTGCTGTCCTTCCTCTGAGCAGAAAGCGCTTCATGCTTGATTGCTCTCAGAAGGCAGATGCTGCCTGAGAGTGATGGCAATGTGGCTAAGGTGGCGATCAATTCTACCAAGCGCTCCTGGGAAAAGTAGAGGCTAGGTCATTGTGGCACGAAAGGGCAGGGTAACCATTTCCTAAGCCCCTTCCCTGGTAGCACAGGAGGCTTAGGCAACATCTGTGCTTTTAGGGGCAGGCTCAATCTTAAATAAATAAACTATCTTTTTTGCTATCTTTTTTTGATGAAAGACATTTACACATGAGGGGAAAGAAAATCCTTTGTCAGTCTGTTTCCGGACTTCAAATCTGTTCAGCAGAGCTAGCACAGATAAGGTGGCGTTAAATGTACAAGTCCAAAAATGTTCCAAGTGAGGCTCACGAAAGCATCTGAAGTAGAGTGTAAAAGGGTACAGAGGTGGTGTGCCAAGGTACAATCTCACTTGGGGCCAGAAAAGGGTGTCATTCATTCTGTCCCTGTGTGTATACATGGGAAGCACACAAAACTTGTCCCAAATTAGGGCCCAGGGCCCAACAAAAATGGAAAAGAGAGTAGTAAAGGCTCAAATGGATGCTGGGCACCAGGGCCTGAGAAACCCTATAAACATCTGCAAGGGGCCATGAGGAAGGTAAAAGCATCTTAGAAGAATAACGAGGCAAAACAGAGTCAGAGGAGGAGTTTATAAAAGTGGTAACAAAAACAAAGAAGAAAAACAGAAAAGGGAAGGGAGAGAAGAGCAGCTGGAAGTGAGTGGGCTGCATCCTGCACGTGCAGAGGATGTAGGACAAGTGACATTCATCAGGTGGAGATGGCACAATGAGAAGTAAACAGAGAAGCCAGAGGACCCTCCGGAGAGGGAACCCTCCAGAGACACAGTGAAGCAGGCCGTACAGATAACATCTTTAAGAGAAGTGAACCACGCTAAGTGGGGTGCAATGCATCTTAACTCATTTATTCCTCATAATAATCCTTGACGTAGGTATTGTCCCTACTTACAGATGAGAGAACCGAAGAACAAAGAGCGAAAGAAGCTTGCCTAAAGTCATGTACAGCAAAAGTAGCCAAACGGGACATGAAGCCAGGTGATATGGTTCCGAACTCAAGCGTTCTTCATCCCGAGTTGTCAGCACAGAGCCCGAAGCAGGGCTCGAACTCACAAACTGCGAGTTCATGACCTAAGCCGAAGTCAGACGCTTAACCAACTAACCCTGCGTGAAAATCTAATTAACTGTCGTCGTCGTCGTCGTCGTCGTCGTCGTCATCATCATCATCATCATCATCATCGCTTAAGTATTCACTGTGTAGAACATTATGTGCAACACTTGTATGGAAGTGGACAATAAAATTAATAATGTGTTAGTTTTATTCCTATTTAAAACTCCGTTTTCAAACAATTATATTACAGTACAGCATGCTTCTCTCTCTCTCTCCTAATCAGAGAAACTGCGTATCAGCCTTTCATCACACGAGTTGTTTTTAAAAAAAATGTAACAGTGTTTCCAATTGGTATAAGGAAGAGAACTACAGTACTATAGGCCATAACAACTCATTCATTACTGTATAGGCCAGGTGACTGTGAAGCAATTACAATGATTACACTAGGCTACCATAAAGTAATCATATTGCTGCATCTGTTATCAATGCATGAATGTTTTACGTTTAAATAAATATGGATTTTTACATTACCTTTTCATTTTTGATGTCAGTATTAGTAATACATATTACACCTACAGTGTTTTATATCATATGAGACAATAATGATGTAGGTACAGACAGATGATTCATCTCGTAAACACGATGTGAACTTACGATATTGATTAGTACAGTAATATAAATGTATTTTCTCTTCTGTATGATTTTCTTAGTAACGTTTTTGTTTCTCCAGCTTACTTTATTGTAAGAGAACACTATGTGATACATGTAACATACAAAATATGTGTTAAGTTACTATTTATGTTATCAGTATTCTGGTCAACAGTAGGCTGTTATTGTTTGGGGGAACCAAAGTTATACACGGATTTTGACTGCATAAAGCAGGGACTGGTGCTCCTAACCCCTGCATTGTTCAAGAGTCAACTGAGTATGTTGTATACAAACCACTTCATAACCGTCTTTCTTCTACTCAAACATCTTTCCATGTCTATGAAAATACTTCAATAATGTAACAAATAGTATCACATGGTATTCCCTTATAGAAATGTTTTATAATTTAATCAACTCTATATTCATAGAAATTTAATTCTTTCTTCCTGTTTTTAAAACACTGCTTGAAGGAACAGCCTTTTAACTGATTCTGCCCATGTATACTTGACTATTTTCCTATAATAGATTCCTAGAACTAAAACTGTCAAATCAAAGGACATGAACAGTTTGACAAGTTAAAAAAAAAAAGAAGTATCACCAAGCTATCCCCCACAGGGAATGGATGAATCTTATACAATTATCAGCAGTGTATGAGGAAACTCAGTGCCCCCATCGGTTTTATAAGTTTGAAACTTGTTGCCATTTTGTGAGGGGAAAAATACTGTATCAGTTACTAATTTTTGTTATTTGATCACTGGAAGGGAGACACTTTTCATATATTCATTTTAAGAATGTCCTCTGAAGGCCCTTTGCCAATTTTTCTTTTCTTTGTTGATTTTTAAGAGTTTTTAAAAAATATGTTAAGGGTATTAATTCTTTATCTGTCACATATCTCGTGAAGTTCTTCCTCATCCTGGGTTATTATATGTTTCTAGATTTTGCTTTAAATCATTTTGAAGTTCTTATTATTAAAATTTGTTTTAAAATGTTTTCTGATTCTGTTATCAAGGATAAAAAGTCATTTCTTAACCCATGATTGTATAACTACTCATCTATATGCTTTTGGTATAAGGAGATTTAAGTTTTTTATAATTAAAATCTAAAAATACTTATGAAAATTCTGAATCTGGTTTCCTTTAAGTGACAACTTCACAAAAGTGGACACATTTCACGTTTAGCAGACAAATGTCACCACTGCCTAACCGAGAAAACAGAGGCCTCTTCTTCAGAAAGGTCTTCCTGACCTTCCTACATTCCATCCCCCACAAGAAAACACCATCATTCAAACACACTTGTCTCACTGGCCTATCTCAGTACAAAAGTGACCCTGCCTTGTTTCAAATTCTAATCTGTGTATTTCTCTGGTCTCCAGGGATTATTCACCTGTCCTTTATCTTGAATGGCTCCTCCCCTGGGGCTCTTTCCTTTCAGTTTGTAACTCTTCTCCTCATTCCCCTCTCTACAAAGATCTCTAAATCCCGTGTTTTCTACTGGTTATTGCCCAGCCTTTTCTTTCCTTTGAAGTACAGCTTCTTGGAAAAGCAGTCTCTTCTGATTATTTTTTCCCTCTGCACTGGAGACGGTCTGATTCAAGGACTCTCATCAAAACTATCTTCTTGAAGGTCATAAATGGCCTCTTGACAGGAAATCCTGAAAGGGCACTTTTAAGTCCTTATTTTACTTCTCCTCCCTTTGGCATTCGTCATTGTTTATTTATTTTTAATAGCAGTATAATTAACATAAAATATTATATTAGTTTCAGGTGTACAACACATTGATTCAACAACGCTGTCCGTTATTCAACGATCGTAAGTGTAGTCGCCACCTGTTACCAAAAATGGTATCACAATATTATGGACTCTATTTCCTATCCTGTACTTTTCATCTCCATGACTTATTTGGCATTTGTGATGGTGGACCAGGCCTTCCCTAAATCTTTCCCTGCTGACTCTATGCTACAACTTTCTCCTGGTTTTCCTCTTACCTCTATTAGGGTGACCTTTTGACTGGTTTGCTCATTGTTCTTCCCCTGCATATCCATTGTGTGTCCTCGGTCCTCACGGCTCTGCGCTTTGCCCACTTCAGAACTACGGGAGGGAAAGATGAGAAGCAGGAGCCCGTAAGAAGACTGCTGCCATAGCCCACATGAGGCTCTGATTTAGGGCAGGAGCAGTGGGAACAGAAAGGGGAGATCAATGGATGGATCTGAGAGAAAAATATTAGGGAGATGCTCAAAATAATGTAGAGACATGAATCTTTAGCTGGTAGGGTTCCTTCTCTATTATGATGAAGGGACAGAATAAAATAAATTTAACTTCTCTTAGAAAAATATTAGATGCCCAGGAAAAGCCAGAATATTTTCTTATCAAACTAGATGGAAAAAACATGTGTGTATGTGTAAAAATAACATGAGATTCCTTAATGACAAAGAAAGGGGTGAAGGAAATTTTTGCATAAGAAAGCTGTGATATGATCCAAGAATTCCACTACTGGGTATTTACCCAAAGAAAGCGAAAACATTAATTTGAAGAGATATATACCTCTTATTTACATTATTTACAATAGCCAAGATATTGAAGCCACCCAAGTGTCCACTGACAGATGAATGGATAAAGAGGATGTGGTGTATCTACCCAATGGGACATTATTCAGCAATAAAAAAGAACATGGTATTTTTATTTGTGACAACATGGATGGACCTAGAGGGTATTATGCTAATTAAAATAAGTCAGACAAAGACAGATGATTTCACTTACATGTGGAATATAAAAAAACAAGTGAATAAACAAACAAACAGCTGAATCAGACCTACAAATACAGAGAACTGATGGTTGACAGAGTGGATGGGAGTGGGGGATGGGCAAAATGGTGAAGGGGAGTGGGAGATCCAGGTTTCCAGTTACGGAATGAAGAGTCGGGAGAATAAAGGGTACAGCACAGGGAATACAGTCAATGAGACTATAATAGTGTTGTGTGGCGAGAGATGGGAGCTACCTTGTGGTAAGCACAGTATAATGAAAAGACTTCCTGAATCACTAAGTTGTACACCTGGAACTAATGAAGCACTGCGTGTCAACTACACTAAAAACAAACAAACAAACAAACAAGGAAAAAAACCAACACTGTGATATTCTGATCTGTGGGATGTGGAATGCAGCTTTTCTAATGGTTCAACAGTAAGAGTAAAATATAAAACAAATACTTTGTGAATGAGTGCAGAGTAAATAGTGTTAGGAGAAAAGAAAATACAAAAACAATAAAAAAAGGGAAATTTAAAGAGTGGAAGACAGTGTCTCCTTTCTACCATGTCTGGGAATGGTGGAAGAGTTTGATCCAGATGCAAGAATTTCAAAATCAAGTAAATAAATAGGATTGAATACAGATTACTACAAACTAAACCATGTTCTCTCAAAATCACAGGCTGAAGGGGTGCCCGGGTGGCTTAGTCGGTTAAATGTCCAACTCTGGCTCAGGTCATGATCTCACAGTTTGTGAGTTTGAGCCCCATGTCGGGCTCTGTGCTGACAGTTCAGAGCCTGAAGCCTGCTTCAGATTCTGTGTCTTCCTTTCTCTCTGCCCCTCCCCTGCTCACGCTCTGTCTCAAATATAAATAAACATTAGAAAAATTAAAAAAAAATCACAGGCTGAAGTCCTAATTCCAAAATGGAAGCAAGGATCTTTAAGGAGGTTAATTAAGATTAAATGAGGTCATAAGGGTGAGACTCTAATCTACAGACCAGAATTGGTAGTCCTTATTAGAAGAGGAAGCACCACAGAGCTCTTTCCAACACATGCATAGAGGAAAGGCCATGTAAGGACACAGCAAGAAGGTGGCCACCTGCAAGCTGGGAAGAGAGGTTTCACCAAAAATTGACCCCGCTGCAACCTTGATTTTGAACTTCCAGCCTCTCGTACTGTGAAAAAAAATTTGTTGCTTAAGCGACCCAGTCTGTAAGCACTGATAATTTTTGCAATCTCTCTCCAGGGAACCTATTCTCGGGCATTAAACTAGAAACTCAGGTGTCTGTGGAGGCTATGGTGGGTAATGCGGTGAATGAGAGAAGCAAGCTAGGGGTAATACAGTAAACTGGCGAACTGGAGAGTGGATGACCCACACAGGAGAGGCAATCTGCTTCCTCAGCTCAGCTCATGGAACTGTGGTCCAGAACATCAGATTAATTTCAAGAGAAGTACAAAGTCTGCATTTATGTGAAATTTTTTTTTTTTTTTTGCATTTAGCCACTGAAAATTACACACACATACATACACACACACAGTGGATCCAACCAAAGATACTAGGACTGCATCTTGCTGGCAGGCCCTAGTTTTTGACCTCTGCTCTGGCCACAGAGTATCTCCTGGCCTCAGGGTACCCCAGGCACTTTCTCACACTTTAGCTCCCGATGTCCTGATTTCTAGGTGCTTCTCTTTTTTTTCACCCTGCCTCAATATGGTCTTTAGGACTTACATACTATTTTATATCTTTGGCTTTTACTGACCACTGTAGGAAAATTAGACTGTGTGATCCTCTTCACTTTTTCTCTCATAATCTATATACAATCTAACAGAAAATTACCTTGAAAATGGATACAACATCTGGACTTTTGTTTGCAGCCAAGATGGGGAGGCAGGGACTGGATATACTGCTTGCCTAAAACCACCACCACCAAAAAACCCCACAATAAACTGGATAAAATATATGAAACAATAGTTTTCAAGACAATGAATCACTGGCAACAAAGGACACTGATACCCAAGAGACAGAGAACAAATGAGATGAGCCCTATGGTCACCCAGCTCACCGCCTTGAGTTTCCAGGCTATGGCACAGGGAGATGAGGCCTGCATGAGTCCTGGTGGATTCCCTGACAGCTGAGGGCCTGAGGAGACGGAGATGGCTAGAGTTCATAGAGTGTCAGAGAGGAGAAAGCTTCACAGTGAGAGAATGTGAACATCTGCAAAGGGTTCCCTTCAAGTATCCAGAAGAGCTGGTGAACCCATGCATCTGAGGACATTTCCTGAGGCCAGAACAGTGCCTGTGCCTACCAGCCAGGCTGGAAGACCTCACAACTCAGAAGGGGCGGCACAGAGTACCCAGAGGCATTTGTGTCCATACTGAGGAATAATGAATGGCTCTGGTCCCCCCTAACAAACCTTAAAAGCAAGACCCGAGAAGATCAAACTGTTCTGAAGTAGCTTAACTATATTCTAGAACAGAGCTTAAGAATATTTATAGAAATACAGAAATATCTAGTAACCAAAAGGTAAAGATTTCAATGTGTGGCATCCAATAAAAGTGTATTGGGGGGTGGGCAAAGAAATAGAAAAATACAACCCATGATGACGATCAAAAAACTGAAACTTAGAACTGACTCAGATGTTAGAATTCTCATTAAAACAATGTTAGAAAAAACATCAAAACAGTTATTATAACTATATTCCACTTGCTCAAAAGGTTAAGTAGACCCAAGGATGATATCTGTAAGACCCACTGTGAATTTCTAGAGATGAAAACTAAAAGGCCTGAGGTGAGAAATATACTGGAAGGGATTAAAGTCAGATGAGACACGGCAGAGAAAAGATCAGATAACTTGAAGAGGCAGCAACAGAAACTATTAATAGAAATTAAATAGAAGCCACAGCAATAGAAAAGGTGAAACACATTGAAAAAAAACAACTAAAAAAAAAAGGCATCAGGGAGCATGGGACACCTTCATGTGGCCTAATGTATGTGTAATTGGAATCCTCAAAGATGAGAGAAACAGATGGAGGCAGGAAACAACAAAAACAAAACTAAGAAGAAAAAATGGCCCAAATGTTCCAAAGTTGATGAAAACATAAACCTAAAAGATCCAACTAACCTCCAGCAGAAGAAACGTAAAGAAAATTACAAGGCACATCATAATCAAATTGCTCAAAACCAGTGATAGAAATCTCACAAGTAGCCAACATAGGGGAAACCATGCTCTGTATGGAGGAACACAGAGAAGCATGAGTCTATTTCCTGTTGGAAAAAACTGCCAGGTGAGAAGGCAATGGAGCTGAATTTTTTTCTTTTGATATGAAATTTATTGTCAAATTGTTTTCCATACAACACCCAGTGCTCATCCCAACAGATGCCCTCCTCAATACCCATCACCCACTTTCCCCTCCGTCCCACCCATCATCAACCCTCAGTTTATTCTCAGTTTTTACTTAACTGACTGAGCCACCCAGGCGCCCCTTATTCTCAGTTTTTAAGAGTCGCTTATGGTTTGGGTCCAATGGAGCAGTATTTTTAAAGTACCAGAAAAAAAGTGCCGATCTTTCAACACAGAATTGTATGCCAAATGAAAACAGCTTTCAAAATAAAAGATGAACTAGTCCTTTTCAGACATGTGAAAAGTAAAGGCACTCATTTTAGCTAACCAACATTACAAGAGATGTTGAAGGGAGTCCTCTGGGTATAAAGGAAAACGGTACCAGGTGAAAATATGGATCTACACAAAGGAATTAAAAAATACTGAAAAATGAAAACAAAATAGGCAAATATTAAGGTTTTCTTATTCAATCTCTTCCGAAGATGACAGTTCACAAAATTAATAACATAATGAAGGGGTTATAACTAATATAAATAAAGTGTGTGACTACAGAAGCATGAAGGTCAGGAAGGAAGAAATGGAAAAACACCATTTTAAAGCGCTAAACCCTAAAAAAAAATCACTAAAAGAGGAAAGCACAGCATTATGGGTAATAAGCTAACAAAGAAAGATAAAATAGATAAAACATAATTTAAAAGAAAGCTGAAAAAGTTGAAAAATGAGAGAAGAATTGAGACAAATAGAAAACAAAAAACAGTATAATAGACTAAAACTTCTCCATGTTAATAATCATATTAAATATAAATGTTTGCTTAATTATCCTAATTAATAGGCAGAAATGGTCATATTGGGTAAAAAGAGCATGAACTCAGCTGTATGCTGCCTATAAGAAGCATACTTTAATTTTCAACCTATTTGCATTTTTATATTTAAAGTATAAAAACACATATATCATTCCAACACTTATTAAGAGAAGGCTGGAGTGACTTTTCTAATATTAATTGAAGTAGATTTCAGAACAAAGAATAGGACCAGAAATAAAGTCACTTACCTCCAAAAAAACATAACAATCCTAAACATATGGGCACCTAATACAGAGCTTCAAAATACATGACACAAAACCTAACAGAGCTACAAGAATTAAAAAACAAGCCCACGATATTAGTTGAAGACTTCCAATACCCAACTCTCAATAATTAATAGAATAGATAGAAAATCAGTAAGGCTATCCCAGACATAAACAACACTTATTAGCCCATGTGATCGAATTTATTTATAAAAGAACACTTCAGGTAGACAAGTGCATGATACTCAGTCTTTTCTTTTTTTCTTTTCTTTTTTTTTAGTATAATTTATTGTCAAGTTGGCTAACATACAATGTATACAGTGTGCTCTTGGTTTTGGGGGTGACTCATCGCTTTTATACAACACCCAGTGCTCATCCCAACAAGTGCCCTCCTCAATGCCCAGCACCCATTTTCCCCTCTCCCTCACCCACCCCCGCCCCATCAGCCCTTAGTTTGTTCTCTGTATTTAAGAATCTCTTATGGTTTGCCTCCCTCCCTCTCTGTAACTATTTTTTCCCCTTCCCTTCCCCCATGGGTTTCTGTTAAGTTTCTCAAGTTCCATGAGTGAAAACATGATATCCGTCTTTCTCTGTCTTATTTCACTTAGCATAATACCCTCCAGTTCCATCCACATTGCTGCAAATGGCAGATTTCATTCTTTTTCATTGCCAAGTAGTATTCCATTGTATATATAAACCACATGTCCTTTAACCATTCATCAGTTGATGGACATTTAGGCTCTTTCCATAATTTGGCTATTGTTGAAAGCGTTGCTATAAACATTGGAGTACATGTACCCCTATGAATCAGTACTCTGTATCCTTTGGATAAATGCCAGTAGTGCTGTTGCTGGGTCATAGGGTAGTTCTATTTTTAATTTTTTGAGGAACCTCCACACTGTTTTCCAGAGCGGCTGCACCAGTTTGCATTCCCACCAACAGTGCAAGAGGGTTCCCATTTCTCCACATCCTTGCTAGCTTCTGTTGTTTCCTGAGTTAGTTTTAGTCACTCTGACTGGTGTGAGGTGGTATCTTAACGTGGTTTTGACTTGTATTTCCCTGATGATGAGTGATGTTGAGCATCTTCCCATGTGTCTGTTGGCCATCTGGATGTCTTCTTTGGAAAAGTGTCTATTCATGTCTTCTGCCCATTTCTTCACTGGATTATTTGTTTTCTAGGTGTTGAGTTTGGTAAGTTCTTTATAGATTTTGGATACTAACCCTTTATCTGATATCTCATTTGCAAATATCTTTTCCCATTCCGTCGGTTGCCTTTCAGTTTTGTTGATTGTTTCCTCACCATGCAGAAGCTTTTTATCTTGATGAGGTCCCAATAGTTCATTTTTGCTTTTATTTCCCTTGCCTTCGGAGACGTGTCAAGGAAGAAATTGCTGTGGCAGAGGTCAAAGAGGTTGTTGCCTGTATTCTCCTCTAGGTTTTGATGGTTTCCTGTCTCACATTTAGGTCTTTCATCCATTTTGAGTTTATTTTCATGTATGGTGTAAGAAAGTGGTCCAGTTTCATTCTTCTGCATGTTGCTGTCCAGTTCTCCCAGCATCATTTGCTAAAGAGACTGTCTTTTTCCATTGGATACTCTTGCCTGCTTTGACAAAGATTAGATGGCCATAACATTTGTGGGTCCAATTCTGGGTTCTCTATTCTATTCCATTGGTCTATGTGTCTGTTTTTGTGCCCATACCATACTGTCTTGATGATTACAACTTTGGAGTAGAGGCTAAAGTCTGGGATTCTGATGCCTCCTGCTTTGGCTTTCTTTTTCAACATTACTTTGGCTATTCAGGGTCTTTTATGGTTCCATATAAATTTTAGGATTGTTTGTTCCAGCTTTGAGAAGAATGCTGGTGCAATTTTGGTACAGATTTCACTGAATGTGTAGATTGCTTTGGGTAGTACTGACATTTTAACAGTATTTGTTCTTCCAATCCATGAGCATGGAATATTTTTCCATTTCTTTGTGTCTTCAATTTCCTTTGTAAGTTTTCTATAGTTTTCAGCATACAGATCTTTTACAGCTTTGGTTAGGTTTACTCCTAGGTATTTTATGGTTTTTGGTGCAATTGTAAATGGGATCGATTTCTTGATTTCTCTTTCTGCTGCTTCATTACTGGTGTACAGAAATGCAACCGATTTCTGTACACTGATTTTGTATCCTGTGACTTTGCTGAATTCATGCGTTAGTTCTAGCAGATCTTTGGTGGAGTCTTTCAGGTTTTCCATGTATAGTATCATGTCATCTGTGAAAAGTGAAATTTTGACTTCTTCTTTGCTAATTTGGATGCCTTTTATTTCATTTTGCTGTCTGATTGCTGAGGCTAGGACATCCAACACTACATTCAAAAACAGTGGTGAGAGTGGGCATTCTTGTCATGTTCCTGATTTCAGGGGGAAGATCTCAGTTTTTCCCCATTTAGGATGATATTAGTCATGGGTTTTACATATTTGGCTTTTATGATGTTAAGGTATGTTCCTTCTATCCGGACTTTCTTGAGGGTTTTTATTAAAAAAGGATGCTGTATTTTGTCAAGTGCTTCTTCTACATCTATTGACTATACATTCTTTTCAAGGGCACTAAAAACTTTTACCAAGAGAGACCATATTAAGAATCACAAAATAATTCTCAATAAATTTAAAAAGATTTGGATCATTCAGAATATGTTCTTTGACCACAATGGAATTAGAAATCAATAACAGAATGATATCTTGGAAACTCCCTAAATATTGGGAATGAAACGACCCATTTCCAAGTAACCCAGGATCAAAGAATAAATCTGAAGAAAAATTAAAAAAGTGTTTTTGAAAGAAATGAAAATGAAACCACAATATATCAAAATTTGTGGAATGCCATTCAAGCAGTGCTTAGTGGGAAATTTATGGCACTAAATGTTTATATTAGGAGAGAAGAAAGGTATTAAATCGTCCACAGTTTCCACTTTAAAAATTTTGAAAAAGGACAAATTAAACCCCAAATAAGCCAAATAAAAACCAGAGTAGATACCAATGAAGGAGAAAATAGAGAAACAATAAGGAGAAATCAATGAAACAAAAATTTGATTCTTTGAGATCAAAATTGATAAACCATTATTAGCAAGGCTGATTGAAAAAAAAGAAATATTTAGGCTGAGATTGCTTGCTGCCTTAAAAAAATAAATTACCAACAGCAGGGATTAGGGGGCTGCAACTACAGATCCTCTTACTACTGATCCTATTACTACAGATCCTATTACTACTGAAAAGATGAGGGAATATTATGAACAACATTATATCAACCAATTAAATCACTTGAGTGAAATGGACAAATTCCTTGAAAGAAACAAACTATCAAGGTTTACATAAGAAGAAACAGATAACCTTGAGAGCTCTAATTCTACTGAATAAATAGAATTTGTAGTTAAAAATCTTCCAAAAAAGAACATTCCAGGGCCAGACAGCTTTACCTGTGAATTTATCCAACATTTGAAGAAGAAATAAAATGATGGCCATGAAAGTGGTAGAGCTAAGAACTTCTGAATATTCTCTTCTCCAAATAAGCTAAGAGAAAACTGGCAAAAATGGTCAGAATCAGCATTTTCAGATTTCTAGAAATTAGTCAAAAGCTTGTGGCAACTGGAGAATGTTTATTCAAGAAAAATGGTTGAACCTTGGTAAAAGCAGAGAGCTCTGTGGCATTTTAACTTGACCTAGCCCCATCCCCCACTGTAGCTCTGTGGTGGCCTTGAAGAATAGCCTGCAATTTATGGCGAAAGCCAGCAGCCCGGCAGCTACTGGAAGGAACAGAACAGGGATGGAGCTCTTTCAAAGCCTCATTTCTAAAGAACTATTTTACTTGATCTGTCTGGTGGTTCCTTGGAAGATACCACTTATAAGGCTGTCAGTACTTGACTTATCTCAGAGCTGGCCTTTTCCCTGGGAGGCACTTGTTAAAACAATTACAGTTAGCTTCATGGCTGCCTGAGTGATGGATAATAGAAGCCAAACAACAGACTAACTAAAAAAGGTGAAAAGGAAAAGTTGGGGAAGTAAGATGTCCACACGAGTTTTCCCAAGTCCTGACACTATTCGGAGAGTCTAGAAGGTCTCACACATGTAGGGTTGTGAGCATGCACAGCAGAGACCTAAGAAGGCTTTACGCCTTCACTTCTGGCTGATCTTAATGCTCTGTGCTAATAGGAAGCAAAAGCTAACACAGAGTTGTCAACTACTTGGCTAAATATCGAAGGTGTGCTCAATACCCCAAGAGACCCCTTAGCAAGACTGAGAGACTTACTGGTTCCAGGTGTTCAAGAAAATCTTTGTCCAATTAGCTGATCACTAGTCTAACCAAGCAGAGACTTCAGTGGCCAAACATTGTAATTATAGAGTTGTAGAAATTTGTTCAGATAAGTTATTTAACAAATAACAACTATAATAAGTAGCATCAACAACAAACCCCAGGGAAGGGAAGAATCCAATTCTTAAGAGTTGTCACATTATAGTCTTTAAAATGTCCAGTTTTCAACAAAAGATTACAAAGACATACAAAAAAACCAAGAAAGGATGGTCCATACAAAGGGAAAAAAATAATCACCAGAAACTGTCCCTTAGGAAGTCTATACATTGAACTTTCTAGACAAAGACTTGAAATCTATTATTGTAAATATGTTCAAAGAACTAAAGGAAATTATGTCACTACACAGAGAGTATCAATGAAGAAATGAAAATTACAAAAGAAAAAATACCAAATCTACCGACTCTTCCAGAGAACAGAAGAACTAGAAATTCTTCTTAACTCATTCCATGAAGCCAGCTTACCCTAATACCAAACCAGACTAAAACATTACAAGAAAACCAAAGACCCATATTTTTCATGAACAAAATGCGAAAAACTCTAAATTAAATTTTAGAAAATCAAGTTCACCAATTTATAAAAATGATAACATACCATGACTAAATAGGGTTTATCCTAAGAATGAATCGTTAGTTCAATATTTGAAAATCAATGTAATCTACCATATGAACACATTAATAAAGAAAAATCATGATTATCTGAATAGACACAGAAAGAGCATTTGACAAAAATCCAACATCCATTACTGATACAAACTCTCAGCAAACCAGGAAATGAAGGAATCTACCTTCATTTTTATAATGTCCTTTAGGACATTTATAAAAAAAACCTATGATAATATCATATTTAATGGTGAAAGACTGAATGCTTTCCCACTCATTACCCATAAAATCATGAAGAAGATAATGCTATCTACTCTCATCATTTCTATTCAACCTTGTAACATTATACTGGAGGTTTAGCCTTTGCAATAAGGCAAAAAAAAAAAAAAAAGGCATCTGGTTTGGAAAGGAAGGAATTAAACTGGTTTTTATTTGCTTGATTGTCTATGTAGAGAATCTAGTAAAATATACTAAAAAGCTACTAAAACCCAAAAGACATTTTAGTAAGATGGCATAATGCAAGTTCAACATCCGACAGTCAGTAGTATTTCTATAAATGAGCAACAAACAATTATAAATATCATTTACATACGAAATACTCAGGAATAAATGGGTCAAACATCTGTAGGACTTACACCCTGAAAACTAAAAAACAGTGCTGAGAGAAATTAACAAAGACCTAAATAAATGAAGAAATATGTTAATGAGTCAGATTACTGAATATTGTTAACCTGTCAATTCTCTCCAAACTGGTCTGTGGATTCAAGGCGATGCCGATTGGAATCCAGTAGGCTCTACTGTAGAAGAAGCTTATTCTAAAAATCATGTGCACATAAAAAAGACCTTGAATAACTAAATTGACATTGAAAAAGGACAAAGTTGGAGGACCAATAATACCTACTTCCAAGACTTCCAGTTTTATTATAAATCTCTAGTAATCAAGACAGTGTATTACTGATTAAAGACAGAAAACCAGATCAATGGATCAGAACTGAGTCCAGGAACAAAAGCACAAAGATACTGACAACTGATTTTCACAAAAATGCAAAAAGGCCATTCATCTGAGGCAGGATTGTTTTTTCAACAAATGGGGCTGGAACAACTAGAATATGCAAATGCAAACAAACCAAAATAGATTATCTGATCCAAACCTCATGCAATATATAAAAATTAACACAAAACAGATCACACACTTAAATACAAAACCTGAAAATATAAAACTTTCACATGAAGACGTAGGAGAAAACTTCTGTGACTTTAGGCAAAGGATGCTTAGACAGTATAAAGCATGATTCATAAAAGAAAAAACTGATAAACGTCATCAAAATAAAGCTTGTTCTTTGAAAGCCACTGTTAAAAGAGAGTGAAAAGGGAAAACAGAGGCTGGGAGAGAATATCTGCAAATTATGTATCTGCAGAAGAACATATTTAAAATATATAAAGAACATTGTGACGTCACACACCTCACAATGGCTGGGTCTGATTTCACAAAGTGGAGGTCGGGTGGGGGGTGGTGGTAAAAAAAAAAAAGGCTGAAAAATGGACAAAGCAAGAACTAAAAAAAAACAAAAGGTTGCAAGCAACAGGTATTTTAAGGAAAAAAGGTAAACCACTTCCTTCTCGTGAAAAGGAAACTGGAGTCTGGAATAGGACTATTATAAAACTGGAATAAATATATAGTGGAAGAGTGACAGGATACTTAGAATTAACTCTTAAAGCCTTCATTATATTAAGAAGAGATTTCATTCATTCAGTTCCCATCTGAGTGTTCATAAATAAAGGACTTTAATATTACTATCTGAATTAACTTTTCTCTGATCAAAGCTGTTAATGAAATAAAACATTCTATCTTTAAAAAAAAACCCAACAAACTCAAGTTAAAACAGATTAATGACTAGGGAATACCGGATACTACTTATTAAGAATTTTCACATATTAATAGAAACTTCATTACCAACTCTCAGGCAGTAGATAATAACATCATAGGGGCATGAGGTACAAAAGGTGTAAGTTTCAGACTTTTAAGAAAATGCTTTGGTTAAATTAACCTATTGGGGTTTCTTCTTGATACCTTAAGAAGGGAGTACAGCTTTACTAAAATGTGTAAACATTACTTGCACAGAAGTGATTGACATTTCTAAAAAAAATAAAAATAAGAAAGAATAAAGAAGATAAGAAATTCAAGTGGAAGTAGTAAGAGGTAGTCCTATGTGGCTTATTTATATATTCTGGTCAACCAACTAAATAAGTTGCAAACTGAATGGCAAGACTGAAAGAAACAAAACAATTAGCCTTCAGGGGCGCCTGAGTGGCTCAGTCGATTAAATGTCCAACTCTTGATTCTGGCTCAGGTCATGATCACGAGATCGTGTGAGATCAAGCCCTGTGTCAGGCTCCATGCTAAGCATGGAGCCTGCTTAAGATTCTCTCTCTCTGCTTCCCCCCCCCCCAACTTGTGCTCTCTCTCTCTAAAATAATAATAAAAAAAATTAGTGTCCATTTACTTGGGTACAATGGACTCATTTAGGTAAATTAAAGAAATAAAGAAATGACTTTGTACATACGGGGCTATAATATTTCCACCTTCCACTTGCCTACAGCTTTCAGGTCATTAGAAATGTATCTTAATTCATCCCTACTTCTAAGAAACTACTAGTATAGGGAAAGCCCAAAAAGCTGCAGATGAACTTGAGCATTTAGACATATCTGAACTTCTCATGAAAATTTATTTTCAGAAGCTTTGTAAGTGTTCTATGCTCAAAAGGAGAAGTCAAGCTACCCTGACAGTCTTTAGGAGCTGGGATGTTTTGCGAGGTTTTTAAAAAATTCTAACCTGGAGAGCATGGTGTGGATCTGTGTATCACCGGAGAATAGGCATCCAATGCAGTCAGTGACTACAGACTCTCATTTGCATATTAGATACAAGTTTGAAAATTTAAAAAAACTTTTTTTTCAACGTTTTTTATTTATTTTTGGGACAGAGAGAGACAGAGCATGAACGGGGGAGGGGCAGAGAGAGAGGGAGACACAGAATCGGAAACAGGCTCCAGGCTCCAAGCCATCAGCCCAGAGCCTGACGCGGGACTCGAACTCACGGACCGCGAGATTGTGACCTGGCTGAAGTCGGACGCTTAACCAACTGCGCCACCCAGGCGCCCCAAGTTTGAAAATTTTTTATAAAACATGTTCAAAAACACCAAGAGCACTGTTGCCATAATGTATTAAATATGGTATTTAAAAAATTTTTTTATTTTTATTTTTGAGAGAGACAGAGAGAGAGAGAGACAGAGTGAGAGACAGAGCATGAGCAGGGGAGAAGCAGAGAGAGACACACACACAGAATCTGAAGCAGGTTCAGGCTCTGTCAGCCCAGAGCCTGATGTGGGGCTCAAACTCACGAACCGCTAGATCATGACCTGAGCCGAAGCTGGATGCTTAACTGACTGGGCCATGCAGGCGCCCCTAAATATTATGATATTTTTTGGTTGTTGAAACAGTTTGTCCTTACTGTTCGTGTATTTTTTATATGTGTGATCTGCCATTGAGTATAAACTCTTTAGGGTCAATGACTGTATCATCAACTATTATATAAAATTCCAGTGTTTTAGAGAATGGAACTGAAAACTTTCCTGGCAGATGTAACCAGAATGAAGATCAGAAAGACCTGGGATGTGTGTTTCATACAGGAGGCAGCGGGAAAGCCTGGAAAGAAAAGCAGATTAGGAAACAGAGGACCTGTGTTCTGGTCCTGGGTCTGACATTTAGTAACCACAGTGACTTGAGACAAGTCACAGCCTCTAAGATCTAAGGCAGGGGTCAGGATACTGGTCTGCAGGGAGATAGTGAGAACCAAATGTGATCCATGTGAGTGGCTGTGCTCTGAAGTGATACAGGGCTATATATAGTTATATCATCATCAGATTTTCTCTTTAAAAGATTTTAAAGCTTCCAACAAAATGGCATTTTACCGGGAAGCCTGACAACACTAAATATAATTTAAAACAAACAGACAAACAAACAGCCCAGCAGTCTGGGGATCTTGGCTCCTGGTCTGTGCACTGACCCAGAAGTTCCCTGGGAAATTTATGCAAGGCCTTTCCCCTTAGTTTTCTTGACTAGAAAACAGAGGGGATAGAGAATTTCTAAGGAATCTTCTAGGTCATGATTCTGTGACTCTTTAAAACACCATTTAAATTATGTTTGTCTTTCATCTGTAGAATAAAACATTATCTTGTGAAATAATGCATGGTTTTATTTGATAATTCCTATAAATTAGACTGTCATCTCCTTCAGAATTTTTGAAGTGAAACAGACATATTATTCTCCAAAATGTCAACATCAGTAGCAGGGTTAACCTGAACAAACATCTTCCTGAAGGAAATTCAGCTAGGATCATCCGGGTGCGTGTGTGTGTAAGCATGTACTCCTATGCGTATGTGGGTATGGTTGGTGGTGGATGAACAGGAGGGCACGACAGATTATCTAGGCTGTTCGAGGCTGTTACTCTCTTGGGATAGTTTGCTAGTGATTGTGTGAATATGAAGTTTGGGCTGAAAGTTAGGTACAAAATGATCTGCAGTGATAAAAAAAAATGAGAAATAGGAAGATTTTTGATATAAGTTTTTTGAGGTAAAAGGGATTTTCATTTATGTATTAAATGATGCAGCAAGTACCAAATGAAACTACAGAAACTTCCTAGTGATCTTTTATAACAAACACCTCAAAACGAATTGCTTAAATATATTACGCATTTGAAGAAAATATACAATGATATTGTTATGGGTATTACTTTGTTTCTTTAATGTCTCAAATAGGTATTTCATAATTTTTTTAAACCACACATCATCTACGTGTTTTCAGTTAATGTTATTTTAAAATGTAACTCAAACAAAAATAAATGACAAAATGGTTCCAAAAAACAAAAATTTGGTATGATATTTTAATTTTATTTAATATTATTTCTTATAACTTAGTTATAATACATTCTCAAAGTCCAACCATTAAGATATTCTTACGGGCGCCTGGGTGGCTCAGTCGGTTTAGTGTCCGACTTCAGCTCAGGTCATGATCTTGCATGAGTTCAAGCCCCACGTCAGGCTCTGTGCTGACAGCTCAGAGCCCGGAGCCTGCTTTGGATTCTGTGTCTCCCTCTCTCTCTGCCCCTCCCCTGCTCTCTCTCTCTCTCTCAAAAGTAAATAAACACTAAAAAAATCAAAATAAAATATTCTCAAGCCAGCTCAACTCTTAAAAAATCAATTATCTGAAATTTAACTTTCTTTTTTTAAAGTTTGAGATTTTTTTTTTTGAGAGAGACAAAGAGAGGGAGGGAGAAGAGAGAGAGAATCTTTTCCTTTTCCTTTTTTTTTTGTTTATTTATTTATTTTGAGAGGGGGTGCAGAGAGAGTTTGAAAGAGAGAGGGAGAGAGAGATTTCCAGACAGGCTCTGCATTGTCAGCGTGAAGCCCGATGTGGAATTTGAACCCACAAACCATGAGATCATGACCCAAGCTGAAACCAAGAACGGGACTCTTAATTGACTTAGCCACCCAGCCACCCCAGGGAGAGAGAGAATCTTAAGCAGGCTCCACGTTCAGTGCAGAGCCCAACACGGCGTTCCATCCCACAAACCTGGGATCATGACCGGAGCCAAAATCAAGAGTTGGATGTTCAACCGACTGAGCCACCCAGGTGCCCCTGAAATTTAACTTTTGGTGTAATGTCATAAAAAGAGAAATGGAGAAACTGTCCTTAAAAAAACAAACAATACTTGTTTAGCGCTGCAAGTATTTAGAAGGAAAAGTTGCTTACTGTGTCACAGACTCTGAGCCCAGCCTGAAATCTTGGGACTTGTCCTTAATGACTGACCACTGCAAAAGAAGAACAACAAACAGTAAGTACAAACTCAGCACAACGCAGGTAATAGTAGCAACTTGCTGAATGAGGAGAGAGCATGTTTGTTCTGAACATAAATGTCTATCAGCATAATGTTTTCACTCCTATGGACAACCAAGGAGAAAGTTCTCCAGATCATCTGAGCACTCTGTACGCATGTCAGTTTTCAGGTATGTGGCAAAAAAAAGGTCAGATACGAATCAGTGTAAACTAATCTAGAAACACCATATGGCATATCACTTAGGTTCTAAATGTATCTTTCAACATCGTATCCTTCGTTCCTCATCCTTTTGGCATACTTTATATTTTCATAGTGATGACACTCATGGAATTCTATCTAAAATTTTGGATCTGAAAACCCAACCTTCTACAAAATTTGTTCGGTACATATTTTATTAACGGCACCTTTGTGAAGAAAACAAACTAAAAGTACTTTCAGTGGTGCCAGATTATATTGTTATGTTTGATGGTTCCTCCAGAATTCCAGCATTAAGTCCAAATGAAGGTATACTGTGGGAAAATGGAGCTTGATATGAGACAGTATTTTATAAATCTACCCAACGTTGCTATAAAATTGACTACAAATATTTTTTTTAAAGAGGTAATTACATGTTATGGAAAGAATCCATTTAAAATTCACATAGAAAATATACAGTTACTAAGTTTTGAGCCATATACAAATCAAAGATATACTATAGCCACCTAATTATTTAATTAAAAAAAAAACTGCAGGAAACAAAAACCAAGATGAAATCAAAGAAAAGGAGCACAGTCCTTAAGTTGTTTCAGTCTGAAGTTGTTTGAGTAACTACTGTTTTCCCAGTCTTATCTTTCCTGAAGATTGTTTTGCTTTTTAGATTTTGTCCCTCACAATCAGATTCTGCAAGATCATTCTTTTTTTTTTTTTTTCAACGTTTTTTTTTTTTTTTTTTTTTTTTTTATTTTTGGGACAGAGAGAGACAGAGCATGAACGGGGGAGGGGCAGAGAGAGAGGGAGACACAGAATCGGAAACAGGCTCCAGGCTCCGAGCCATCAGCCCAGAGCCTGACGCGGGGCTCGAACTCACGGACCGCGAGATCGTGACCTGGCTGAAGTCGGACGCTTAACCGACTGCGCCACCCAGGCGCCCCTGCAAGATCATTCTTTAGCAAGATTTGGCACTTGAGTGTCTTAAAACAAGTATTCTTTTTTTCTTTTTAATTAATAATGTTTATTTTTTAATTTACATCCAAATTAGTTAGCATATAGTGCAACAGTGATTTCAGGAGTAGATTCCTTAGTGCCCCTTACCCATTTAGCACCCCCCCCCACAACTCCTCCAGTAGCACTCTGTTTGTTCTCTATATTTAAGAGTCTCTTATGTTTTGTCCCCCTCCCTGTTTTTAGATTATTTTTGCCTCCCTTCCCTAATGTTCATCTGTTTTGTATCCTAAAGTCCTCATATGAGTGAAGTCATTGGATATTTTAAGACAAGTATTATTAATCATAAAGATTTCAAGACGATATTGTATTATGTAGTATTATTGCTATCTGCATAGCTTTAAATCAAGCATATAATAAAAACATAAAAGAACAAGAAGACTTAGTGGTGAAAGGTGGATCTTGTAGCAAGTGACTCAATTTCACAGAACAACCAAAGCACCAAGAACACCCTGATTTTTCCCTACTGGTGAAGATGATCTGACTTACTTAAAATGTGTTTGGGACAAAAAGTACAATCACATGAAAAACTCAAATTCACGGACTAATTCAGATTGCAGAACAGTCTACCTGCCCTGAACCCAATAGCGCAAGAAGCAAAGAAAACCACCAAAATCTAAACTCAGAAAGTGTCAATTATAACGGAATATATTTAGTTTTTCTCCCAGTCTTATGAAATAAATTCCAAAGACAGCAATCAAATTGATTTTATTTTTTACTTGGTCTAAGTATTACTTCTATTTCTTTGCTCATGGCAAGCCCAGCATCTTACCATATGTATACGTATGTATGTATATGTATATAATGTGTGTATGTATTCTATATACATAATGTATGCAACTTTTACAAAGTCTGGATTAAAAAAAACCCTCGTTGTAACAGCTCTGATCAGAATTTGAACCTACTTCAGAGGTTGAGGGAAGAGAAATAAGACTGAATTGTATATCACTGTTAAGTCAATGTTATTTTTAGTTATTTATCATGACCCTGACATATGAGTAACAACATATTGTCATGTGTAGGTCTTACCAAACCTGCTTTTAATAGTCTGTTCATCATGTGAAATGGATGCAGAAGGTTTGTCTTAAGTAGATTTAACACTGTCCCTGCCATCTTTCCTGCTGTATTACTGTATTACAGTAACTGGCACATTTAAGCCCTTCTTCATGTTGCAAAGGTGGCTTAAATTGTGTTCAAATCTTATGAATCCCAAGTTAATAGAGTATCCACATTACAAAGTTTTAACACTTATTAAAGGACACTTATTTAATTAGGACCAATATTCCACTTCTAAACACCTTTACTCACTCATTCCTTGGTCTCAGCAGCAGCACGCCATATGGGTAGTTACTCATGGAGGCAAGAAGGAGGAGGAAGAAGGTATCTCTGTGAGCTGTTTTGTTTCATTTCCTTGTTTAACAAAAAAGCCCCCACGGCTGTGATACCACCAGCCCACAGCACCCCCCATCATCCACAAGGCCAGGGAGCACGACTGCCCTTCTTTCCCTCCTGTTCACACACACCTCTCAAGTTGTTTTGTGACTTCATCTCCTCTTCACGGTACCCTTGATTTGGAGAGGAGGGGATGAGGAGAGGAAGATGAGCAAAGCAAAGGAGATGAACGAAAAGACCAGAATCCAGGGGCTCCTGCTTCCCAAACCCTCACAGCTTCTTAGTGAGGCTTTTAAAATTAGATGCAGCAAGACTTAAACATGAAAGGAATGTCTAAGTGCCTCCACCGATCAAACGGGAGATTTACCAAGAAGAAAACAACTCATAAATAGCTTTGTAAGAGAAATGGGCCATGCAAACAACTCATCCAAGTATTTCTGTAAACTTGAAGAATGAATGTAAAATTAGGTAAATGTTTAATCAAGGTCTGTTGTAGGTAGCACACAGGTGAGCTTTAAATAAGGCAAATTTATGGTATCGTACAGCTCTATATTTATGTGTTTATAATACTTTCTGATATCTTCTTTCTCATATAATTAATATCTACTGTTTATTTATACCCACTTGGTAGAAATTTTTTAAAAAGAGAGAGGAAAACAACAACTAGAGCTGGTGGCTAAATTGTAGTCATGGCTCTGTCATTAGCTTTCCATGTGGCCTGAGTACAAGCCATCTCCCTTCTCTTGGGGTCTGTTTTTTACTTGAAAATGAACAGAAGGGGCTCCGAATAAAAGCGTGATCTATCACAGCACCATTCGCGTATTTTACAGATGAGGAAATGGAGGCCCAGACTCGCCAAGGCTACAGAAGTCGCCCAAAGGCTACAATTCTGGTTTTTCAAACTGATTTAACAACAAAACTATTTTTCAAAGACAGTTTTGCTTGGATGCCTCATATAGAGACACTTAAACGTGGAATTAGTCTAGGTGAAGTTAGGTTTGGTGGCCTGGCAAACCCTGTCTTCCCAGCTCTACTCCCCAGAGCCCTAAAGAACAGGGTTCTACAGAGGAGAGTTTATAGACCACAGGACTAAACAAGTTCTTCCAGATTTCCTCTGTTGCTAAAATTCTGTTTCCAGGAGCACAATTTTACGATTTTATATATTCCCTTGATTCTTTGGTTTTAGAATTTATTATTCGTTATGTGAATTGTATTTGATGCTGAATTATAATGATAATGATAATGAATTATAATGCCTTGAGGACAAAATAGTCCCGTGCATTAAGATGCGGTTTCTGGAAGTATATAAAAACACAAAGTGAAGGTTTTCGTTTTGGTTCGTGATTTGTAGTTTTGGGTACTAACTGTGCCAGTTAGAAACAACAACAGGTATTTATGAAACCCCACTCTGAGCCAGGCACTGTGCTAGATGTCCTGGGGGTACAAAGCTGAGGAGGCTATAGGAATTCATGACCTAATGGGGAAAGCTTTACATACAACCAACAAGGCAGAGAGGAATAAACATTACGATGACGATAAAAAGGAAATGTGCAGAAATAAAGGAACAGAAGCCTTGAATCGTAACTGGAAGTTTTTGAGAGGGATTCACAGAGGAAGGAGCATTTAGCTAGACCTTAAGAGATCTCAGGAGATCTGCTATTTCACAGCAACATCCTTCCCATGCTCTTTCTTAAGTTCACTCTTGACCAAAACTGGCATCCCTTAACCTTCTACCCTTTGTCCTTTCCATTCTTTACAAAATCTCTGATCTCATGGACTTAACCAGTATGTTTAGCAAATGACTTCCAAATCAATACCATTAAACCAGATCCAGATCTTAAGTTTTCTCCAAAATGACTTGGCAATAGCTAGTTTTCAGCAAATTTTGTAAACACAGCAGTTTTTTCCAAAAACACACTTGAATCTGTAAATTTTCATCAGAACTACCTGCAAGTCTGAGTTTTCAGCAAATCTCTCCTGAGTTCCATAGATGTCTGCAAGATATCTGTAAGTGACTGTTGCATAGATGCCGCCAATTTCGTGGAGTCTCAGACTGAAGTTCTTCTACTCTTATACACTGGGGTGTTCAAACTAGAAACCCAGGTTTCTCCTTAACCTTCACATGGATTTAGTTCACCAAATCCTAGTTTCTCATTGTATTTGGCATGGATTATTACAGCAGCTTCTCCTGGTCATAGTTCCTTCAGTATTGCTTTTTTTCCATTTTTTTCAGAGCTTCTAGAATGCACTTTTGAAACAAACAATTACATAATCCTTTGGTGACTCCCTACTACCTCCAGGATAAGATGCAGCTTTTTTTCTTTTTTTTTTTAAGTTTATTTATTTATTTTGAAAGAGACAGCATGAGCAGGGGGACGGGCAGAAAAAGAGGCAGAGAGAGAGAATCCCAAGTAGGCTACACACTGTCAGTGAGAACCCGATGCGGGGCTCGAACTCATGAACCATGAGATCATGGCCTGAGCCAAAATCAAGAGTCAGGCGCTTAACGGACTGAGCCACCTGGGCATCCCTAAAATGCAGCTTCTTAACATGCCATAGGGACCTTCTTAAATCCTGTCTCCTTGTTCAGATTCAGCTCTTTTTTTAAAATATATTTAAAAGGTTTTTTTGATGTTTATTTTTGAGAGACAGAGAGAGAGAGACATAGAGAGAGAGAGCGCAAGCGAGCATGAGTGGGGGAAGGGCAGAGGGAGAAAGAGGGAGAAAGAGGGAGACACAGAATCTGAAGCAGGCACCAAGCTCTGAACTGTCAGCACAGAACCGTGTGGGGCTCAAACCCACAAACTGCGAGATCATGACCTGAGCCAAAGTTGGACACTTGACCAACTGAGCCACCTAGGTGCCCCAGCTCTTTCTGTTTTTAACTTTGCATCCCAACCTCTAGACCTGATGAAATACTTGTGTGGCCCAAGTGTACCAGGCCTTAGTATGTATCTGTTCAGTCTGCCAGGAATGCCTTCCTTCCATAAAACTCAATTTAGAAATCAATTCCTCTGGAAAGCTTTTCCTGACCTCACGAAGCTTAGGTCAGGAATCATTTCTATTTGTTCTTCTTGCATTTTGTACAGCAGTCTACTGAACTCTTGTGCAGCAAAACTCCCAAATGTCTGACATCTGCCAGCTCTTTCAAAAGGGAACTCCCTGAAGGTGAGGGCAGATGATGGGCATGACCAGAGATTCCAGAATGATATCTATATAAAAACTTCTAGGAGGCAGTTAGAAATACACCTGGGGGATTCAGGATAGGAGCCAGAGTTACAGATGTAGAGTTTGATACATCTGAGAATACCAAAGTAATATCCAAAACTATGGGGCTAGAAGTGATAACCTAGACAAAAATATGTGAGAGAAAAATAAAAAACAACAACAAAAAAGATGCAGCAGTGTACGTCTCAGACAAGGCTTGAAATATAGTGGCTGGTGAAGCCAGATGAAAAAGTAGTAGTAAGTTCAGCGCTGAAAGGAAAGAGAGAAACAGCAGAGAGACGGTAGTGTTAATGACCCAGGACATTGCGGGTATGGAGTATTTCTTTACATGGTCTGTTATTTGCTGGGTTTGGTCCTTCCTTCTACTCTGCATTTCATTCCTTGTCCTTTCCCCCTGTGACCAGCTAGCTGGCTTTAAAATTTTTCTGTTGAGTATTTCTAGCCACTTCAGGGCTTTTGCACATGTGGTTGCCAGTGCCTCAAATGTATCCTCCCGCCTACCTGGCCCTCTTTTTTTTTTTTTTTTTTTTAATATTTATTTTTGAGGGGCGCCTGGGTGGCTCAGTTGGTTAAGCATCCGACTTCAGCTCAGGTCACGATCTCACGGTCTGTGAGTTCAAGCCCCGTGTCAGGCTCCATGCTGACAGTTCAGAGCCTGGAGCCTGCTTCCGGTTCTGTGTCTCCCTCTCTCTCTGCCCCTCCCCCGTTCATGCTCTGTCTCAAAAACAAATAAACGTTAAAAAAATTTTTTTTAAAAATATTTATTTTTGAGGGAGAGAGACAGAGCATGTGAGGAGAGGAGCAGAGACAGAGAGAGGGAGACACAGAATCAGAAGCAGGCTCCAGGCCCTGAGCTGTCAGCACAGAGCCCGATGTGGGGTTTATACCCACGAACCTTGAGATCATGACCTGAGCTGAAGTCAGATGCTTAACCAACTGAGCCACCCAGGTGCCCCTAGACTATAACTCCTATAAAAGCTGGAAGGGCAATTTCTGTCTAATTTGCCATTATGCTATCCAGACAACATCCCACTGCAGTGCCTGGAAAAACAGCAGGCATTCAATATGCATGTGTTAAATGAGTAAATAATAAGATGCCACAGGAGTCGTGGAGCAAGGATGGGGGTCACGGATGCAGTAGGAGCTAGAAGAACGTGGAAGGGAAATGACCAGAACCACCAGTGGAGGCGTCAGCTGTAGAAAGAAGGGGGCTTCCTTTTTTATCTGAAAGCAGCTGGAGAGGGAAGGTGAAATTACAGAAATACAGAGACCGTAGAGATGAGAAGTAGAGAAAATTCATGTTGGGGGACTTCTCTTCAAAGTCAGCTTGGAGTAAGAGGATGGGGCTGGAGGGATGTGAACATCTCTGTGACACAGCACAGACAGAACGGGGCAGGGAGTCAGTCAGGAAGAATGAAAAAGATGATCCGGACCATGGGCCTCACTGAGGCTGGGAATCACAACCATGACGCAGAGACAGCAAGACAATTACATGACTTTCCTCAGCAATGCTAAAATGAACAGTCAGTTTACCCCCAGACCTAGGGACCGGTAAGAGTAGTAATGCTAAGTCACACACTCCAAATACTGTATGTATCTGGCATTCAACTGCTAAATAATTCCGCCTTCCAGGACTTTATTTCTGGCTGGTCGAGAGTAACCTGATTTGGGGAGAATGAAAAACGACTGCAGATGACCGGGGAGGCAGGAAACATCAGAATGCCACCCTCTCTCTCTCTTTTTAAATTCCTGCAAACTAAAGAATCATTTGGGTCATCCCCCTCCTCATCTGGGACTGAACTATTCGCTAGAGATGGGAGATTAAGGAAGGAAATTGGAGAGACTCATGGAGACCTGTTTTATGAAGTCCATCGCACCCAGCCCTCTATCCACTGCTGAACATCTGCTGTGTGAGCATGAGCACCATCACTGCGGTCTCCGACGGGGGTCAGGTCTGACGTGGAAGATTCACAAACATCTCAGCACAGGTGCTCCTATTTGTCTGTCTGACCTTTCCATCACTCAGTAAACATTCACTGGATACCTGCTTTGTATTAGATGCTGGGGATTCAATTCTGAACATAGTCCCTGCCTTCAAGGAACATTTGGATTTTTTATTTCCATCCAGAGAGGAAGAAAGAAATAGAAGAAAAAAGTCAGACACATGAGTCATGCTAGAAGTTGCAGGTTGTATTTTTTTTTCTTTTAAACCAGCTTCCTTTGCCTGACCTTCTTCTTCATCTTTATTATAAAGACTTAATGGGTTTTATGGAACAACTATGTACTTTTAGGAGAGTTTCAACATACAACTGATCATTATTTATGGATTGCCTATTTGCGAATTTACCTCCTCACTACAGTTCACTTGTAATCCCAGATCAATACCTGCAGTGTTTTTATAGTCATTTGAATACGTGTGCACGTGCAGGGTGGTGAAAAATTTGAGCTGCCTGATGCACACAATCCCACTTGGGGCTGAAACACTAGAAACTTCTAAAGCTTTGGCATGTTTCAAATGTTCTGCCTTATTTCAGCTCTCATACTGTAAACGAGCATCCTTTTTGTGGTCTATTTACTGCTATGTTTTCCACATTTTTGTGTTTGGCCTGGTGATTCTGCTGTTTAAAATGATCCCTAAGCAGCATGTTGAAATGTTGTCTAGTATGACTAAATGCAAGAAGGCTGATGTGCCTTAGATGAAATACATATGTCAGATGATCTGTGCTCAGGCACAAGCTATAGTACTGTTGGATAGGAGTTCAATTTTAATGAATCAACAATATATATATTAAATAAGGTGTCTTTACACAGAAACACACATAAAACTAGGTTATGTATTGGTTGGCTGATGAAAATGTGGTGGCCAGAGGCTCACAGGACCCTAATCCGGTATTTTCCCTGGAACACTGGTTCAGTATTCATTCACCATTTCAGTGTTCATGGTGAATTCAGAGACCATGACTACTATGAACAATGAGAATCCGCTCTATATTTTTCGGTATGGCTTCTGTGTATCTACAAAATTACTATTTTACTGTTCTTTGTTTCTACCTTCTCTTACTCCTGACATATCTATGAAGTTTTTGGGAGCTCTGTCCCAGTCAAATCATAATAATTCATTGAGAATATTCTCTATGTAAAGTACTAAGATGCGGGGCTTTGAAAGGAACAACTGGGAAGTTGATTCCCATTGGTTTCACACAGCTATGTGTAATGCTTTACAGGCTGCTGTAATGCGTCAGGTCAACTTGAAGTTTATATATCCAGAGATCAAGGGATCTGAAGCACATATGTTATTCCTCCAATAAGGCTGGAAGAACTTGCTAGCAAAATTCCGTAACTCTTGTGTCTCCCAGGGAGGCTTTCAGAAATATAAAGGAGTATCTCCCAAAGATTAGCATGTTTAGGGTAGGATCTGGCACCAGGATTTTTACACAAGTGCCCCAGGTGATTCTGAGGCCTAGCACTTTGATAACTATTAATCTGGCATAAATCAAAATGGCAATTTGTTGGGGTAGGAGAGCTAAGGACTAATTTTTGATTTGGTGTCTGAAGCTTAGTGAATATAGCTTAGTAACCAATAAGCATGGATTATGTGATCTCCTCCCTTGTTTTTTTCCCTTCTTCCGGCTTGAATCTCGATTCTTACCAGCCCTACCCATCAAGAATTTCAATTGCCCTCCTGATAAACAATATTAAACAGAAACGGTGAGGCTGTGTCTCATAATTTAGTAAGGGAAAACGTATGTACAAATAATTTGGCACTGAGGTAGCAGGTGACAAATGTAGTAAGAGACCAACAATATGCCATGAGATTGTGGGGGAAAAAGACTTCTCTGACCAAGTGGAGGTTCTGGCCAGTCTGTCTGCACTCCAATCTAAATGAATGATTCCTTATTCTTCTTCATTTCAGTATGTGTACATATGCATATGGATACGTACGTATCTATATTAGTTTGAACAAAATTGTTCAGTGATGTTCCTTTTAACTTTGCTCTTTACATCATTTTAGTAGGTTTATATCCATTATACCCGAGCACAAATCATGCTTTTGTTTTAACAATATTTATAATGTAAAATTTATTAGCTATAACAAATGAAATAATTATACATGGCATTTGTGGTTAATTACAAAAGTTGTGATAAACAATGTGACCCAGGGAAGCCTGAATGGCTCACCTGGTTAAGCGTCTGGCTCTTGGTTTTGGATCAGGTCACCATCTCATGGTTTGTGAGATCAAGCCCAGTATTAGGCTCCACACTGACAGCACGGGGCCTGTCTGGAATTCTCTCTCTGCCCCTCCCCGACTTGTGCGTGCACGCGTGCACACATGCACATTCTCTCAAAATAAACAAATAAAAACTTAAAAAAAAATAAAAAATTATGACCATACTACAAGACTGCTCAAATGGGGAAGTTCAGTATGAAATGTAATTTACACTTATACCTGCCAGTGAGTTTCAGGACAGGACAATATATAGCCTCATGATCTCGACCTAGGCATGTTTTCTACTGTAATCTTGGGAATGATACTGCTTTTAGTCAGTCGCTCCAAGATGGCATCACTTGGGCAGAGAACACTTTCTTACAAAGGAGATGTCAACCTTTGGGAGGTCTATCAAGCATTCTATGTTCTTTGTAAGACACAGAAGTGTGTAACTGAGGTCGCTACTTCAACACATCCACGGTAATGGGAAGCATAAATAGGGGTAAACAAACAAACAAACAAGGCTCATTTAGCACAAAAAAGTTCTGTAAAAGAGTGATAAAAGAAAAACTGTTTCAGTGTATTGTATTATATGCAGGGTTTGTGCAGACAAAAGAGACTTTTAAATAAAAAAAGTTTCTTTCCTTTGTCTGCCAACTAAGGGAGAACCGTGTTAAAATTAGAGATCATTATGACATTATTGGGGCTGCTGCGGAATAACAAGAACATGAGCATATAGTTAATTTCTAAGGCAAAGGAAATAAATGGTAGTCAAGAGCTATCTAAATTTAAGTGAGGCATTTTATATATACTCTTCATGTTGAGCCTCACCATAGCTGGATACATCTTTATGTGAAGCTATTATTTATAAGTAAGTAGGATAGTCATAACTCCATATAGCATATATGTGTATAGCTTGCCAAAAATGGAAAAATGAAGGCAAAATTTCCTTAACAGGACCTTACAATAAGAAGAATTGTAATTGAAGGAAAAACACACATATGTATGTCACAATATTATATATTATATATGTATATTTTTATTACAATAAAGTAGTTCTCAACTGGAGGGGATAATTTTGTGTCACAGCGGAAATTTGGCAATGTCTGGGAGGCATTTTTGATTGTCACAACTGGAGAGATTAGTGTTTATGGCATCTAGTGAATGGGTGGACAGAGGCCAGGGATGCCGCTAAACATCCTACAATACACATTCCCTCAAACAAAGAATTATCTGGCCCCAAATGCCAGTGTGCCAAGTTTGAGAAACCATGGAGTACTTGACAAAACACAAGAGGACAGCAAAGTCAGAGTATCAGAGAACTTCAGAAAAAAAGGACATGCTGTTGTTGAGTCAGAAGACAGGGTGACTGATATTAATCAATTCTGCCAGTATCTAAAGGACAATTTACAACCTGGAATGACTGGTGGCAAGTTCTCCCAACAAGATCTTACACATTTTATTAATTTTATTAAAATAAGTATTTATTTATTTATTTTGAGAGAGCGAGGGGGGAGGGGCAGAGAGAGAGAGAGAGAGAGAGAGAGAGAGAGAGAGATGGACAGAGAGAGAATCCCAAGCAGGCTCCACACTGTCAGTGCAGAGCCTGACGTGGGGATCGAACTCACAAACTGTGAGATCATAACCTGAGCTGAAATCAAGACTCTGATGCTTAACTGACTGAGCCACCCAGGCACCCCAACAACTTACACATTTTAGATCGGTGACAGATTATTAGATGGATGTTACTGATACCATCGTGAAAAGCAAAAGGAAATACCATATTATTCTATCAAACAACACTTACTGTCATAGTAAGAGTGAGTAATGGGCCAAGTAAAACATTGGTTTGACCGAGTACAATATCACTTATTTTATATTTTTAATGTATACTCATCCATTCAAAGATTGAATGCTACATCTGCCTTCTCAGAGTCATGAGGGAATGTCCTACAAATTCTTACCAATGGCTTCTTGGAACAATTATGAAATCTTTCTTGAATTTATATTATTCTCTAAACTGGGTTTTCAATGGAAGCTCTACATAAGAAACCGAAACGTGATAGAGGATGGGCTCAGAGACTCAAGTCAGGTGAATCATCAGTGGGTTGCTAAACTGGAAAACAAACTTGCCCTTATGTAATTTTGTGTAAATTTTAAGTAACGGGAGTTAAGAAGATATCAAGGATATGACACATTCCCCAAACTAAGTTTTGGGGTGGAGGCTACAGGGGGATTCTTTCACAGCCCCTTTAATTTTGGAACCACTGGCAATGATGGAGGTCCTGGACCCAGGCTAGATAAGCTGAGAAGACAGGCTGTCAGCGGTGTCTCACTCTGCCGGGGTTAAGAGACTCCTGGAAACACAGAGGGGGACTCTGCCCCAATAGCAAGCAACACAGCTGAGGGGCTGAGGGGAAGAGACAAGGCAAAGCGTGTCAAACACGCTGGCTGAGGCAAAGGTGTAAAAAGGAGAGTGAGTAGAGAAACTGGTCACCAGACCTTTAAGAAGGTCAAGGCCATACGGTTTCCTTTCAGGGTAAGAGAGATCTTGGAGGCTTTTAGAGTTTCTCCGTGTAGAACATTTAGGAACATTACTTTTGAAAGCAGAGTCTGTGGGCGTGAGGTGACTCATACTCGCTTTGCTGTCACATCATCAGGGTCCACTTACTTTCTTTGCAGAACATGCTCTCTCTCTAGGCTAATAGAAAATTTTCAGTTGTAGACAATGGTTTTTGAAGTTAATATTTTTCTCAAAATAGTTATAAGGTATTGAAACAAATTATAAAGAAAAATACACATCCGTATCGTCTGCACCGAGATTCTTCACAGGACACAGATAAGTACTTTGGTTTTAGATTTACTTGTAAGTTAAGATTTTGATTTCATGCTCTTCAGATGAAGGAAGAAAACTAAACATTCCTGAAATTTTAAAACAGATCCAAACACAAATTAATTTTCTACCTACTTAAAATAACAAATTAGGGACAAATCAACTGTATTTTGTTTGATAAACCAAATTACTAAAGTTAAAAAAAGACATAAATTGATACTATTCTTTAGCAATAGGAAGGAGGCAATATTATGATTGTATTTTCAATGATTTAGCATACATTAATTAACTTCTGGATATCTGAAAAATCTGCTTCAACATACCAAAAATAACCAGTGCCTATTATAAACATGTTGTTGGATTAAACATAATAAAATCATATTATTTCTGTGGTTAAAAATAATTCAGATGCACTCCTGGTACAAGGACCAGTAAATGGAAGTTTTTCTTTTCTATAGGAAGTGATTTTTGAAAATAGTGACATATAGCCCAGTTAATTCCGGCTTAATGAACTGTCTTCTTTTGGGATGAAGAGGGTAAATGAAAATTAGAGATTCCGTAGATGAAGACAGACACATGTACACTGAAGGCAGCTAATATACTGCCTACTGTTTTTCTAAGAGGTTGACAGAATTATCAATTTAAGATTTTGTGTGCATTGTATGCTTGGCTGGAAGAGGTACTACTATGGAGTTACCTGATGCTTTTGGGTTTTCTGTTTTGCTTTGGACTAGACAAGAAGAGAGTTGTTCCTGAATAAAACTGGAGTATCATGTACTTTGGTTTAGGGGTCAGCACTTTTGAATAAACCCAGCCTACTCTCACTAATTCCAGATGCTCAGTAAAATACTGAACAGAATTAAAACACTCTTCTCCTCATGGGAGAAGCTGAGCTATAACGGATATTTTTAGAATTACCTTGAAATAGCAAAACTAATATTATTCTTTTAATGAGTTTTTAGAGAAAGACAAAAACATCACAGTAATTTCTTTATACTCACAAAAATAATCTGACATTCTTATACATAATTATTACTATACACCTGGAATTTGCACAAAAACATACTTGGTTGTATCAATGTTGAAACATTCATAAAGTAGAAGATGCTTCTCTGCTTTGGGTTTCATTCTTAGCAAAAAAATAAGCATTTTCTGAAATCTAAAAAAAGGGGGTATTTTAGGAACTAAAAAAAAAAAAAAAAGAAAACTGGGCATTTCAGTACCTTGAAACTTAAAAAAGAATCAGAAGTATCTGTGCTAATAAGGAAAGATGTCCAGGATATACTGATGGGAAAAAAAATCAGAATATTAAGTATGATCCTAGTTTCATTGAAAAGAAGAACAGACATGAATAAAGATATGCATGCTCATATGTGCAGACAACATTTTTAACAGGATATGGAGGAAACTGTTGGAATGAACACAAATATTAGCCAGACAGAGGGGTTTTATTTTTCACTTACACTATTTTTTATTGGTTAAATTTTTAAAACTATGAGCATATACTACTTTTACAGTCAGACAACTTAAAGTTATTAAAAAAATTTTAAAACAGGAATTTTAACAGCAACTTTTCTCCCCAAATAAATGGATGACATAGGTTAATAATTAGGCTAGTAAAAACAGAGAGCCTAAGAAAACAATAAGGTCTAAAATACAAACACAAATAAACCAAGGTTGTCAGCACTATTTTTTTCCCCAAGCTTCTCAGTTTTTTCCTCCCTGATAGCACCAATATTCTTCCTTCTATTAGATGCACATTCACAGCACATCCTGATAAAAATGTTCTGGAGTGAGCCTGAGGAAAACATTCTCCTCCTCTCGCTCTCCTGTGGTATAGGTAATGGCTGATCTGTCTGGGACTCTCTGGCCTATCATGGAGAGTCACCACCTCAAGCCCTGTGCCCGCCTCCTGCCCTGGGAGAGCCAAATGCTGCCATCACCCACTGACACTGCAGTGAACCAGATGAAATGCTGGAATGTACCCGGGGCTTTCAGCAACAGAACAGGTGTGTTCCACTTGGAAGGACTTACAGGATTCAGCAGCTGCCAAGCTATTAAAAGGTATAATTTTACTTCTTATTCCATAGTTTGAATAGAGATAAATTCAAGAAGAAAGAAAACTACTAAGGTGGTTTCCTTTTTTCCTTAAAAAGTACAGAGAATACAATTCTAAAAACTTCCACATGGAGATGGGCCCCATGAAGCAAACATAAAACAGGAATGTAAAAACCAATGTGACACGAAACGTGGCTAGCTGTGTAGGTAACAGCTGTCTGTGCTGTTGACTAGGTGGTGGGGACAAAGGGGCACTAGCCTGAGAACATGAAGTCCGAGCTCCTAATTAGGAGTCATTCTGAACAAAACTCTTACAACCTTTCTGGATCTTGATTTCCTTATCTGTAAAATGAAGGAATTGACTAGAATCACCGTGGATGATCTCTAAGGTTCCTTCCATGTCATCAATTCTGTAATTCTATGAACTTAGGACCCTCCCCTCCCCAATTCTAAGCACTTATCAGAACTACTTTTCATGTTCTTCTTTTTAAACATATCTTCTATATGATAATAAATATAAAACTTGCACATGAAATTAAACATCTGATAGAATTTGTGGCAGGATCTTGATAAAATCAAACCATATATATTCTGATAAAGGACTCAACTGAAGAAAGGCAACTATGCCAGGTGCTAAGGAAGCCTGGTTACACATTTCTCAAGGGCTGGCCGTCTGCATCATGACTCAAAGTGTACCCAAAGCATTTTGATTACCTGGGACAACATTACTGTTTCTTCTTTTACATAAGCGTATATCATTCCTGATACCTTCTCAGAGAGGGAAAGTAAAACATTATCTACCTATATACCTGTTATATTCCTAGGAGAAAAAACATGTAGGACTCTATTCTAACACAAGAATCCAGTCTGAGCAGTAAAATGATGTTCTTCAACCAAAGAAATCTATGCATCTTAAACGTTAAAGGCCATTTGAGTTCCCTCTCAACATGAAGACTCTTCTACTCTCTTGCCCACATGGAGTCTTATCCTCTGCAACTTCCTTGCTTTACCTATTTTTATGTTTTTAAATGTTTTACTTTGCATGTCTGCAAGGTCCTTGAGGTCTGTTAGAACTAGACTTTGGGCGGTAGTGGGATTAGCCTGAGGCAGACCTCAAGGGTCAAGACGGATATCTGAAGAATTACTCTGCTGGATTATAAATATAAAGATATACATGAATCATGGACATCAGTCTGTGAAAGGAAAAAGCACACAATATTTTTTGATGAAGTGAGTTATTCTAAGTGGAGAAGTAGGGGCAGAGGTGAGAACTGGGGACTCTGAGAAGCAGGTTAAGAGGTCTGTATCCATAGGAACACAGGTGCATCAGGAAGAGGTAAGGGCAATACCAACATCCCAGGCAGCCAGTAAGAGCAGAATTAGTTCAAGGCTACTGCACACAGACGTGGGGGTTGAGTAACCCCAATTTCAAAGGTCAGCATGATGTGGAATCAGGGATACCAGGAAGTCACTAGAAGTAAAGGTTATGCCTTTCATAGCATCTCTAACAGTTCTTGACAGACTACGAATATTGTGAGCTATTACAATGACTCCCTGTGCTGATGTTATAAATGCTTTTTTGCATTAAATGTCTTTAGGTTGTAAATGTACATTAGTATCTTCCTAAATTCTTAACCCTGGTGCTCATTTACAAACAATGGATAATATTGCACATGTAGCATTTGCTCAAATACCTTACCAACCCTTTGAACTGTATCCCCTGTTGTCCCCATACTGTCACAGGTGACCACTGTCATATGTCCTTGCTGTATTTGAAACTGGTACTTTACCTAGAAACATTTTTTTTTTCAGTTCTTTGTAGCACAGGCTGTTCATTCTTATATAACCCAACCATGAATCCCAGGGGCCTGGAGTTAACACATGCCCCCTCTTAACTCTCTGTTGTTAATTTTAGGCTATTAATACTTTTTTTTTTGAATTTTTTTTAACGTTTATTTATTTTTGAGACAGAGCATGAACGGGGGAGGGTCAGAGAGAGAGGGAGACACAGAATCGGAAGCAGGCTCCACAGGCTCCGAGCTGTCAGCACAGAGCCCGACACGGGGCTCGAACTCACAGACTGTGAGATCATGACCTGAGCCGAAGTCGGTCGCTCAACCGACTGAGCCATCCAGGCGCCCCAATACTTTTTTTTTTAAAGTAATCTCTACACTCAATTTGGGGCTCGAACTCACAGGATAAGAGTTTCATGCTTTACCAACTGAGGCAGCCATGTGCCCCAAAGGCTTATACCTTCAAAACACTCTTCCTTGGATGCCTTGACACCTGACTACACCACTCCCTATTTGTCTTTGTAGTTGTTGCCTCAGACCTGTGGTTACTCTAACACAATGGTTCTCAATGTTGGCTGCACATCGAAATAATCTGGAAAGCTTCTGAAATCTACCCATGCTGAGATCCCACTCCAGAGCAATTGAATCACATTCTGGGTGTGGGGACAGGTATCGATGTTTATTTTTTTTTAATTTCTTAGGTGATTTCAATGTGAAGCCAAGAGTGAGACATCTGTTCTAATGTAAGAATCAAGGACATCAGCTCTTGGGTCACCAGTGTCCCCTTTATCCCAACTCTTGTAACCATTATAGAATTTTAAAGTCCAAGAGAACAACCTATTCACCACTCCGGGTCCAGTTCCTTGACCAACTCAATTTTTACAATGTGTCCTTCTATTCACTTCAGCTCTTATACGTGCTCTGTGAATTTATTATAACCTCAGTTGCCTGACATCTGAAATATCAAGTAAGCAAAAGAGTCTGTGGGCTTACAGGGCATAGTTCCAACTTTTTTTTTTTTTTTTAAGATTTTATTTTATTTTATTACTATATATTTTTAATGTTTATTTTTGAGAGAGAGAGAGAGAGAGAGAGAGCGAGCGAGCACGAGCACGCTGCGGAGGAGCAGAGAGAGAGGGAGACACCGTATCCGAAGCAGGCTCCAGGCTGTCAGCACAGAGCCTGACGTGGGGCTCGAACTCCCGGACTGCGAGATCATGACCTGAGCCAAAGTTGGATGCTTAACTGACTGAGCCATCCAGGTGCCCCTTAAAGACTTTATTTTTAAGTAATCTCTATACCCAAGGTGGGGCTCAAACTCATAAACCCAAGTCAAGAGTGGCATCCTCCACCAAATGAGCCAGCCAGGCGTCCCCAGCTTGTCACCTCCTTTAGGGTCTGACACTCTGCCTCCACGTGGGCAGGCATGGCTTACCACAACCTTGCAGAGAACCCTGCTTCCTAAGTGAGCCAGTCTTCTCCTGATTCCACATCCTTTTCAATCTGGCAGATCCCCCACGGTGTGTCTGTCACTCTGGTGACTCTCTTAACAACACTATCAAGTCTCTTATCCTCTCGTGCTTTATCACAACTGCCCTGGTTACGTATCGAACCAAATATGCCTCCTCCACTGCTATGGCCCGCATGCTGAACACAACTGAAGGAAAAAATCCAACTACACAGAATTAGGCCACCTACATTTTCAGAGGACACAAACAGCAGCTCTCAGCACCACTCAGGAACCTCTCTAGATGTCTCAGATGAGCTCTTGTGCCTGCTCTCTTTACAGGCATTCTAAGGGTCACTATTCTTCCTAACTCCTTTGGCCCTCACTTTTGAAGTGGACCTCTTTTCTGTGGTGGAGAACATAATGCCAACCTTAATTTCTAGACTTCCACCCTACCAACTTATTTGTATCTTCACTGACATTTACCTGTCTCAGAGGGGCACTGCTCTAAGTTCAGCCTTGCTGATATTTTTGGCCAGATGATCCTTTGGTGGTGGGGGAGTTGTCCTGTACATTCTAGATGTCTAGCAGTATCTATGACAACAGTATCCCCCTCTATGCATGTATTTGTAAAAATATTTCCAGACCAAACGCCTGCCAAATGCCTCCCGGGAGGCCAAATCACCTTAGGTTGAGAACCACTGCTCTAAGCCAAGGCTAATCTATCAACCTGTCTTTCTGATAAAAACCTCCTGCTTCCTCCAAGATCTATGTGTGCTTTCTTTATCTATTTGCGACCTAAACCTGCCCATTGCTTTTGTCTCCTTAGTATATAGTTTGACACGTCACTCCAGTATTTACACAGTCACTTGTGGAAGCGTGTCGCCCTCCAGACACAGTGGGAATCTTTTTTTCCTTTCAGGTGAAGCTCTGGGAATGACCTCTATGAGTTCCCTTGCTGAGGCCCCATTCTACTCTTCAATCCCGGCCATACTAGTTGTCAATCACTGATACTTCTGCACAGGTGCCAGGGCTTCCGGATTACCAAATGCTTCCACTGCCGAACTGACTGGCTGTTTCTGACATTGCTGACCATACCCTCCTTGAACCTTTCTTCTCTCCTGGTTTCCAGGGCACTTCTTTTTTTCTGGTTCCTTCCTTCCACTCGATTATTCTTTCTTAATGTCTCCTCTTTCTCAGATTCTCCCTTAAATACCAGTGTTCACTTGGGATTCTGTCCCTGGCTTTTCTCTCAAAACTCTACAACATCCCCCCCCCCCCCCCCCCCAGGCTTTCTCCTTCATTACAAGCTTCAACTCTTCTGATAGAATACAATGCATACACTAACTCCTCCCCACGTGATCTGAACCCCTACCTTCTCTCAAATTCCAATCCTGCATGTCTGACTTCCCAGGGACTATTTCCACCTGGGAGCACTACAGACACCACTAACAAATCAAGATCTCTAAAACTGAACTCATCACAGGCTCCTCTTTACCACTGTCAGTCTCTACGCCCCCAACTATTCCTCATTCTTTTATTATTTCCGTGGTACTACCCTCCAATCAGTTGTATAATAAGCCAGGGCCTTAGCACAATCCTAGATTTCCAACTTCCCTAATCATATTCAATCAATCAAAAAATCCTATCAATGATATCTTACATCCTCCCTTGTTTCCCCACTAGTTCAGGCTTTTATATTTTGTTTCAGTGGTTTCCTAATGAATTTCCCTGACCCAGGTCTTAGGTATCTCTGATCCAACCAATGTGTTGCCACTAGAATGTATTTTTAACAGACAAATCTGTCCATGTCACTCCCTGGATTACCTCCTCTAAGGGGATCCCCTCTGTCTGATGCATTTACAACGTAAGCATCTTAGCAGAGCACAATAAGCTCTCCGTGGCCTGGCTCTTGCATTTCTCCTCTCCTTCTCCCCATTAGACCCCATGTTCCTCAAACATAACCATACCATACCACAGTTTTCTCAAGTTGTTCCCTCTGCTAGATGTTTTTACTAAGATCATCTAACTAGCATATACTTTTTCATCGTATAAGCCTCAGCTCAAGAATGATCCTGTCTGAGAACTCTTCCTGGACTCCCAAGGCACATTCAGAGGGTTTCTTCCTGTGTGTTCCCAAGGCACTGTGCACATAGCTTCATGATAGTTCCCACCATTGTCCGGTGGAATTGCCCTAGTCCGCTGGTGTCTCACCCACCAGCCTGCAGGCTCCTGACGGGCATATGCTTTGCCTACTCAATCCTGTTTCCGTGAGGACGAATAGAACGCCCATCATGGAAATAAGCACTCAATAAACACAGGCTGAATGACTAAATGACACATGGACAGGTTCAACTGTCAAAAAACTCTATCAGGAAAAAAAAACAACAACCCTATCATGACATTGTATTTGTACAAAAAATATATATGTCAGTTTAAGGAGTTAAGAAATAAAGTTTTAGGTTTAATAAGTAATATATATGATGGTACACTGCTTATTAAACTTTTCTATCGAAGTAATACTAACATCAAAAGAACAGACTGATATCCCCGGGGGATCAGATGGCACAGGCTAAAAAACATGACATTTCTCTAATATATCCATTTTCTTTTTTTCTTCTTTTTTAAAAATTTTTTAATTTTTTTTAATATTTATTTATTTCTGAGACAGAGCATGAGCAGGGGAGGGACAGAGAGAGAGGGAGACACAGAATCCGAAGCAGGTTCCAGGCTCTGAGCTGTCAGCACAGAGCCCGATGTGGGGCTCGAACTCACAAACCGTGAGATCATGACCTGAGCCGAAGTCGGTCACTCAACCGACTGAGCCACCCAGGCGCCCCTATCCATTTTCTTTTTAGCTTAAAACATTCTGAATTCCTAGCAAGTCAAAGGAATGCTCCAGGAAAATAGAACATGTTTATTCTGTGGGTTCTAAGACCTCTAGCCTAACTGTGTACCCTCACGCAGGTGGGTGACAGGGTCAGCACAGCATCAACACAGAAACAGCATCACGCTTAAAGTCACAGGTTCCACTTGGGGTCCTTGCCCCACCACCTGGGCTGTGACCTGGGGTCTATTTTCATCCCTCTGAGCCTCCTCAGTTTCCTTATCTGGAAAATGGCTATTATGGCTACTAATATTATGATAATAATGATAATAATATTTGCCTTATATATTTCATAACGTAGGTGCCAATATTAAAAGAAACCATAATGAAAGCAATGAAGTATATAAGCATGAAAAATAAAGTTGTATTTTATCCAGAGAGCAAAAATTACAGTTCATATGCAATCCATATTCTTGAAAACATTTACCTTTTGAAGAGCTGAAGAAGGTTTTTCCAGTTTGGTTTTCTCCTTTGTGGTTAAAGGAGGGGATCGCTTCTTTATCTCTGGAGGCAGCTCTTGATACAGTGCTGGAATTGAACGAGGAATTCACGTCACAAATTGAGGAGCACTGACACCAGGGGTGGGGGAAACAGTGAGGGGGGGGCAGATATGAAACTAAAGGTATTGATAGTCACTTCCTTGGTGTAACAATAAGCTACCTGGAACTTAATATTATAGTCAATTCATAGTTGCACACGGTAGTTATCAAAAGAACATAATTTATGATTGGAAAGTTTTGATCAGCAGGATTTGAAAAACAGAAGGTGTCATTTTCACTTCTTATGTGGTCATGCAGATGCTTATCTCATTTTCTCTCAACTCACATTTACCAGGAACCTGCTACAGGCAAGGTTACCCGCTAGGTACTGGTAGAGGAGTTGGAAGAGGATCAAAAGACAGCCTTTGCTCTCAAGGAGCCTACAATCTGGTCAGGGACAGACGTGTTCACCATTGTAACATAAAACAGAATATATCATTATTCAAAAGAGAGACAATAAAGACAAGTTCTGATGTGGATGGCAAATGCTCAACGCAAGAAGTGGTAGGTATGTCAGACTCTGAAGAATAGGTAGGATTTTACAGGCAGAGGTAAGGAGAAAGACTAATTTGGGAAGACGGTATGAAATAAATGAGCATGGGGCTAGGGCTATATACAATATTGAATCTGTTCACAGTCTGAGTCTAAGGTTCTGATAGTCTAAGATTATAATTTATATAATCTATTTACATACAGTGTTGACTCTGAAAAGCTTATGTGGGAATTTTATTATTTATTTATTTATTTATTTATTTATTTATTATGAAATTTATTGTCAAGTTGTTTTCTATACAATACCCAGTGCTCATCCCAAAAGGTGCCCTCTTCAATACCTATCACCCACCCTCCCCTCCACTCCCATCCCCCATCAACCCTCAGTTTGTTCTCAGTTTTTAAGAGTCTCTTATAGTTTAGCTCCCTCCCTCTCTCTTTTTTTTCCTTCCCCTCCCCCATGGTCTTCTGTTAAGTTTCTCAGGATCAATGTGGGAATTTTAAAGGACTAAACAGAAAACGTGTTTCAGTTAAATGAAAATCCTGGGCAACTCTGAATTGAGAGACATTGGTAAAATATACCTGATTGAAATCCTTAAATTATAAGATATATTAATTGGCTTTGTGTATGGGTCGATTTTATTATTAGGCTTCTTTATCTCTCATTGGAAAGGATGTTAGATGTCATTAAGTGAAGCTGTTCATGTTTTTCTTTCCAGTGGCTTAAGATACAAAAGGAGTAAGTTCTTTATAATAATGGGGTACTTCTATTGTGTTCTCCTAGAGGACATGGCTTTCAACTGAACGGTTGGTACAGAGTCTGTTCACATATATACACTCCCTTAGAGCATTTGCTTTGCATATTGGGCTTCAGATGAAGATAAAGGACAATTTCTCCTACTATTTTTAGAGTGGGATATGCCGCTGATGGTCTTTATTCTCTAGTGTTAAAACTGAGCAGGTGCGTGTTTGTTAAATTCAGGTATAAAGTAGGATAAAGGGGAAAAGAAGATAACCCCTGATGGAGAATTCAATCATTATATTCTCGGGTTTTCTGAGAATTTTTTGTGTGTTCTGGATAAAAGGCTTTTTCAAGAAGCAGTGACTGAGGCCAAAAGCAAATACCAATTACCCTGGGATACAATAAGGAATTATGGCAGTCGAAGGATGGTCACTCCTTGGAACATGGAATTAATTTCTGCATGCAGCCATCAACCACCACTGCAGTATGCTTCAGAAGTCTCACTTTGGTTATTATGGAACAGAAACCAATTTTCATGGATTTTTAACCCACCGTAGATCACATACCTATAGCCTCTCAAGATTCATAAGCCTAAGAGGTTATTTCTACAAACTAACTGTTCTAAACAAAATACTCTAAAGTTAAAACATCTAATACCATCCTGCCTGGAAATAAATACATCATCTTTTTATACTGTCAAGTAAAAAAAAAATAGTTTGAATGTTTCCACTTTGTCTAGAAGAAACAGTGGATTATAATACCTCGTTAAAATTACAGACATACTGCAGAGTGACTGTCATTGGGCCGGCAGCTCTCTTGACTTGAAAATGGGAGTTACTCCTGCCAAACTGGGGCTGTTGATCTAGAGGGAAAGCCATCACTGGGAAAGGGAAGGAAGAACTGGGACATCTGAACCGACCTGCAAGTTACAAGTACTGAGCTTATGAAAGTGACTGGGAATTAACCTGTCCCAAAATTTCTTCTTTCCGCACTCTTAATTTTTCTCCACTGTGCATCCTCCTTTGAATATTAAAAGCAGTTTTAAGAGCTATCAATCATTTATTGCTCAGAGAAGAATTACAACAGTGGCATGGAGGAAATTAAGAATTTGTTATGAGGGAGAGAAGTGGGTAATTTTTGAGACACTTCGCACTTTTGAGGGGAGGACTTTGCTGAAAGCAGCAAATTAGCTGAGGGAAAGAGCTGCAGAGACCAGGAGCTCTGGAGACTGGGGAAGGGGGCCCTGGGAAGTACCAGGGTGCAGACACGGTAATGAGAGGGGGTGAAAGAGAAGTAAATTCATCTGCGCCTAGCCTAGCACCCAGTTCTCATGGAAGAAACGATTCTTCCTCTTTTCCTTCGTCTCTTTTGCTCTCAAAATTCAGAACTTACATTAGGAATCAAGAGTATTTTGTTCAGCCAGTTTGGGTTAAATGGGGTTTTTCAGACTAGCCTGAAAGTCAAACTGTTACTTATAATATTTTCTTTTTTGCAGAAACAAAGGACTTAACAATAATGATTCAAAAAAGTGTGCCCTCAAGGCTGCCTGTACTACATTTTAAACCAGAACTATACAATTTTAGTGTTTCTGGAAGGAAGCTTACAGGTGACGGAGCTGAACTTCCTCATTTTATAGGAGGAAACTGAGGCATATTGATATTAGCTGTCAAGCAAGGATTAAAAGTCAGTTTCCCTGACCCCTGAGTATTGTGTTTTTGCACCAACCCATCCAGTGAACTGCTGATAAGAAGCATTCTTCTCAAGAAGCACTGCTCCCACTTCTCTCCTTTCTTCAGTCTTTAAACTGTTTTATCTTCAGGCTCTCTGTATTAGTTCTATTTGTACCTCTCCAATGCCTGCTAGGACATCTACAGCTCTCACAAACTCCTATTTAGAACTTCTTCTCCAGCTCATTTCCTTTGCCTCTCACAAATGGGGATTTAATTCACCCGAGAATGAAACAACCTGATGTGGTTCTGTTCTAGCAGGTACCAGCCAGGACTGAGGTATACAGAGTAAAAAAGAGACTGGTTCTCACAGGGCCTGTCAACTGAGAAGTCGCTGCGGCAAGAGATGAGCTGACATGAGTGTATGAAGCAGGTGGCCGGCACGTAGGGCTGAAGAATGTTGGTAGCTAGAGAGGCAGGTCCCCTGGGCTAAGTCCATGAAGGAAATATTCCAATCTCGGAATGTAGTAGCTTTCTGGTGCATCAGTGCCACCTTTTTATTTTTATTTTTTGCATCAAGAGAATGAAAAGCAATACCCATTGGTAAACATATGCAAAAGTTACAGAGAGAGTAAGGGTAGCAGATGATAAAATCTTGGACTATCAGTTATACCATATTAGCAAGCCAGGAAGGGAGCATAAAACTTACTTTCACTAGCCACATGATTAGCTGGGAAATAACCCTCCTGTCCCTTTCCTCTGCTGCCATACCACCAGTCCTCATTATCTTTGAAAAACACTCGGATAATGTCTCCGCGATGGATGCTTAGTTCATCTGATCGATTTGCTGTGTAGTCATAAAGAGCCACTACCTACGAGAGAGATAAGACCACCACAGCTTTATCACAACTGTACCACAGAGAAAACCCCCAACATTCACTTCCTCTTGCAGAAGAGCAGCTGAAACCAAAGCAGTACTTTGGTAAGTCTGAGGCTGTCTCAAGGTTTGCTAATGGGATCAGGGGTGGTGGGAACACAGCAGGAGAAGCAAGATAAAAGACTGCGGGATTGAGAAATGGTTAAGAGCATTCAATACACTAAGATTAGCTTCAAAATAGCAGATGTTAATTTTTTTTTAAGTGAATTACTTGTGAAGCAAATAAAAAGAAGGCTCACACACCATTCACTCTCTTAGAATTGTCTTATACTCCCTTTGGATCCCATGCTCTGTGCTAAGCAGATGTAACTGAAAAAAAATTCCTCAGAACATCAACAATTTTACAAACAACAAAACGTAATGAAACAGCCTGATTACATAACTTCATTGTGATCACTTGATCACTGTTAATGTCTCTTTTAAAAATATATTTTCCCGTGAACACATGCTTTTTTGGTATTTTATATCAAACTAAGTCTTTTGATTACTTTAAAAATACTCTTAATAAAGTTATTTTCACCAGATACAAATTTAAGAAGAAAAGTCTTTCTACAAGAATACTCTTTCCTATACTGTACGGTAGTCACTGTGTTCGATCTTTTTATTTTTAAAAAACCCAATAAAAATGAATGGCTTGCACAGAAACTTAACAAATCCCTTAGAGCAGTTATAGGGATGAGGCAGATCTCAATCCATGTTATATGTCATGCATTGTGTAACACAGAACATAATATGTATACTAAAGAAGAAACTACTTCTTTTCCTACTTAAATGGCGTCTGAAAATTAACAGGTTATACAACTATATATGTAATGGAAAATTATCATTACAATCCTTTGTGCATTTAGGTTACATACTGATTCATTCACTTAACAAGTGTTTACTGAAATCCTAATGCACCTGCTACTAGGCTAGGGGCTAAATATACAATAATAAATAGGACCCTTTCTAGAAGGGCTACCTCATTTTGACTCTCCAGGAGAATAAAGGATAATCAGGAATTAACCAGGTGAAGAGACAGAAAGCATGTCTTGGGCAGACTGTATTGCTTGTGTGAGTCCAGGGAAGAGAAACCCAAAATATTCAATATGGTGGGAGCCTGAATTAGCGGCAAGAGCCTAACTAGCCAGGTGGGGGAAAGAGGGTACAGGGACAAGTAGGGGCTAGATCATGCACATTGTAGGAGCTCATGCTCATAATAGAGGCCATGGGAAGAGAGAAGGGTTTTAAGCAGGAGATTCCGTAACAGTTTACAAATCTCTTTGTGGTGCCTTTTAGTTTACAATATTTATTAACACATTAACCAGGATATTTTAATGGATAAATGTGGACTTACCTGCTGTCACTATATGGTATAAGGGCAGTAAAAATAATTTAATTCAAATGGTACAAATGCCATTCCTATTGTACTGCTTAGCACAGGCTGTAATAAACAATATGCTACACAGGATGTGGTTTCAAGTTTACAAATCTTTTATAACTTTTAGTGTACTGATGCCAAACTATTTATGTAAAAGTGGAACTTAAAAAAAATTTTTTTTAATGTTTATTTATTTTTGAGAGAGAGAGAGAGAGAAAGAGAGCAGGGGAGGGGCAGACAGAGAGGGAGACATAGAATCCAAAGCAAGCTCCCGGCTCCGAGCTGTCAGCACAGAGCCCCATGCAGGGCTTGAACTCACAGACCATGAGATCACGACCTGAGCCGAGGCCAGATGCTTAACTGACTGAGCCACCCAGGCGTCCTGTAAAAGTGAAACTTTCAACTCTTCCTTCCTTCTGTCTTCTCCAAACCTTTTCTCCTTTATTCTTCTACCTGGCACTGTCACAGAAGAAGAAAGCTAATAAAAATGTTCTGAATGCCTGCCACAGTCTAGGTACAATTCTAGCTGCTTACATATGTTCTTAGACAATCCTGTGATGGTATGAATTCTCATTTCAGTTTTATAACTGAGGGATTTTATGTACCGAGAACTTTAGTAGCTTGTCTAAAGTAAACTATAAGGAGTTACTTTTTTTTTTTTCCCCCAAAACTAAATACATTTATAGGACGTCTTTGTCTGGAATCAAACACACGAGGAAGCAGCAGAGAGAAGAAGGGACGAGGGACAGAGTTCCCCAAACCTCAGGAAAGAGCAGACGCAGTTCTGGGTGGCACCATGTAAGTGGCTGGCTCTGCAGAGAGAATCAAGACCTGGGCCACCTGCAGGCCAGCTCTTTCACGACACCTGATTTCCAGCCGCAGAAAACAGTGGGCTCCTCACCCTGGCACTGGTGCACCGACACAGCACAACGTGGGTGAATCTTATGGAAGGATGAGGTTGGTGTGTGCTTATTTATCAGGAGCCAGAGCTGGCTGCTCGGAAGAAGGGCAGGAGCGATTTGGCTCAGGCAAGAGAATCATTTATAAAGTCCCGTATCAGGCATGGGTCCTTGGGTGGATTACTGACAATCTGGAATCCATCAACCTAGAGCCAGAAAACCTTTCCTGAATTCTCCACTATGGTATTTGATAAGAGTCTCTTCAGAGGTACAGGGGTCCAAAAGACCTCTAAGATCCTACATTTCAACTTGCCTGTTAAAGTATCCACTGATTATCCTCCTTACACAAATATTGCACACTTTTTTTTTTTAATGTTTATTTATCTTGAGAGAGAGAGAGACAGAGACAGAGAGGGAGAGGGTGAGAAAGAGAGAATTCCAAGCAGGTTCTGGCTGTCCGTGCAGAGTCCAATGTGGGGCTTGATCCCATGACTGTGAAATCATGACCTGAGCCTAAATTAAGAGTCTGATGCCCAACCGGCTGAGCCACTCAGGTGCCCCTATAGAACACTAGTGTTACACAGCCCTCCAGTCTTTGTAAGTTATGTTCCACCCTCTTTGACCCTGTTATGGACTGAACTGTATGCCCCCCAAATTCATAGGTTGGAGCCCTAACTACCATGTGACTGTATTTGGAGATAAGGCCTTATGGAGGTAATTAAGGTTAAATAAAGTCATATGGGTGGGGCCCTAATCCAACAGGACTGCTGTCCTTATAAAAAAGAGGAAGAAACAGCAGGAACATGCATGCACAGAGAAAAAGGACATATGAGGACACAGTGAGAAAGCAGCTGTCTGCAAGTCAAGGAGGGAGGTCTCAGGAGAAACCAACCCAGCTGGCTACTTGATTCTGGACTTCCAATTTCTAGAACTGTGAGCAAAAAATTTTTAAGCCCTTAGTTTATTGGTACTTTGTTACAGCAGTCCTGGCAGATTGACCCAGTTCTACAACCTGATGGTGTCAGATGAATCACTCACTACTACCTGCCATGGCACCGCAAATGGACAACTTAATTCTACCCATTTTAGAGCCTTACCAGCTTACAGTACGGTGTTCAACACTATTATTTTATCTCCTGGTGTAGAAACGATGGCCTCGTCACCAAACTCCATCACCAACATCATTAGGGAGGCTACATCCCTCAAAGCAAAGAAACCGTCTTTGGAGCATGTCACCATCATACCATTACTGACATTTAAGCGAAAAACCGCCATACAGTGAGGAATCTGTGTGCTGCACATGCCAACAGTCCACATCCTGTCAGTGGAGTTACGGCCATTCCTTCATCGTACTGAAGGTACAGGACTAAAGCCACATGGCTTATATTCTGCTATCTAATCTATATAGTCTGCTTACGCTACAGTGTGTGTTTTTATCCAGTATGTCATCTTCTCATCTGAGGATCACTTACTCTCTTCTGAGCATCTTCGTATACACAAAAAACTTCTCTGCTTTTTAAAATTTGCAGTGGATTCTGCGTCAATTGTCTCCCCCATCTCCAATTACATTTTGTTATTATCTCACTATTTTAGGGTAGCGTAAAGCTCCATAAAAAAGTTGAGAGACGCAATCCCATCAGGTGGTTTCTTTTAACTTAACACCGTGTCTACTTTCCTCTTTATTTTGGTAGGTCTTGTCACAGGAAATTGTCTCGACCATTCTTGTGACGAGTGTCTTCTATAACGCACCACTGCTTTGCACACAGTGCTGGAGCATGTAGGAACGACACAACACCCTCAGCAGTATCTTTGAGCTGACAGAGCAATTATGAAATATTTCTGCAAAAGAAGTTTAAAAAATTCGTTCACGGGGCGCCTGGGTGGCTCAGTCAGTTAAGCCTCTGACTCTTGTTTCGGCTCAGGTCATGATTTCACGGTTCCTGAGATCGAGCCCCACATCTGGCTCTGCACTGACAGCAGCTAGCCTGCTCCGGATTCTCTCTCATTTCCTTTTTCTCTCCTTCCTTCTCTTTCTGCCCCTCCACCACTCTCACTCTCACTCTCTCTCTCAAAATAAATAAACAAACTTCAAAAAATTATTAAAAAAAAAAATTCGTTCATGTGCCCATGTTGGTAATGGCAGGTCTGGGAAATGAGATTTTTTTTTTTTTAAACAAAATTCACTCGATCACATTTTGCCCGTAATTCACATACTTGAAACAGAGTTCCTTCTTTTCAAACTGGCCAAACTACTTGGGTGCAGTCATGATGGGAGTGCCAGGGTAAGCTTTTATTTATTTTTTTTCCTGACATTCCTTTTTTAGTCTTCAAAGCAGTGCTCGTCAGAGACTATTTCTTGGTAAGCAGGGTCTGCCAGGCTGTTGTAAGACACTGAGGTGAATTCCTCTTTGTATTATCTTCTGAGAAATTTTTATTGTAGTTGTCTCTGAAGAGTTCTCAGTGGCTCTCAAAACCAGTGTACGGAGGGAACATTAACCAGTATTGCTGAGCAGCAGATGTTTCTTGCAACTTCAATTATAATATAATCTAAAAATCAATATTAATAATGGTCCCAAGTCATTCAACAAGCAAAGTTATGCTGAATAAACTCATAAACTTGAGTACTTTCTCCTTTAGGACCGCTTCAGCTGGGTCTACGAATCCTACCACATTCCCTCCGCTTTCTCCTTGCTTAACTTGATTTCAGACTCCTGGCCTCTAGAAACAGTAAAAGAATAAACTTTCGTTGTTTTAAGCCACACTGTGTTTGTGGTAATTTGTTACTACAGCCCTAGGAAACTAATACATGTGAATTTTACTTTGGTGAATGCTGGATTTTCTTGTATTCCCTTAAAGAGAATTGGATCTTTTACTGGTGTGTAGTCATTGAGATTAGTTTGACCCTTTTCAGGTTTGATTTTAAGTTTTGTTAGAACAGATTCATGAGGATTTTAGTCTAGGGCTCAATAACCCCCACTGCTTCCTGCTAATTTTCCTCGATGCCCCACACTTCAGGAGGTTTTGCCATTATGGCTGTCAGGAATGTGAATTGTTCCCATTCTGTTGTGTAGCTAATTTCTGGTGGTCCTTTCCTTATGGAGTTTTACCCCAAGCACAGACACATTAGTACTCAGCCAAAGACTTATTTTAAAAAGTTCATTTATTTATTTTGAGAGAGAGAGTGAGAGCGAGTTGGGGAAAGGTAGAGAGAAGGAGAGAAAGAGAATCCCAAACAGGCTCCGTACTGTCAGTGCAGAGTCCAATGCAGGGCTTGAACTTACAAACCATGAGATCATGGCCTGAACCAAAGTCAGATGCTTAACCAAATGAGCCACCCAGGCGCCCCTCAGCCAAAGACGTATTAAAAGTCCTCCTTATGGTTATTGGCAGGATTATGACCAATTAACATAAAGTGAAACGAAAAGTAACATCTCAGGTTTATTATTTTTTTTGCCAGAAGCCTTGTTACAATTTAAGGCACATCAACTAAAATGTGTACAGTTTTAGTGCTCAAGGTAAATGCACTTATGACTTTATTACACGTTTGGCATTCTTTAAGAAAGTGCATTAAGCTTTAATATAGATGTATTCAGGTTACACTTGTGTTTCAAATGATAAAACTTTGTTCTTTTTTGATTTTACATATTTTCTCCTCACGTATACAGGAGATGCTTAAAGTGAGCTCTGGCTACGTGGCTGGCCTTGGATTTATCACTCTGGGTATACTGGTACAGCAACTTACATGCAAGAACAATTAACTGGAGCAAAGGGAGAAGATACTTCTTTCTGCAGACTCCATAAGGACTGTGCAGAAATGAGTATGTCTCAGCCAGGCAGTTCCATTTACGTGTAAATGTACTGGGTTTTATGTAGTTACAACATGATGGGTCTGTAGCTTTTTAAACTAGCAAACCCCTGAGAGACTGTGCCTTCCAGCTGAAATATTTATAATAGATTGTGTTTCAAATGCTGTTTTCTGCTTCTTGGACATTGAGGAAACATTCTTAATTTTGTAGAATTGGCAACAGGGTTCCCCCACCCTCTTCTCTCAAGCTGTAAACTGCTTTTTTTTTTTTTTTTTTTTTACAAGAAGTTATAAGAAGTCTGGGTACAGCTGTAGTATTTCAAATGCTTTCTGAGAGAAAGAAACTGTTTCCTTGGCCAATGAAGAAACTTCTCATGTAATCAAACAGCAGTTTATATATCCTGATCCTTTTTTTTTTTTTTCGCACAGTGTTTTTCTCTGGAATTATAATGGCTACAACAGCCTCATCAAACACTGTCTTCAATCCCTTCTGGGTTAAAGTTGAACTTTCCACATGGTGGCCCCTGTCTCTTGCTAGTTTCTGTCCTTGTTCTATATATAAACAAGATTTTCTTTCATATTATTCAGTTTTGTTAAAGTTTTGGGACTCACCTTGAAGATCAGTCTGAGTTCCTACTAAACGAGGCACATTTAGTGTGTGTTCCCTAAGTTCTGATGCCCACTCCTCTTTCACATTTCGAAATAAGGTCACAGAGAAGCATATAAGGAAGACATCAGGCAGTGCATAAGATACAGGCCTCAGATGACCATAGTGTTCCTGTCTGATGACTATCTTCCTGTTCTGCTGTATCACAGAGTCTCAGGATGGGGTGCTTGCCCTCCGCCCTGTAGCTGACTGCACTGCAGATGGTGGGCACAACTCCTCTAGGAAGGCGTCGGTGGCACAGCTCATGAGTAGGTATGTCTTGCCAACCACCATGCCCTTGAGCATCAGCCTCTGGGTGGGCCCCCCTTTCCTGCCATGGCTATGCCCACCCACTGCCCCCAGCAACCATTTAACAAGTAAAATAAGATTTAAGAAAGTCTCACTCCTCAATGATGTCAATTACAGAATATTTGGTCTTTATTACTAAAATAGAAAAAAAGAGCAGATTAAAAAATGCTAGTAGAAAACCAAATTTAACAAAAAATTCTAAATCGCACAGAAATACATTACTGAATATTCCAATGACTACTTTACTAAGTGACACTGGGACTGTATTTTATTTCATGAGAGGAATAAAAAGCATACAGCCCATTTCAAGCATCATGTGGTAGGAAGATATATGGTCTCTTATGATTATTTTCGTAAGTACTATGTAAGATACCCCACAGATGTTTATAAAAAAAGAAACCAAGGTCCTATTATTTTTAACTGATCTTATCTAGAAAATAATAAATTAAGAAAACAGAGATTAAAAAAAGTAAATAATTGCACAAAGTTTATTGTCTCTGTGCCAGACAAACTATCTGTTCCTATCCTGCTATATAATGTTAGTATATGTGAACCTTAAACACTTTATCAAACAAATATTTGAAAATACTAAATTCCAAATATCTTCTGGTAAAGTAACTAGGGTAATGGAAAGAATACCAAACTAGGAATTAACATGTTTAGTTACCAGTCCTGTTTGGGCCTCCAAGGCTGAAATGTACCATAAAACACTCAGACTGGATGGCTGTAAATGAACAGGTCTGGACCAGATGCTATGTGGTATACCCTTGAGCTTTCAAAATTCTATCATAACATGTACTCAGTTAACTATTCCAAAAAAACAACATTCACAAATTTCAAGGTAAATTCAAAATAGTAATTTGTTGGATAATAGTGTAGCTATATTATTTGTGATCATCCATAAATTGGAAAAGCTTGTTTAACTGCTACAACACTACACCGGAAAAGCCTCCTGGTACTGAATAAAGAACAACAACAATACAGCATTTCTTCTGAATTACCATTTAGAAATTACTACTTCTTTGACAAATAGGAATGACTTGACCTTTGGACTTCACACATAAAGCCACTCATTTTATTTGATGATTGGTATCACTTAAAACTTTTCCTGTTAGAAATCGTAATTCACACATTTTGTTACACTGAATCATTAGTGCTTCATTTGAGAAGGAGCTCAAATGTAACCTTTTATTGGTTATCTCCTAAAAAAATCAAGAGAATGATGCAGGCTATTTTATAGATTGGAGTACAGATTTTGTTGTTGTTGTTGTTGTTAGTGAAGAAAAATGGCAGTGTAATTTTTCTTTCTTGGAAGGGATAGCAAAAAGAGAATTATGAATCATTGATTTAAATTAGGGTTTTTATAGTGTGCTCTCCAGACCAGCAGCAGCAACATCACCTGGAAATTTGTTAAAAATGCAAATTCTTAGACCCCATTCCAGAGCAACTAAAATCATTTATTCTGGGGATGGGCCCAACAATCTGTGTTTTAACAAGCCTTCCAGGTGACTCTAACATACTTAAAAGTTTAGTTAGTATTTTATTTCAATGATCTACTTTATAAAACATGCACACTTCTTTTTTGCACATATAAAGTATGCAACTGAATGGGTAAGAAGCATAAAATATAAAGCCAAATCTTGAAACAAAGTGTTACTGGCAAAACTTTAAAAAAAAGAAAAAGTAAATCTGTTCTTCCTTTCCTATTAGTTTTACTTATCTTGCTTAGTTTTCCTCTTGTCTCACTGAAATGCTGACTAGCTCTAGATCTGAGTAATTTAACATCTACTCCATCATTTTATCAATAAGCACATGATCAAACTGCAACCAGGAGTCAGGGCAAACATTCCTTCAGTTTCCCTACAACCTCTTAAGGATTAGTGAGATCTTTAAAACAGGAAAACAAGCAGAACTGAAAAATAGAATCTGTTCATTGAGCAACAATTATGAGGTACCTACCGTGCCTGAGCTATTCTGACAGGCTGGGGAGATAGCAGTGAACAATACAGACAACAATCCCTGCTCTAAGAGAGCTTCTGTTTTTGTTTTGTTTTGTTTTTTAATTTTTTTTAAATGCTTGTTTATTTTTGAGACAGAGCGCGCAAGTGGACCAGAGGCAGAGAGAGGTGGAGACACAGAATCTGAAACAGGCTCCAGGTTCTGAGCTGTCAGCACAGGATCTGATGCGGGGCTTGAACCCACAAGCCAAGAGATCATGACCTGAGCTGAAGTCTGATGCTTAACCGACTGAGCCACCCAGGCGCCCCAGAGAGCTTCTGTTTTACTGGATATTTTATTGTTTTTGGTCTGGTAGGCCTTTTCAGAAAAAGGGCTACTTTTAATACTTGTACAAGTTACTCTTCTGTTTATCTATTTTTAAGTTGCTAATACACAGTACCAGGGTGTGTGCTCATATTAAATTCTAAAATAATTATTTATTAATTTCTTTTTTTTTTTTTAATTTCTTTTGAGAGAGAGAGAGTGCGCACATGTGCATGAGCAGGGAGGGGGCAGAGAGAGAGAGGGAGAGAGAGAATCTGAAGCAGGCTCCATGCTGTCAGCACAGAGCCTGATGTGGGGCTGGAACCCACAAACCGTGAGATCATGACCTGAGCTGAAATCAAGAGTTGGATGCTTAACTGAGCCACCCAGGTTCCCTAAGTTATGAATTACTCCTGAAAGTATAATAAATTTCTTTAAATTCTTATAATAAACCATAAGCTATGAGTAAATAAAAAATTACTAAGAGCTAGATGCAAACAATATATTTAAACAAGAATAAATTCAAGTATTTGCAAATAACATATTACTCACAATTTATAAACACAGTTTTAGCAGTTATAAATTTTAAACTCTATAGTTTAAAGCAGAAATTCATAGAGATTATATATAGAAATATATCCCTTATGATAAATGAATATTCTTTTTAACTGTATTGTATTTATTACCTGGTTTTACCTACCTGTAGATGATACTTACCTAGCCAGGTCTTTCCATAGCCATAGGGTTGTGAGAGGTAGTAAAAAAATTTCAAAAGTACATAACTACATAAATGTTAAAGAACTTAAAAATAAACATAAATAGATAAATAAGTTATAAAAGGGTCTTCAAACAGACAGACCTGTATTGCTGTAAAACTACTTTGGAAAAACCCTCTCTAAACTTGAAAAGGCACTTAGTAGGGACTCCAATGTCGAAGTAAGCAATAATTTCCATTGTTTTCTTTTAGAGTGAGGTACAGGTTTATGCCTCTCTGCTTAAGTATGCATAATAGTCATAAAACACCTGTTACTTAAAAATAACATAAGGTCTGAAGACAAGTCTTTTGAGAATGAAATTTAAATCTCTTTTTGGTGCTTAATGACATCTTCAGGATTTCCTGAGCACCAATTCTAAGTGCAAACAGTTGTAGTCCTTAATATTTCAAGACAATCTATTACAGAAACTTTTGAGATCTACTTAAAAGCACTCCTTGATCTCACGCTCCGTAAGTTCGAGCCCCGCGTCGGGCTCTGTGCTGACAGCTCAGAGCCTGGAGCCTGTTTCAGATTCTGTGTCTCCCTCTCTCTCTGCCCCTCCCCTGTTCATGCTCTGTCTCTCTGTCTCAAAAATAAATAAACGTTAAAAAAAATTAAAAAAAAAGCACTTCTAAAAACATGTGTTAAATTTATTAACAGATTATAAACAATTTCTAAAAAGATGAATTAATTAAGATCTCATTCATGTAATAAATATCTCAAGTGTGTGCTATATAGAAGGCCATATACACAGTATAGGAAATACAGAGAAATGCAGCCTACAGTTCTTGACCTGAAAATGCTTAGCATAAAATTAAAAAAATATAGTTTCAAATACTGTACACTAAAAAATCTTTATTTTTAAAGTTTAGAAGAAGTTAATAAATTTACAATAATCTGTTTTATGAGATATTTGATATAAACACATCTCATTTAGATGTTTTAGTTTCAATCAACCAAGGTTTTACATTTACTAATTCTACAACAAGTGTATGAATCTGTTTGAGTCTTTTCTCAGAATCAATATACATCTACTGGTATTTAATAATTTGTGATGCTATAGGTATGTGTGTATTCGTGTAGTTATATCTAGAAATATATGTATCTACCATTTATTTAATGTTTACTATATGCCAGGCATGTGCTAAGCACAAAGAGTATACAAGCATATTCTGTGTGTGTGTGTGTGTGTGTGTGTGTGTGTGTATCTGTGCATACAGGTCTGCTTTTCTCCTAAGCCTATGCTTTTAGTCACTAAATTTACAGATTTAATTTTGAAGTTAGAGGCCGTCATGGAACCAAGTAAATATGAAGCTGCTTGGTTCACTGACTGTGACTTTCCTTAAGAATATGCTGAAAGGAGGGTATTAAACACTTGGCATTTCTATTAAAGAAGGCACCTAAAGAAGATCATCAAAGCATTTTCTTCATATTAGCTCCTTATTCACAATTAATGGATGACACCAAACTGGGAAGTTATGTGGGAAACCATCACTGGGCCAAGGTCACAGCTTTTTATGTATATTAACATATGTGCCCATCTGATTACTGCACTTTATATTTAAGGGTGGAGGGAATTACTGAAATGCTACAGGCAGAGTTAATTAGGAAAAACTTTGCAAAAGGATCTTGGGTAATAAGTTTAAATGTAAAGAAAAGTTTTTTAGGTTGCTGATAGCTACACATCAATAATTCACTGCTCATCTTACTTAAACACGATGCTTCCCTATTTCCAATTCTAATGTCAATCCAAATATGCCAGAAAAAGCTCATGTACATTCATGTGAACATGTGGTTTGGTGGGGAAGAAGAATAACAGAAAGATGATGAAAAAGCTTAATGGAAAATGTCCCTATGTTAGTATATAATTCTAACTGTGTTATGTATGGAGATGTACACACTTAAGGAATATGAAACTTACCATTTCAAATAGAAAAATATGAATCAGCAAATGGAATTTTTAAGATGGAAATGGAAAATTTTAACTTTAGAACAAATGAGTAAAGGGGAAGCACTTTTGGAACAGGGGAGTAATGAAAACCGGCTCTTCCATAAAGGCAAGCACACTGGCAAAAATGGTCAAAACCAACTTTTTAATAAGTATGAAAATTAGCCAAAGGGTTGCAACAATTCAAAAAGCATGTATTCTCTCTCCCTCTCTTCTCACGCGCGTGCGCGCGCGCACACACACACACACACACACACACACACACACAGAGTTGAATCTTGGCAAAAACTGCAAACTTTGAGGAATTTTAACCTGTCCTGTTCCCATCACTCTCTTACCAGCTCTATGGCAGCCTCAAAAACAGACTCACAACAATGGTAACTGAAAACCATGAGGCTAGCAGTCACCAGATAGGGCAAAATGGGTTCAGAGTGCCTCCAAAGCCCTATATCCAGAGAAGAGTCATTATATGACCTATATAGCAGCCCCTGAAAAGTCTGTAAAGTTTCATTCTCTGGGCTCATCTTTATTTGATGTGACTCAGAGCCAGAAGTGAATAGCTCTATCCTGAGGATATTTATCTAAAACCATCAGTGGCAACTCAGATGATGATATGAGTTAGGAAAAGTAAGGGGCTGGCCAAAAATTAAAAGGCAACACTGGGAAATGATATGTCTACAGGATACTCTGAAAAGCTCCCACATATTCCTGGAAATCTAGAAGGCCATGCACGTGTGCAGGACTGTGTGTATGCCTAAGAAAGACCAGAGAAGGCTCTAATTTTCATCTCTGGTTGACCTCTGTGCAAACAGAAAGTAGAATCTAACTAAGACAGAGTTATAAAAAGCATATTGAAGCAATGAAAACAAGTCCCAACACACACAGAGCCCCTTGGAAAAGGGTGCAGAACTTGGTTCCGGGCATTTAAGGAAATTTCTGTCCAACCATTAGTTGACTACTAAGCTAACCAAACAGACATTTCAGTGATCAAAAAACCAAAAAAATATAGACTTTATATAATTACTTCAGGAAAGTCACCAACTAAAATAGTAACAATAACAAAAAATGACAAATCATGCGGAGTGGGTATAGAGAATCTAATTTCCAGGTCTGCCACATTATGTCATTTCAAATGTCCAGTTATCAACCAAAAATTATGATAAATATAAGGAGACAGTAAAGTATAACTCTACACAGGAATCGAAGTTAAGAGAAACTATCCCTGAGGAACAGACATTAGATTTAATATATATATATACACATACATATATGTTTATAAAGATATATATATATACATATGTTTATAAAGATATATATAATAAAGACATACATATACATATATAAAATAAAGATACATATATACACATATAAAATAAATATATGTATATATAACATACATATACACATATACATACATATATATTACATATACATATACACATTACATACATATACACATATAAAATAAATATATTACATATATATATTACACACACATATATATGTGTATATATATATATATATATATATATATATATGTAGAGAGAGAGAAAGAAAGTGTAAGAATTACAGCAAACAGAAAATGTCAATGGGGGCACCTGGGTGGCTCAGATGGTTAAGTGTCTGACTTCGGCTCAGGTCATGATTTCCTGGTCTGAGTTCGAGCCCTGCATTGGGCTCTGTGCCGACAGCTCAGAGCCTGGAGACTGCCTCAGATTCTGTGTCTCCCTCTCTCTCTTCCCCTCCCATGCTTGTACTCTGTCTCTGTCTCTCTCTTAAAAATAAATAAATAAACATTTAAAAATTTAAAAGATAAGAAAATAAAACGTCATTGAAAAATAGAAATTATTAATAAAATAAAAATTCTGGAGTTGAAAAGCACAATATTAACTAGAGGTGCTCAAGAAATTTGAACTAGTAGGGGAAAGAGTCAGTGAACTTCTAAGATAAGTATTTTGGAATTATCTAGGTTGAGGAACAGAAAGAAAAAAGAAGAAAAATGTCAGAGCCTCAGAGATCTACGGGATGCCACCAACTGTACTATCATATGCATAATAGGAGTCACAGAAGGAGAGAAAAGGGAGAAAAAATATTTGAATACATAATGGCCCTAACGTCCCCAATTTTGATGAAAAACATTAATCTGTACATCCAAGAAGCTAAACAAACCCCAACAGGATAAACTCAAAAAGCTCCAGATCTAGGAATATCATAATCAAATCGCTGAAACCAAAGACAAGAATCTTGAAAATAGCAACAGAAAAACACATCACGTAGAAAGGATTCTCAATAAGACTAACAACAGACTTCTCATCAGAAAACTTGGAGGTCAAAAGTTAGTAGGAATATGTTTTCAACATTTTGTGTTGAAAGACTCTACCTATCATTCAATATGCAGCAAAACTATTCAATATGCGGCAATTAACATATTCCCAAATAAATGATAATAGAGATCATTACTAGCAGATCCACTCTTCAAGAAAAACTAATGGAGGTTCTTCAGGTTGAAACAAAAAGTCATTTGACAGTAACGCAAATCTACATGAAGAAATAAAGAGCAGCAGAAAAAGTAACTACATAGGCAAATATAAAAAGACTGTTTTTTTGTAACTTCTCCATTTGATTTGAAAGACAACTTCTTAAGGAAATAATTACAAAAATGTGTTGATGAGTTTACAGTGTATAAAGATGGAATCTATATAATAGTAGCACAAAGGAGACAAAAAGATAAAGAGCTGTATTAAAGTTTTTACATACTACTTAAATGAAGCTAATCCAAACTACATTGTTTTAAGTCAAAATGTTAACTGTACTTCTCAGTGTAACCACTAAGAAAACAACTCACAGAATATATATATATAAAGAAAAAGGGAATTAAAATTGTATAGTAAAGAATATTAATTTAACCCAAAACAGTGAGCAATAAAGGAATAAAGGAACAAAAAGATATGTCAGACATAAAGAAAACCACATCGTAGATTTAATTCTACCCTCATCAATAATTACTTTAAAGGTAAATAAATTAAATGCTCCAAACAGAAAATAGAGATTACCAGAATGGAAAGAAATGATTCAACTGTATGCTATCAGAGAAATATTTTAGGTTTAAAGACAAAAAAAAAAGGGTATGAAAAAAAATACACCACACAAACAAAAGAGAGCTGCATATCAGATCTCTGATATCAGACAAAATAGAATTTAAAACAAAAACTGTCAGTAGAGACAAGAATATTTTAACGATAAAAAGTGAATCAGAAAGACATAAGTAAGTATAAGTATGTATGCACCTCATATAGCCTCTAAGTACATGACGCCAAACTGATAGAACTAAAAGATGAAATAGTTCAACAACAACTGAAGCTGGAGACTTCAACACCCCACTTTTAATAGTGAATAGAATTAGGCCCAGTGTCAACCCAGAAACACATGACTTGATCAAAACTACAAATCAATTAGATCTAACAGACATTTATAGAATGCTGCACCCAACAAAAGCAGAGTACTTATTTTTCTTATGAGCACACAGAACATTCTCTAGGATAGACAATATGCTACACCCCAAAATAAGCCTTTATTATTTTTTTTAAGTTTTTAATTTTTTTCATGTCTATTTTTGAGAGAGAGAGAGAGACAGAGCACGAGCAGGGGAGGAGCAGAGAGAGAGGGAGATACGAACCCAAAGCAGGCTCCAGGCTTTGAGCTGTCAGCACAGAGCCCAATGCAGGGCTTGAACTCACAAACAGTGAGATCATGACCTGAGCTGAAGTTGGATGCTTAACCGGCCAAGCCACCCAGGCACCCCTAGCCTTTACAAAAAAACCCTGAAATAATAGAAAGTATGTTCTATAACCACAATGAAATGAAAATAGAAATCAGTTACAGGAACAATTTGGGAAATTCACAGATGTGTGGAAATCAAACAACACACTTCTTAATAATCAATGGGTCAAAAAGACATCACCAAAGAAATTAGGAAAAGATACATGAAAAGGTAAACATAATGTGCCAAAAATCTATGAATGCAGCAAAAGCAGTGATCTGAGGAAATTTTGTAGCTATAAATGCTTTTGTTGAGAAGAGAGATATTAAATCAACAGCTAATCTTATATTTAAAAAAATAAAACTAAACGCAGAATAAATAGAAGGAAGGGAATAATATAAACACTAGCATGGAAGTAAATGAAATAACAAATGGAAAAAAGAAAAAAGAAAATTAATAAAACTAAAATTAGTTCTTTGAAAGACCACGAAAATTAACAAAACTTTAACTAGGTTCACCATGGGTTGGAGGTAACATTCAAAAATAAAATCAAATATGAAAGAGAAATAGCAGTACTAGCCTTAGATAAATAAAAAGGATCCTAAGGGAGTGCTATTATCAACTGTATGCTAACAAATTAAATAGCCTAGATGAAAGGAATAAATTCCTATAAAGACACAACATTGACTGAAGAAGAAAAAGAAAATCTGAATAGACCTGTAAGGGTAAAGAGACTGAAGTAGCGATCAAAAAACTTCCCACAAAGAAAAGCCCCCAAACAGTATGTATCATTGGTGAATTGTACCAAATGTTTAAAAACAAAATAACATCAAACTTTTGCAAACTTTCACAAAAAAATAAAAGAGAAATCAACACTTTCCAACTCATTCCATAGAGACAGTATTACTGTGATCCCAAAACTAGACAAGAAAACTACAGACTAAGATCTCTTATGAATATTTATGTAAAAGCATGAATAAAATACCAGTGAACAGAATCCACATGTAAAAAGTATTATATACCATGACCAAATGAAATTTATCCTAGGAATGACAGGTCTGTTTAACATGAAAATCAGTCAATGTAAAAGACCTTACTAATAGTGTTAAGGACAAAACCCACACAATTATCTCAATAGATACTGGAAAAGCATTTAACAAAGTCCAACAGCCTTCCCTGATAAAACACTCAACAAATTAAGAACACAAGAAAACTTCCTCAACCTGATAAAGGCTATGTGCAAAAAACACACTACTTACAACACACTTAATGGTCAAAGACTGAAAGCTTCCCCCCAAAGATTAGGAATAAGACAAAGATATCCACTCTTGCCACTTCAACACTGCACCAGAGATGCTAGCTAGAATAATTAGGCAAGGAATAAAAAGGCATTCAGATGGAAAGGAAGAAATAAAACTTTCTGTATTAGCAGATGACATGATCTCATATAGATAATCTCAAGGAATCTATAATCCGCTCCCCCCAAAATCTTTTAGAACAATAAATTCAGCAAGGTTGCAGAATACAAGATCAATATAAAAAAATCAAGTATATTGCTATGATATAAGCCGAGGAATGAATAATCTGAATACAAAACCAATTCCATTTGCAACAGCATCAAAAAGAATGAAGTACTTCAAGTAGAAGTCTAAGAGTTTTACACTGAAAGCCACAAAATACCACTGAAAGAAGTTAAAGACTATCTGGGGCACCTGGGTGACTCAGTTGGTTAAGCGTCCAACTTTGGCTCAGGTCATGATCTCACGGTTTGTGGGTTTGTGAGTTTGAGACCCACATTGGGCTCCCTGCAGTCAGAGCAGAGCCCACTTTGGATCCTCTGTCCTCCTCTCTTTCTGCCTCTCCCCTGCCCATGCTCTGTCTCCCTCAAAAATAACCATTAAGAAATTAAAGAGTATTTAAATAAACTGAAAGATCCATGTTACTAGATTGGAAGACTTAATACTAGTAAGATTAAAATACTCTTCAATTTTGATCTACAGATTCAATAAAATCCCTATCAAAAAATTTGTAGAAACTGAGAAGGTGACTGTACACAATAAACCTAGTATTGCCAAAACAATCTAGAAGAAGAATAAAGTCAGAGGACATGCCCTGATTTTAAAACTTACTACAAAGTTATAGTAATTAAAACAGTAGATTACTGATTTAAGACAGGCATACGGAACAAAACAATACAATCAAAGAGCAGAGATATAAGTCCTTGCATTCATGGTCAAGAGATTTTTGACGAGGGTGCCAAGACCATTAAATGGGAGAGGAATATTCTTTTTTTTTTTTTCTTTTCTTCTTCTCTTTTTAAGTTTTTCTGAGAGAGACTGTGTGAGCGAGGGAAGGCCAGAGAAAGAGAATCTTAAGCAGGTTCCATGCCCAGCCTGGAGCCCAGTCTCACGATTGTGAGATCAAGACCTGAGACAAAACCAAGAGTCTGAAGTTTAACCTACTGAACCACCCAGGTGCCCAGGAATAGTCTTTTCTTTCTTTTTTTTAAATGTTTATTTTATTTTTTGAGAGAGAGAAAGGGACAGAGGATCCAAAGTGGGCTCCACGCTGATAGCAGTGAGCCTGATATGGCGCTGCGCCTCACAAACCATTAGATCATGACCTGAACCAAAGTCAGAGGCTTAACCGACCGAGCCACCCTGGCATGCCAAAGGACTAGTCTTTTCAATAAATGGTGCTGCTAAAACTAGATAACCCACATGCCAAAAAAATAAAGTTGCATTCCTAAATCACACCATACGTAAAAATTAACTCAAAATAGATTCCAGAACTAAAGGTAGAACTAGATGTATAAGAAAACTGGAGTCATTCTTTGTGACCCTGGATCAGACAGTGGTTTCTTAGATATGACATCAAAAGCACAAGTGACTAAAGCAGAGAGTAGATAAATGGACTTCATAAAAATTTTTAAAAAAATATTGTGATTCAGAGGACACAAGAGAAAGACAACCTAAAGAATGTAAGAAATATCTAAAATCATATATTTGGTAAAAGACTTGTATCCAGAATATATAAAAAAACTCTTAAAGTCAATAATAAAAAAATAAACCTAATTAGACATAAGTAATACAAATATATTTACATGTTTATATTTATATATAATTTATATAATATGCAATTGATGTTTATATAATATGTTTACATTTATACATCATATGCCTGGCTCGTGGTAAGTACTCAGTAAGTGTTAGGTAGAACTATTATTATTTAACTCCTAAAGTTCTTTGAGTTATCACAGAGGGATTTTGTAAGAAAGTACTTCTGTAGGATGCCCAAGGGTATAAATGTGGTCCTATTTTTCAAATTAAATATAGAGTTGCTAACTTTAACTCGATTTCTAAAAACAATTCATTTCTACATTTGGCACAATAAGCTTTTAATCCAATATATACATATACATATGCATAACATATATTCACTTAAAAATACTTCTAATTTGTAATATAGTAAAATATAATTGCAATTTGCCAATTAGGAAATAGGCAAAGGATGTGAATAGACTTTTCCAGAGATGATACACTTACATCAATTCAAAAGATGCTCTATCATTAGTCACTAAGGAAACACAAATCAAAGTCAGAAGATACTACTCAACCACTACAATGGATATAATAAAAAGGACAATAACAAGTGTTAGTGAGGATGTGGGGAAATTTAAACCCTTGTACATGGCTGGTGGGATTTTAAAGGTTTAGACACTTTGGAGAACATTTGGGCAGTTCCCCAAAAATGTTAAACATAGAGTTACCATATGACACAGCAATTCCACTGCTAAATATATGTCCGAGAGAACTGAAAACATGTTCATACAAAGACCTGCACCTGAATGTTTATAATAGCTAAAAATGGAAGCAACCCCAAAACGGTAAATAGATTAATGGATAAAGAGTGGTATATCCATATAATAGAGTATTATTCAGCCATAAAAAGGAATGAAATTCTAATGCATGCTACAACATGGATGAACTCTGCAATCATGCTAAGTGAAAGAAGTCAGACACAATAAGTCATAAGTGATATGACTTATATATATGTAAAATTTATATATTTATATAAAATGTCAAGAATAGGCAAATACATAGAGACAGAAAGTAGATTAGTATTTGCCAGAGGCTAGAGAGAGAAGGAAGCAAGGGGGGGTGGTTGCTAATGAGCATAGGATTTCTTTTTGAGGTAACAGATACATTTTAAAATTGGAGAGTGGTGATGGTTGTAAAACCCTGTGAATATACTAAACCCCACTGAATTATAGACTTTAACAGGGTAAATTTTATGCTATGTGAATTATACCCAAATAAATCTGTGATCTTAGGGGCGCCTGGGTGGCTCAGTCAGTTAAGTGTCTGACTTCGGCTCAGGTAATGATCTCGTGGTCTGTGAGTTGGAGCCCCGCATTGGGCTCAGTGCTGACAGCTCAGAGCCTGGACATGCTTCGCACTCTGTGATTCTTTTCCCCTCTGCCCCTCTGTGCTCTGTCTCTCTCTCTCCCTCTCAAAAACAAGTAAACATTAAAAAAATTAAAAATAAATAAAAATAAAAAGAGAGCATAGAAATTGTGGTTATGGGAGGTGAAGCTGGTTATGATGAATAAAACAACAGATGCAAGCAAAAATATAGAGATGGAAACCACAGTTCTTCACGACAGAGGGGAGAGGCTTGATTCTGGCTTTGGAAATGAACAAGAGAGGTTAGACTGTGGAAATATAATAGAAGAGAAAAAAATGCACGTGAGACCTAAGAGAGATAAGTAAGCTTAATATGTATATTACCAAGGATTTTTGGTAAAAACTAAACAGCTGGTAGCACCGGGGACAGAAAATTAAAGTCCCAATGAGGCGCCTGGGTGGCTTGGTCGGTTAAGCGTCCGACTTCAACTCAGGTCATGATCTCACGGTCCGTGAGTTCAAGCCCCACGTCGGGCTCTGTGCTGACAGCTCAGAGCCTGGAGCCTGTTTCAAATTCTGTGTCTCCCTCTCTCTCTGCTCCTCCCCTGTTCATGCTCTGTCTCTCTCTGTCTCAAAAAAAAATAAACGTCAAAAAAAAAATGTAGATTAAAGTCCCAATGAAAGTCCTGGGGAAGACAGGAATTTTATTGAGCTGTACTCAATAAAATAATTAGGTTCTTTGAGTTAACAACTGTTAACAGCCTAAGTACGTATTATAAAGATTTTTCTATTAGAATGGAGAAAGTAAAGAGTAAGACCAGAAATATCCACTGAGGAATCATTCCATATCAACTGAAACTTGTGTGTACACAGTGAGCTTTGCAAGTAAGTCCCAGGGAAGAAGGGATAAGCCCAATCACCTCATTCTTGGGTAATAGTCACAATTACCTTCTCATTCCTTCACTCCACTTCTTCAAACAGCTGTCTGTGGCATGTGGGTAGCATAGTTTGAAGTGCAGCAGGTGTTTGTAATTTCCTTTCTCAAGGTCACAGGTGACTATGCCAGTGCACTCGATAAACCACAGCTTCTGGGCCCCTTTCTTCCCACTAAACCCCAAGATCCCCTTCTCACATCCAGATTACTCTCTGCCACTTATATGACTTTAACTCACCCACTGCTATTAAAATTGAATTATTTCCAGGAAATCTACTAAGACTCTATCCACTAACCTCAAATCATATCTGATTAAAACTTCTTGGTGGGTAGATGGGATATTTTCCAAAATATTTTTTGAAATTGGCTTTCTTAGATAACTTCCATGTTAGATATATTAGGAGGGAAGAATTGTATTTGGTGGTACACCCCCCCCCGCCCCCAAATCCAGGGCCTCATGACCCTTTTTAGCTGTTACTGTGGTCAGCCTTTCCTGTAGTGCTTAGCTGCCCTTCATGACCACCTCTGCCCAATCTTGTTACAAGTTACAGTGATGACACAAAGATCAGAGGAGACAATATACAGTATAAAGCCAGGCTCTTAAAACCACAAATTGTTTTTATAAGTGCTAACTGCTGTCAACATTACCAGAACTGTTCCCAATTTCCACAGAATCTGCCTTGTGCCACTGAGTAACATTAGAATGTAATGGTTTATTCACATTGGCTGATTCTGCTTTTAAGGGAGTTAATATTTTTGGTTCATCTACCATAATTCATTAACATATTCAATTTAAATATTTCTAGAAGAAGCTTAAAGACCTTTTGTGTCTCAGTTCCCCCACTGGCAAACGATGATAATAGTGACATTTTTATTTTATACAACTGTTATGATATTCAAATGAAACAACTTATTCAAATGAAATAACACTTGGCACAGTGCTTGACAAACAGTAAGTGCCTAATAAATGTTAGGTATAATTACTATATAACCCCTAAAGTTATTCAAGGTATCATGGAGCAATGGTGTTTTATAGCAAAATATTTCTGTAGAATACCCACACCTATGAACATGGCCATATTTTCTAAACCAAACAGATCTACTAACACCAACCCCATTTCCAAAGAACAAAATTTTATTTCTAGGCTTGGCAAATAAGCTCTGAATCCAGAAAAGGCCCTCAGAGAAGTCGGCTAATGTTGCCATAAAATATCACACCAGGCAGAGCTATGGTGACAAGAAAACTTCATGAAGTTTCATTCAAAACACAGAACAAGAAGTTTCATTTCCTCCAGGGATTTATCTCACTTAATCTTTATGCATCAAACCAATCTGTGACCCAATTATGCGGTTATACCAGGAGGTGTCTGCATTACTGAATGCTGTGCTATTTCTGCCAAAGATGGATCTCTGGGGATCCTGAGATAATGGCAGCGTAAAGAGCATCCAGGAAGAGGAACATGCATGTTTTTACCAAGACAAAAAAAAGGATCTGTGGAACATTAACAGTGCCAGATGCCACATGTCCATCTGGGCAGGAAAAACAGAGCACTAGTTGGAGGACTTTTGATTACATTTCTCCCAAAATGGAAACTAATATTCCGGGATAATGAACGTTGAGTTTTTTCTTTTCTAAATGATTGCTTCCTTCATTTGATGGCATGATCGAGTCAAGTTTTGGTTTCTGCAATGGACTATATTAACACTTCCTTAAAGAATCAAATTTTATACTGATTGTAAGGAAAATTTCAAGTAATCACCAAATCTTGTTTTATTTATTTATTTATTTATTTATTCATTCATTCATTCATTCATTCTTACCAAATCTTATTTTAAATGACAGGCAAGTAAATGCTTTGCTAAAGCACATAATGCAATTAATACTGAAATTTCTTTGAAATAATAACATCCCCCTAACAAAATTGCCCATATATAAATAAATTGTTATTTTTATTTTGTTCACTGTTCAATATTTTTCTAATGTTTTGCATAAACACAATTAGTAAGTGGTATTATTAAATCTGTCAGTGTTAAAGAGTTTGGGGAAGAGCTATTATCATACCTGAGAAAAAAATTCAGAATTCAAAAGAATTTTGACAGGCTGGATACTGAGCCCAAAATGAATTGATGAAATTCAACAAGGATGAATAACTATACACTTAGGGTTAAATGGTATTAAGCTAATATCTGAAAGATCATTGTGTGCTGGACACTGTACTCAGTACTTAAAACAACAGAACAACACTAATGAGGAAGGTACTATTATTAACTCCATTCTAGATAAGAGGATGCTGAGGCACAGATCTGTAAATAATGGGAAATACGTTTTGACAGCACAAGCTTAAAACTTTAAGGAGTTATGGTAGGTCACAATTCAATATCAAACACAATATCCAGATTACAGAAACCAATGGTAATCACTATATTTTTCACTGCAATTGGAATATTAAGTTCACTGCTGGATATCAGTTTTCCAAAGAATGTAAACAAACTGGAATGGAATCAGCATAGAGTAAGATGAATAGAAGAAAATGGGTATACTTAACCTAAAAAAGAGAAGGTCAAGATAAAATAGATGCTCCAAGCATCTTAAGAGCTGCATTTACAGAAGAGGAATCTGGGGCCTCTGGGTGGCTCAGTCAGATAAGCGTCCATCTCTCGATTTTGGCTCAGATCATAATCTCGCGTTTTGTGAGTCTGAGCCCCACCCTGGGCTCCTCACTGACCTGTGGACCCTGCTTGGGATTCTTTCTCTCTTCCTCTCTCTCTGCCCCTCCCGTGCACTTTCTCTCTCTCAAAATAAGTAAATAAACTTAAAAAAAAAAAAAAAAAAAAAAGAAAGAGAACCTGATTTAGTCTACCATGGTCTAGAAGCCAAGATACTAACTATTTGTAGTAAAGCACAAACTTGGGTAATTAATGAAAACACAATGCTTACAAGGTAGAACCAGATTTTGCTTATCAGGAAACAATGCATCCACAAGTAAAAAGATTTTGTCTTTCTCAGTGACACATCTTTCTCATATGTTGATGCTAAATAACTACAAATGTGTAGAGACTAGAAATGCCTCAACACTTGCTATCACAATATCCCATTATTAAGAAATAATGTAGTCTGGGGCGCCTGGGTGGATCAGTCGGTTAAGCGTCCGACTTCAGCTCAGGTCACGATCTCGCGGTCCACGAGTTCGAGCCCCGCGTCGGGCTCTGGGCTGATGGCTCAGAGCCTGGAGCTTGCTTCCGATTCTGTGTCTCCCTCTCTCTCTGCCCCTCCCCCGTTCATGCTGTGTCTCTGTCTCAAAAATAAATAAACGTTAAAAAAAAAAAAAAAGAAATAATGTAGTCTTGTAGTCTATTGAAAAGTCTTGGTGCAAAAACTCTGAGGCTTCTCGGTAACATGTTAACAAGGAAAAGACTTTCCTGGCTCTGTATTTACTATCTGTGATGCTGGGTGAACCTCTCCACTATTCAGTGCCTCAGTTTCCTAATTTATAAAGTGGGAATAATGATACCTACCTGAGAATTATACAGATGGAGAGAGAGTAGATATAAAGAAACACTGGTAACACAGTAAGTATTCAATATATGTATATCATTAATGTTCACAATAAACATTAATAAATAATTTTTTAAAAAGTTTGTTTTTCCCAGGCTTCAAGCTATACTACAAAGCTGTAATCATCAAGACAGTATGGTACTGGCACAAGAACAGACACTCAGATCAATGGAACAGAATAGAGAACCCAGAAATGGTCCCATAAACGTATGGCCAACTAATCTTTGACGAAGCAGGAAAGAATATCCAATGGAATAAAGACAGTCTCTTCAGCAAGTGGTGCTGGGAAAACTGGACAGTGACATGCAGAAGAATGAACCTGGACCACTTTCTCATACCATACACAAAAATAAACTCAAAATGGATGAAAGACCTCAATGTAAGACAGAAAGCTATCAAAATCCTCGAGGAGAAAGCAGGCAAAAACGTCTTTGATCTTGGCTGCAGCAACTTCTTACTCAACACGTCTCCAGAGGCAAGGGAAACAAAAGCAAAATGAACTATTGTGACCTCACAAAATAAATAAAAAGCTTCTGCACAGCGAAGGAAACAATCGGCAAAACTAAAAGGCAACCGACAGAATGGGACAAGATATTTGCAAATGACATATCAGATAAAAGGTTAGTATCCAAAATCTATAAAGAACTTATCAAACTCAACACCCAAAAAACAAATAATCCAGTGAAGAAATGGGCAAAAGACGTGAATAGACACTTCTCCAAAGAAGACATCCAGATGGCCAACAGACACATGAAAAAATGCTCAACATCACTCATCACCAGGGAAATACAAATCAAAACCACAATGAGATACCACCTTACACCTGACAGAATGGCTAACATGAACAACTCAGGCAATGACAGATGTTGGTGAGGATGCAGAGAAAGAGGATCTCTTTTGCATTGTTGGTGGCAATGCAAGCTGATGCAGCCACTCTGGAAAACAGTACGGAAGTTCCTCAAAAAACTAAAAATAGAACTACCCTATGACCCAGCAATTGTACTACTAGGCATTTACCCATGGGATACAGGTGTGCTGTTTCGAAGGGACACATGCACCCCCATGTTTATAGCAGCACCATCAACAATAGCCAAAGTATGGAAAGAGCCCAAATGTCCATCTATGGATGCATGGATAAAGAAGGTGTGGTATATATATACAATGGAGTATTACTCGGCAATCAAAAAGAATGAAATCTTGCCATTTGCAACTACGTGGCTGGAACTGGAGGGTATTATGCTAAGTGAAATTAGTCACAGAAAGACAAAAATCATATGACTTCACTCATATGAGGACTTTAAGAGACAAAACAGATGAACAGAAGGGAAGGGAAACAAAAATAATATAAAAACAGGGAGGGGGACAAAACAGAAGAGACTCATAAATATGGAGAACAAACTGAGGGTTACTGGAGGGGTTGTGGGAGGGGAGATGGGCTAAATGGGTAAAGGAATCTACTCCTGCAATCACCGTTGCAGCTAATTTGGATGAAAATTTAAAAAAATAAAAAAGTAAATTAAAAAAATAAACCTCTTGTAGATCCTGGCCAAAAAAAAAAAAAAGTTTGTTTTGAGCGAGACTGCGTGCACATGTGCGCATGAGCGGAGGGGCTGCCAGAGAGGGAGAGAGAGAATCCCAAGCAGGCTCCACGTGGTCAGCGCAGAGCCTCATGTGGAGCTCAATCTCACAAACCGTGATCGCTTCTCGGCCTTTTGGCTAAGATCAAGTGTATCAGTTCAATCTCACAAACCGTGAGATTATGACTTAAGCCAAAATCAAGAGAGATGCTCAACTGACTGAGCCACTGAAGCTCCCAATGATAGTAATTTGATAAAATTCTTGGAGATTCAGGATCATTAAGAGTATCGGTAATATAATAATAGGTAGTAATAATGTGTGCAATGTACTGTACTCAGATTGTAGTGCTGAACAAGAACATGCAAAATCACTCTTTTGACAAACTGGTGCTTGTCAGAGGGGCAGACAGGCAAAATGGATGAAAGGGGGGGGGGCATGGATTTCCAGTTATGTACTGAATAAATCACGGGGACAAAAGGTACAGCACAGGGAATACCGTCAATGGTATTGTGATAGTGATGTATGGTGACAGATGGTAGGCACACTTGAGAGCACAGCATAACTACAGAGTTGTTGAATCACAATATTGTACACCTGAAACTAGTGTAACATTGTGTGTTAACTACACTTCAATAAAAATAAAATAAAATGCCAAATTGTAGAGTTGTTAAAACAAAAAACAAAAATAAAACCCAAACTCCTTCTCTTGATGTGTTACATACTTTACTATGGAGATAAATTCCTTTATTTTTTATTTTTTTTTATTTTTTTTATTTTTTTTTAAATTTTTTTTTTTCAACGTTTTTATTTATTTTTGGGACAGAGAGAGACAGAGCATGAACGGGGGAGGGGCAGAGAGAGAGGGAGACACAGAATCGGAAACAGGCTCCAGGCTCCGAGCCATCAGCCCAGAGCCTGACGCGGGGCTCGAACTCACGGACCGCGAGATCGTGACCTGGCTGAAGTCGGACGCTTAACCGACTGCGCCACCCAGGCGCCCCCCTTTATTTTTTATATGTATTTCTGCTATAAGACCTCACAATGGGTAAAACTTGTGAATTAAATATAACAGGGTTTGTGGAAAAGATGTGGTTGTTGCAGACTACTTAAAATCTATGGAGCTTTGTAACTAGGGCACTGACAGAAACAGTAACAATCTTAAACTATGTACTAATGTGGTGTTAAATCTTGGCTGGTGTTAAATCTTTGAACTCAACATTATTGTCAGTCCGTCCTGAGACTGCAGCCCGTAAGCAGCATCCATGAGACCTCTTCTGAAATGCAGGTCCTTGAAAGGATTTACTGTCAATAGAGACCAGTTCATCAAAATTAAAAAGCCAACCCAGGTTTTAGACTTCATCAATCAAATGCCAATTTTTTTGAAATTAGGAGAAATGTCTTAGCTGCCTCTTCATTTGTATTAGCAGTTACTAAAGCTACTAAAATGGCCACTCAAAAAGGTACTTTAGCTTTTAAAAACTGCTCGGTCTTGGGGTGCCTGAGTGGCTCAGTCGGTTAAGAGTCTGACTCCTGATTTAGGCTCAAGTCATGATCGCGTGGTTCATGAAATTGAGCCCCACGTTCGGCTCCACACTGACAACACAGAGCCTGCTTGGGATTCTCTCTTTCAAAATAAATAGAGAAAAATTGCTTGGTCTTTCCATTAGACTGAGAAAGCTGGCCTCTGACTGCTTTCACAGTTAAAATATGCAGAAAAAATTCCTCTGCTTTCATGCTGACATTATCCATTTATTTATTAATGCACACAAGCTAACTGAAACCACAGAAACACACAGAAAGACAGACTGTACTTACTTATGACAACAGTAAGTACTACAAAGAAAACAGGTTAGGGGGTTAAGCAGGTGATTTGGGCAGGGCATACCAGCACTTCCCCTGTATGGCATTAAACGGGGCTCCCGCCTTCTGGCTCCTGTCTTCCCAGTTTAAGTCTGTAAGGGAGCAGACACCCTCTAGCACTTGTTCTTTTTGCTGCTTGCAGGGGGAAAAGGACCAAAATGATTCCTCGGGAGTAAGGACCTATGGGAACCATGTGTTCATACTTCTAGGTATCTCGTTGGCTTCCCTAAGAAAGTACCTCACCTAGAGTCGAAACTAAAATGATTTTAATTTTTGTTTTCAAATGCTTAAGATATGCTATTTAAAAATATTTAGGCTCTTTTGACTTCTTGAGTCATGGTTTTGATTAGCCTATTCCTCAAGTTCTACCAATTTGTGTAACCGGATGTGCCATTTCCTGTGTTAGGAAAAATAGTGAAAGAGTTTAAAATGGACAAAAAAAGATTGCGGGACATTCCTTCAATAGAATATCAGGCAGCCTGGCCAGTGCCTTTTCCCCACTCTACTACACATGCTGTCTAAACCATCTGTTGGCTCACTTGCACAGATATCTGAACACCATATTCTATTGCTTGGCATCATTTCACCACGTACTGGGCTTACGAAGGTGGAGAGATTCAGTCCTATAGGAAGGGACTTAGTTTTTGATCTACTGAAGGCAGCTAGCCTGTGTCCACCACATAAGTGGCACAAAATTTCCAATAGCAATGATGGTGATGGGCATTTGTTACACGACGTGGTGAACATAAATGCCATGTCTATAACATAAGGAAGTGAATTCTAACTGAATCCTGAGGACGAGCTGAAGGAGAGAAATGATGATTGTGCACTCAAGAGATGACTATCAGAGATTTGCTTAATTTTTATGCTTTAGTATGTTCTTTCCTAACAGTAAGGGCAGCTGAAAAAGATACACAGAACTTTAGATCCAGAAATGGACTTGAAAGATCAACTTCTTCAACCTAATTTTACCAACTAGATAAGTAAGTCCCTTGGCAATGGACCTTGCTACAAATGCCCTACCCTACTCCTCTGCCAAATGCTAAAATCTGGTCTGCATCTTTCTCCTGCCCCATTTATATTGCTAGACCTTTTCTTCTGAGAAATATTCATTTTGAATCTAATACTATTGTATAAATACCTAAATTTCATTTTTCACTTTTGAAGAACATGGAAGAACATTTACTTTGCACTCTATATAGATTAATCTCATGACAGCTCTTTTTGCTAAATGCTACTTTCTTTTGTGAAGTAAGTCAGTGACAAACACAGAAGGCTGAGTCAACTGCTATTCTATTTTCCATCCTCCTCTTGTAACAGGCTTCCTGAATTCATCCAGTTCTTCATGCCTCCTAGTGTGACCATCTAGCTTCCTTTCTAGGGCCCTGTTCCCATCTCTCCCAAAGCTTCTGGCTACGAATGACAGAACAAAACTCCCTCCATTTCCACCCTCCCCAGACTTCCAACATGCTACACTATTCCTGATCTCTTCTGACATTCTTCTCATTTCATCCGTCTTCTGTGAAGGTTCTTCTTCCAACCTTTAGAATATGGACATCCCTCAGGTCCGGCCTGTCTCTTTGCTCTTATTTATTCCTATAGTTTCATCATACTTTCATGTATTCAGCTAAGCATTATCTAATGACAGTCTATAAGCAATGGTATGACAGACACGGTCCCTGCTTTCATAGAACTTACATCCTATTGAGGAAGACTGGTGATAAACAAGAAAACAACTAAATAAAAAATTAAAAATGGGGATAAGTATTAAGAAGGAAAAAACAAGGTACAATAATAAAGACTAATCGGGCAGTATCTACTTCAGATAGAGCGGTAAAGGAAAGTCCTTTGAAAAGTTGACATTTACTGGGATCTAAAGAAAAAGGCTGTTACGCAAAAGGTGTGTATATTCCTGGCAGAGAGACCAAATGCTCAAAGGTCTACAGGTGAGTGGGAGAGAGCTTGGCTGTGTTTGAGGAACTCGGAGCAGAGAGTATCATAGGGTAATGCTGGAGACGTAGATAGAGACCAGATCATGCAAGGCCCTACAGGCCCTGGGTTTTATTCTAAACATAAGGAGAAGTTACTGAAGAGTGTTAAGCCAGAGGGTAAGCCATTATGACTTAGATTTTAAAAAGATCACTCTGGCTGTCATGACTTTCAGACTGATGAATACCAACACATGGAGGGCTGCCCAACATAGTCCCAGTTTAGGCCCGTTGTCCTGGTGTAACTGGACTTCTATACCAACTCCTTTTGAGTCAGAATATGTAGTAAATACATACATACTAAAGCAAACTTTAAAAAATGAACACAGAAAAACAAAGAAGGTTGGTCAAGACACAGGCAGGCTTTGTGGCAACCTTCATCAGATTCCCTTGTCCCTGATGCCCCTGACCTAGGTGGGACCCTGGTGTCCTCCCTTTGATTACTGACCTAGCTTTACTTCTCAGGCTTGTGCTATGTTCTTGTCCTCAATATCTGGCCATCTCTTGTGATGAAATAATATTCAGTATCTGGTATACAAAAATATATTGAGTGGGGTGCAATGCATCTTAACTCATTTATTCCTCATAATAATCCTTGACGTAGGTATTGTCCCTACTTACAGGTGAGAGAACCGAAGAACAAAGAGCGAAAGAAGCTTGCCTAAAGTCATGTACAGCAAAAGTAGCCAAACGGGACATGAAGCCAGGTGATATGGTTCCGAACTCAAGCGTTCTTCATCCCGAGTTGTCAGCACAGAGCCCGAAGCAGGGCTCGAACTCACAAACTGCGAGATCATGACCTAAGCCGAAGTCAGATGCTTGACCGACTGAGCCACCCAGGCGCCCCTTCATCCCGCTCTTCTGATACTGTTACTTAATGTGAGAGGCCCAGACACATTTAGGGAACTGCAAGTAGTGCAGGGTATTGGGGAAAAGCTGGAAATAAGTTTAGAAAAGTAGTCATAGGACATCAAATGGCATGCTAAATAGCTTAGTTTTCAACTGGTAGGATATGGGGTGCACCACAGGATCCTAAATGCATGGCCATTCTTATCTTTTGGATAAATAGTTCTGTGGAGAATGGATTTCGAAGGTGAGTAAGAGGAGACTGGTTTCTGACTCAGCTTGTTATAGAGACTGGATATGTGCCTCCTTCCTGCATGGGGTTTTTGAATGACTGTTGTCAAGAATCTGCTTGCTCCCTGCCCATGATGACAGAAGGACTTCCCACAACCTCTGCCCGGGCCTTCTGACTACTGCTTCTCCCGTCTGGACTTCAGAGCTGTAGAGTCTGGCTCTATGAAGCACAGCAAAGTTAGACCTTCCAACTCATCCTCTCTTCTGAGTTCTAAGCCTATATTCTCAGTTCTTTGAACATTTCTACTTGTTCATGGCCTCTGGCTACCTGAAATTTAACATTCTCTAAAAATCATCAAGTCAGAAGAGAACTAGGGAAAAAAGTCTAAGAAAAACGTAAATGTCAGAAGAGTATGCTAATGGGAAAAATCTACACGAAGCATCATAATTTACAACATGTGGAAAAACAACATCTACAATACTTAATAAAATTGTTATATTATGGACAACTCACAAGTGATCTTAAAGGAAAACCTATTTTGCATTTGTATTCGAACTTCAACAGGACTACTCTGAATTGCTACTTTATTGATAAGTGAAACAGATTCTTTTATGACAAGTTATAAATGCTTATAGTTTATCGGTTCCCTCTCCACCCTGCAATTACCTACAGGAAGAGATTGGCCATGGTTTTATTTTATGAGTTTTATAGGGGCACATTCACCCCAGTTTGCATACTATGAATTCCTGGAAAATTCTACAGATTGGAAAAAAAGAAAGTGCTTTCTTCAGATCAAAAGAAGCACTTCACTTGAACTTCTGTATTTATCCATAAATACACAGCCCCAAATACTATGTTAAAATGTGAAAGACAAATTTTACATAAATATATGTATAAGGCATAGTATACTTGTGTGTAATAATAGAATAGATAGCAATCTTGTGAACTTACACAGTGGGCTAAACAATGACACAAACCTAACAACAAAGACAACTTAAAGTGTCACAGAGGGGCACCCGGGTGGCTCAGTTCGTTGAGCATCCAACTCCTGGTTTCAGCTCAGGTCATGATCTCATAGCTCATGAGACTGAGCCCTGCCTCAGGTTCTGCACTGACAGTGTGGAGCCTTGGAAGTCTCTCTCTCCCTCTCTCTGTGCCCCTCCCCCACTCATGCTCTCTTTCCTTCTGTCAGAATAAACTTAAAAAAAATGTTGTAGAATAAAGACAGATTATCATAGAATCCAAAAGAGTCTCAGAATAAATTTTAATTTGTAGGATTCACATCAACACCTTTACGAATAAGTTTAGTGCAAACGGCAAGCAACATCATGAACATCTCAGATATTTTTCCAGAATAGTAAAATACTGTAAAACATTAAAATTTACTACTGATGAAACATTACATGACAAAAACTTGTCAATCAAGCCCTGAGAAAACCTAGAGGTATAACTGCAGAATGGATAAATTAAAAGTTTGTTAAATTCAACTTACAAAATGAAGAATAATGAATGAATAAATTTCTAATCAGACTAGGATATTTTAATTTCTAATAATTAATGAAATATTTAGATGGATGGCAAAAGTATCCCATAACTGGTATAATCTTAATGAGATAGCCTGGATTTTGTTTCAACCCGTTGTGGCTGATGCAAGCTGTAATTATATACACTGCCAGAAAATCCATTTGTTAAAAGAAAATTTGTTCTCATTAATGCGGATTGTGGGATCACTGAATAAAAGAGGAAGAAAGGAGTAGTATTAACTAGTGTTACAGGTTTGGAATGCAGGAGCTTTATAAAAATCAGCAATCAATTCAATAGGCCATGCTGATGTCTGAATTTTTAACATACCAGTTTTCGCTAGAAGAGATTCAAAAACAATTCTTCTCAAATCACTAAAAATTCTGTACATATTCAGCATGGCTTATCGTGTTTTAATTCCAAAAGAAAACATACAAAGCTATGGGAAGTTCTATGCATATGGCAGGTTATGGGCAGGTTTGTAATAATCTCAATAAGACCAAAGATTTACAGAGACTTCCTTATGCTAGTTGTGATTTTTCTCTGATTTACAAATGAGTCCTTCATTTAAAGTGAATATGAGACTCAAGCCTGTGCTTACTTAACTATTAACTAACTTTTACACCTGCCTTTCAGGGTTCAGACAATGACCTCTGATTAATCTGAGTCTGATATTATCCTTAACAGCAACTCGTTCTTAAAGTGGCATGATCTAATTATCTTCATGTAATCTAATATCATGACTGTCTAATGTCTTATTTGCTTTTCCTATAATAGTAAAGTGTTTGAGTGACTACCATTCAGGACAAAAAGAAAGCCACACATTTAACCATCAAATCTGAACTAGGACATCAGGTATAAAGAAAATAAAAGAAAATCTGGAATACATGAGTAGGTAAAACAGGCTACCTTCACAAAAGAACTGTTAGGCTGATGTCCAATGTCTCACCCAAAACACTAAATACCAGAAAGCAAAAGAGGATCAATTTCCATAATGTTCTGAGGGGAAAAGTTTATGTCCAAATAATTAAAAACCCTAGCAAACTCTTATTCAAAGACAACTGAGATATTTTAAAATACGCAGACTCAGATACTCAGATAATATACCTCTCACATTATATTTCTGGAAAAAAATAGCTTGAAAATATACTGTTGGATACGAACAAAATTAAGAGCTCAAAATGCAAAAAAAAAAGTGAGTAGTGAGGTTTGATTCTCTTTGAAGGAGGAGATCATGCCATGTGGGGATATTCTGTTTTACTTCTATTGAAGGCATCTCAAAAACACACAGGGTGTTATTTAATGTCAGAAAGAAAAAAATTCCAAACAAAAAAATTAAAGCTCATGTGTTAAATGAACAACAACAACAAAAAGAAACAAGACAGTTCAAAAGAGAGTGGGAGAGAACACAACAAAGAGGTGGTTTTGTTTTCAGGCTAACCTATACTTAAAGAACACCGCATCGCATTAGAACACTATAGGATCAAACTCTCCTCCATAACCACAGATTTACTGAAAAGTTCATTCCGATTTGGAATGTCAAGAAACACAGTTTTTGATAGAGGCCTGAAAAAGTCTCATTTCCCTCACCTGCTGAACTGCTGTAATTAGCATCTAGCACTCTCTGGGACCCAAACCATCTGTGGTGGTTCTCGGAGCAACAGGAAAGTGGAGGTGATAACATACAGAGAGGTGACCTGGAGGCTGGTGGTTAGGAATGAGGTCCAGGAAGTCAGTCACTCAGGGACCTGGCCTCAGCCATTCTAAAACCCTGGTCCACCGCCTTCTTATCTTTTCTCAGGACCCCAGAGTATCTCTCCTTTTTGGGCTAGAGTAGTACCAGGTTTGAACTTACAAATACTCTACTTTCTTAAAGTTTTCAGACAGACTTTTTCCTATTTCTTTTATCTCTAAATATTTTCTTCTCTTAAACCCTTTAAGGAAAACAAGGGCACACACATACAAAGGATGGAAATTAGGTAACACTATTTCCGTGAAAATCAGACTTTTCCTCTCCTGGGGACCAGAAGACACTGAGTAATGAACAGACTTGTGATTCTATTTAGAGGTTATGGGCAAAAGGCCAAAGTTAACTGTCAGCAAGGTAGAGGACTTTTTGGGAATGAGGGGGCAGTAGTAAACTAAGTAAACTAGTAAACTACGGAGTTTGTAGTAAAGAGACTGAAGGAGCTCAGAAAAACATACCAAAATGCAGCCTGGCTCAAGTGAGGGCTTGGAGAACCAATGCATGTTTGGGGTGTGCCTGTATAAACCAAATATATTAAAACTTACAGCTTTATAGATCAGAAATGTTATTAATATATTAGGAGCTATAATTTAATAACCCAACTGAAAAAAACATAAAAAAAGACCAACAATACCTAAACCCTTATGTATTAGATTTTGTTTGGTTCTTTGGAGTCATTCTGAGACTGTTAGGGCATTACTGTAAACATTAATGCCATTATTTCTCATGATTTCATGAGAAGTCAGTTCTATTATTTCATCATTTAGTTAAGATGGAAATCTACAATCAGCCTACAGAGTAAAACAAAAAAACTGTTAGGTTACACTTTTCTGAGTTCTAGAATGTACCAAAAAAACCCCCAACAAAACCAGAAATGGAAACACAGGTGCTGTAGGAAAGCCTATAGGAATAAACTGAATTTCAAAAGTATGTAAAATAATCCAGTAAGTATCTTTTTCAAATACATTAAGGGGTTCCAGTTCAAGATGGTAACACAGGAAGATCCTCAACTTACCTCCTCCCACTGACGCACTAAGTCTGTAGCTACATGTGGAACAATTTCCTCTTAAAAAACCAAAAGGCTGGCTGAATGAGGACTACCCCACAGGCAAACAAGAAGAAAACCACATCGAAGCATGTAGGAGAGCCTAAGATACAACCTTGCCATAAACCCCCACCCCAGTGAAGTGACCCACAACCAGGAGAAAAAGTAAAACTGGAGTTTCTCCTCAAGGAGTAAAGGGTTCAAACCCCACCTCAGACACCTCAACTTTTAAGACCTACACCTGAGAGAAAATAAATTATTTTCCATAACTGCTAGTCTGCATTTTTTAAATATTAAAGAATACAGTGTACATGTTATGACTACTTACTGAAGTTTAACTGCAACACACACAATAGCCTAGTACTTTTAGGATTACAGTGATGCTTAATTCCTCAAACACCACTTTTCCAGAGCCCCACACAGTAAGTTATCAAACAGGCTGGCTCAATCATATGAATTTATTACAAATGGAAAATGGAGGCAACCTGCCAGTGAGGAAAATATTATCAATAAAATTCAAACATAGTTTAATATTGCCTTTATTTTCATAAAAAAGGCATTACCAAATCTTTCTAACAGGAAATGATGAACTGTATGGAGTATCTAAAAGACTTAATACACAGGAACGATAAGAGAAACAAGATTATGCCCAGTGAAGAATAAGATATATTTTAGGCTGTATTATTTTATGAATCTTTCAAGTGGGAATTGGCCACTGATACATATTTCATTCAAATATTATATTTAGAGAATAGAAGGGAAATTTAATTGTTTTCCTTCTACATTATCTTATACGGTTATCTTTAACATAGTAAATAGGTATTATAATTGTTAAATGCCTTTTGTTGTCTGGTAGTAATGGAAGAGGGATAAAAGTTTTCACTTCTCTAATAATAAAGCATAGTGATTCATAAGAGAAACGAAACACGATGGCCTGCTTTTACTATTAAAAAATATTCACTCTAAATAATGATGCTAGTGCACGAAATAAAACTCATTTTAAAAAGTGTAAATAAATGTGTGAAGATTTATATTAACTTATTAAAAATCTAAAATATTTTTAAATTAAAAATCATTCTATTTATAATAGTAACATAAACAAGTATCTGCAAAAATTATACCATATCTTAGTTTCCCAAATATTGGCAAAAGTTAGTATGTTTTCCTCATTAAGTTAGAAAACATGAGGTTAATTTTCTTGAAGGGATGTAATTTTTGGCAAAAGGGAGGTCACAAGACTTTTCTACAATGGCATTTTGTGTCCTATAACCAGGACCATTCTGTAGCTTATCAGTGTTAACAATGCAGAAATAGACCGTCTTACCGTTGGTGCTGTATCTACATGATGGTTACAAGGCTTTCTTTCTATGTTGATAATTCCTGTGCAAAGAAAAGATGGTAGATATTTGATTATACCTACCCATTTTATTGTGAAAACATTTATCTCAGTAAGAGGTGACTCCTATAGCTCATAAGGAAAAAAGTCTCATTTGAATGGCAGGATCCTTTAAAGTTCTATCATGAATTCTTTGGTCAGAAACAGTTGGAGAGTTTAGCTAACTAAGAGACCCAACTCAAAGTGAGCTGAGCCAATTTTCCCATTCAAGAGGTGTTTAGCAATAGTCTAAGATGTGTCCATATCTTGCTCTTGGCTCAAAAATTATACCATTATCTCCACTCTGCTGCAGTTCTTCCATTAAATTTTTATTTCTGACTTGAGGTCATCAAGTTTGCATAAAGAAATATCACAAAGGCTATAAAAGGAATCACTTCCTTATTTTCTCATAAAGAATAAATAAATCTACTTGAATTTCTCTTTGATCACTTGACTTCCTACTATGTCATATTCTATTTATTCAAGCACCATGGAGTGTCTGAAAAAAAAAGTTCCCCCTGATTCTCTCCTTTAAAATGATAATATTGACTGCTAAACTTGAGAAAAATCCTTTTATCATGTGTGGATTTATCTTTTTGTTCCGAATGTCCTCTCCTGCATTTCTTTGTAATAAACAGCTTTTAAGGATATAACACATTGCATCTCATCTATAAAGATACTGGTTCAAAGTCTAGCTCAGGTTAAAAATGAACACAGGTGTGGGTCTCATTTACTTTATAATCTCTGTCCATCAGCAAACCAACAGGTGAGTTAGGACATTAGAATAGTTCTAGTTCCTTCAAATAATGATACAGGCTTTCACATGCAAGGCTGCTTAGAAGTAAGAACTACAAGTATTGTTAGGAGCAATTAGCACAATTTCTGATTGAAACAATAGCTCCTCCCATTTACAGTCATTTAACTCATTCTTCTTCAAGTGTGATAAGGGATTATGTGAGAGCATCATAAAACAATCACTTTTTATCACTGTGAAATAATATTTAAAAATGAACAAAGTACCATGAAACACGATTAAAAATTTTTTTTGGTTTCATTTTAAAAATTCAGCTATAATTAGCCAATGAAGTATAAAGCAGTATACTACTTTATACAATCAACTAATATTTACTGAGTGGCTATTTGGTATCAGGGATAAAAGATGAATTATAAAGGCTAAATTATAATTTCTGACCTCAAGACTCGAGTAAAACAGAGCATTTAAAAAAAAATACTCTATCTAGTATATAGAAATACTAGAGTATTTTTTCATATACAGAGTATTTGAAATACAAATTTGAAATACAAATACTCTGTATTTGAAAAAATACTACAGAGCAAATTAACAGTTTTGTCTTAAGAATAATAACAAAATCTTTAAAGTAATTTTTATGCAAAGACATTTTTTATTCATAGAGTAACACTGGTCTTGAATAAAAAATTTTTAAAAACCCCAAGTAAACATATTAGAAAATGTTCAGATAATGCTGACTCTTACTGGTAGATTTTAGTAATACTGAAGTATATAGAACAAATGGTGAAATCCCCATTTCCCCAGCGCCCACACTCCCCACAACCCTCTCTGGCTGCATCCACTGAGAACAGTCTGGCATGACACAGGCTTTTAATCAAGAGTTAGCAAAATCTTACATGTGTGGTCTCACTATTGTAACCTGACAGCTATAAAACTGACCAAGGCTGATTACTAACTTTAAAGTTCTTATCCAATAAGAAAGTAACTTCAAGATGTTGAAAATAAAAACTAAATCTACATCTTCAGCTTATACAATTACAAAGAAACAACAGCTACGTATTTTACAGTTTCAATTTCAGGATAAGTAGGTGGTGGAAACTAAAAATTTTTAAAGTGGGTTATCCAAAGATATAACCTTAGTTTTAAATTTAGATTGCCAATTGAAATAATACGATTTGGAAATACAATTAATACACGTTTGTTCAAGCTTTCAGTAATGAATATACACAAAATAAGCTTAAGAAAAAATGTTCCCAAACAGCTTACTATTTTAAGTACATTTTACCAAAAAAGTCTCCATTTGTATGTTATTTCACTTTCATTAAGGTATGATAATAAGTGAAAGCTCCTAATAAATAGATTGCTGTGCTGGTTATTTTTGTGTGTCAGCTTGGCTAGGCCACAGTCCTGCATATCTGGTCAAACATTCCAGATGTTTCTGTGAGGTATGTTTCAGATAAGATGAACACTTAAATCAACAGGCTCTGAGTAAAGGAGATTGTTCTCCATAATGTGAGAGGGTTTCATCCAGTTGGTCGAAGGTCTTAAGAAAAAGAATGACTTCCCCTGAAAGAGAAAAAATTTTGCCAACAGACTGCTTTTGGACTTGAACTATAACTCTTCCCTGGGTCTCCAGGCTATCAACTGACCTTGGAGGTTTTGTACCAGCCGGCCTGCATAATCGTGTAAACCAATTCCTCAAAATAAATCGCTCTATGTACACATTCTACTGGTTCTGTTTCTCTGGAGGCTAACTAATGCACTTAACTTTTGGGGAAACAATTTAAAAAAATGAAACTACACTTGTTTGTACTTATTCTAAATTAAATTTTTGTTCACTAAATATATTAATCATGCAGTAATACGGTTAAAAGGTCCAACTTATTATGATTTTAAAAATCCAAATACCTCACAATGAACTTAATATTACATCTGTTGAATAAATTAATCTACCAAATAAAAAACTCAGTATGTCAACAGATATTTACCACTAGATTATCCAGTCTGACAATCTCTGCTTCTTGATGTTTATTCACATTTAATGCAATTACTGATATGGCTGTGTTTAAGTCTGCCATCTTGCTATTTTGTTGCATCTAGTTATGTTCCTTTCTCTTTTCTCCATACTCTTTTGAAATAATCAAATACTCTGACTATTCCATTTTATATCCCCAATGGCTACACATCTTTATTTTTTTTTTAGTGGCTAGAGATTGCAATATATATCTCTAATTTATTACAGTGTACCCTGAATTATGATTTTATACTTTACTAACAATATAAATATCTCAAAGCAGTATTACTCCATCTACCCTTCCACCCTTTATGCTATTGTTATATTTTACCTCCACATGTTATAAACCCCACAACATTTTGTCTGGATACTGTTTTAAACAGTCAGTAGTATTTAAGAATGAAAAATCAGCTTTTTATATTTACACATATACTGATCCTTTCCAGTGTTTTCATTCCTTCCTGCAGATCCAAGTTTTCATCTGAGATCATTTCCCTTTAGACTGATGAACTCTTTGTTGAATCTCTCATGGTGTAAATCTGTGGATGACTGTTTTTTGTTTTTTTTTTTTCTGTAAAGACTTTAGCAGGCATTCATGTACGAAGGCTAATTTTGCTGGATACTGAAATCTAGGTTGATAGCCATTGTCTTTTAGCACTTTACTGATTTTATACCATTGTTTCTTACGAGAACAAAGCCATCAATTCTTACTATTATTCTCTGAATGTCATGCATTTTTTCCTTTGGCTGCTTTTGTGATCTTTTCTTTAGGTTTCATTTTCTTCAGTTTATTTAAAATGTACCTAGGTGAGGTTTCATTTATATATATTCTTGGGGTTTGCTAAGCTTTTTATATCTTCTACGTTATTTTCTTTCATTAGAGGTGGAAAATTCTTGGCCTATTAGTTCTTCACCCTATTTCTCTATTTTCCTTCTGGAATTCCATTTATACATGTTTAGATGATTTGATGTAGTCACACAGGTCTGATGCTCTGTATTTCCCTCCCCTACCCCGTGCTTCGATTTGGGTGATTTTTATTGTTATGTCCTTGAGTTCAAGGATCCTTTCTTTCAATGTATACTATCAGCAATTAGGCTCACTTAATGAACTTTTCATTTTATCTATTATACTCTTTAGATGTAGAATTTCCACTTATTTCTTTTTTTATGGTTTCCATTTCTCTGCTGAAATTATTCATCATACCCATGTTTCTTCAAAAATTATTTAACATATGTATAAAAGTTATTTCAAAGTTCTTGTCTACAAATTCCAATCCTTCTACTGATTGTTCTTTTTCTTGATTATGGGTCACCTATTCCTGCTTATTCACATGCTTCATATTTCTGACTGAAGGTTAGACCTATTAGATATTAATTGGTAGAGAATGAGACAGAAAGCATGCTTCCCCAGAAAGGGCTCACTCTTTCTTCTTCTTGAAAGCTATGGTGAAGGGTGGATCTTTGTATTCAAATCAGGAGTTAGCCTGGGTTGGACTTGGGCTGTTGCTTTAATCTCAGTACATCTACTTATTAAATATCTAAAAATAAGATCAGTTCCTCCCTCTAAATCTGAGTAATGGATTTTTGGATAAGAAATCCTTTATCTTAGTTGTCTGAACAGGTTATTCCACTATCAGCCAGATTTCGAGACTTTTACATTCAACTCTCTTCCTAAGGTAAAGAACCTGTTCCTTTATGTACAGGCTTGTGAAATTTTCCCTGTATCTGGAAAATCATAAATTTCACTAGGGTATAACAAATTGTGTCTTGGCTATAATTAACCTTTCTTGGGACTTGATAAGCCCTTTAATGGGCAGAGTTTTATCAACTGCTCAGAGAAATTTTGTTACTTCTGTAAATTTAGCAGTTCACTTTATTTTACCTTCAAAATGTTTATCTTTATGATAACTAATGTACTTAATCTTCTAAGGAAGCATCTTCTTTTCACTTTGTCTAATGCTTTTAAAACTTGAAATCATACAGTTTAGCTTAGTTTCTTTCTAGAGGCCTAAAGGATGAAAGCAAACAGGATGGCAAACCCTACAGAGTATATCAGAAGATCAAGTTTTTTTCCTGGTATCTCAATGCCAATGTGTCAGGAATGGGGGTAGGGGCAGGTGCGGGAGGGCTCTGTTCTCCTTGGTACTAAGCAAGGACATGTGCAGGGAAAGCCGGTCTCTTCCAAAGGTATAGGCAAAAAGTGTTTTTTTTAAAGAGTTCACTGAGGTCTCTCAGCCTGCAGAAGTTATAATAAATGCTCTGGGTAACTGGCTATATTTGTCAGTTTAATGTTTTTAGTGTATCAAGAGCTTGGCAGAGCCTATGCACCACAGTGGATCTAAAAGGGCCTACATGCAAAGGGACCTACACAGCTGGAGGAGTCTGGTTCCAGGCCCAGCCACTGGGAGAGGACTGTAACTTGCAACTGATGAGACTTGAGAGGAGGAGCTCACCCCTGTGCCTCAGCAGGTGGGTGTTTTCGTGTTTTGCCATAGCTCAGACCTCTATCAGTATAGTTGGGACCACAAACCATGAGCATGCAAAGAAAACTAACAACTCTCATAAGGAGTTTCAGTAACCTGAACATGACCAAATAACTTTCTAGAACTGGTAGTGCCACTGATGACAAAGGAAGAATGAGAGGGTCTTTTAAATTAAAATGTAACGTCGGGCTCTGTGCTGACCGCTCAGAGCCTGGAGCCTGTTACGGATTCTGTGTCTCCCTCTCTCTCTGACCCTCCCCCATTCATGCTCTGTCTCTCTCTGTCTCAAAAATAAATAAACGTTAAAAAAAAATTTAAATTAAAACGTAACGAAACAAACAAAACTCAACTATTAAGAATTTTAAGATATTAATTAACAAGCAACAAAGATAACTCTATTTTAAAGGAAGGGAACAGTAGTGGCTTCTAGAAAGTAAATCGGAAGATGGGTAGCATTCCCAAAGTCACACAACCAATGAGCAGCAGTACCATGACTGAAACCTATGTGTATGAGTCACAAACCCATTGGCGTGTTTGACTCCTGTGGCAAGGCCCTGAGTTTATTCATCTTTGCATCTACAGTGCCTAGTCCAAATGCTTAAAACCCAGAAGACCCTCAACTCTTGAAATGAATAAATGGAAACTATGCCATAACCACTGAGTTCATGTGCTATAATACATATTTACCTGTGTGCATTAGTTATCAGAATGTTTGAGTTAATCTTCTAGGACTGCTTTCAAAAATATTAATTTACTACTTTCTTTGGTAATGTATCTAAACTTACTATAAAACTAAAGTGTGTTACTTTAAAATTTTCCTAATTTTCCAGATATTACACATTCTAGAGAAGATAATGGAAAACATTTTACGCTTTTTGGGAGATGGTTAGGTATTTTATTTTGTAGAAAACTAGAGCATGACATTTACCCCACTGTACTTGACTGACTCAAACAGTGGAATTATATATTTTATAGTTTCCCTAAAGTCCACACACCTTCAACTCAAGACCACGATCAAAGGAAAAAAAAAACAAGATAATGAAATTTCTTGCAAAAGCAAAAAAGGCAGGAATATGTGCCAAATTCTAAAGTCAGAATATATATACAGCAATATTATGTATCATCACCAAATGTTTATGGGCTACCCACTAAGCACAAGGCACTGTGCTAGGGACAAGAGAACCCTGATTCTCCCTTTCATGACCCCTTTTTAGGAGCCATTCACTTCATGTAACAATATAACTATGCATCCTTTTTGAGTTTTGGAAATCATGAATCTCTATATAAGGCAGAAAGAATTATGCTTTGATTACTTTTGACTAGGAAAAAATGAAATAAAATGTATTACATTCCAGTAAAATAGTTTTAGAAGGTAGTGTTCTTTCAAGGCAAATTTAACGTAAAAGTTGTGCAGAGCTTGCAAACATTCTTAAGAACTAGAAAAGAAGTAAAACTGTTTTTCAGATAATATAATTTTATAACTAGAAAATTCAAAAGAATCACTGCTAAAAGTAACATAATCAATAACAATACATCAGAAAGTTAGCACAATATATCAATATCCTTTACATATTCAAACTAGTTAGAAGATATATGACAAAGAATACCTCATTTATAAGAGCAAAATAAAAGATAAAATACCTGAATAAATACAAGAAATGTACAAAACAATATGAATGTTAAAATACTTCTAAAAGACATAAAAGTAGCCCTGAACAAACAGACACCGCTTATTCTGCAACAAGAACATGTAACATTATATAAAGGCCAATTCCCTCCAACATAATATATGAATTTAGTGTGATTTCAATAAAAAAAGTTTTTTGCCCCAGTACAAGTTGACTCTAAAATTCATACAGAAGTATATGCAAGAACACCTAGAAAAATCCTGGGGAATAAAAAGAGCAACGAGGGGAAATAAACACTACTAAAGATCAATATATATTATAAAAAGTCTCTGCAATTAAAACAATGTGGTAATGACACATGAATAGACCTGTAGACCAGTAGAATATATTAAAATGTTCAGAAAAGGATCCAATTACATATGGAAATTACATGTGAAGAGGAAGAGTTACTTTTTAATACATGGTGTTGGGATGCAATGTACGTTTTGAAAAAGAACTGATCCATACCTCACACCATACACCAGGAAAAGAAATTCTTAATGGGTCATATTTAAATGCTAAAAATGAAGCTATACCAATATCAGAAGAAAAAACATAGTGAATTTCTTTACAAACCCAGTGAGAAAAGCTTTCTTCAAATTTTGTGCTACAAAATCAAAAGCCAAATATAAAACTTGGAGAAAATATTTGCAACCTACATTACTGACAGATTACAAGTTTCCCTATTATGGAAAGCAAAAATATACAAATATATAATACGGGTGATTTAAAATTTAAATTGGAAGTCACAGTATGAATCCATTGAGCTTTTAAGACTTGATTTCCTAGATAGGTCCAGTGAAAAAAAGTCTTAGAAGCAATGATATCCCAACAGCAATGAGTGTACTCAGCCCCAAATTTTAGTTTCTAAATTCCATTATCCACAAACTAGTACCAGGACTCCTTGGAGAATTGGCTGATTCCAGCTTTGGGGCAGGGCAAATACAGGATGAACCTAGGACACTGCAAGCAGCACGTACTCTGAGCTACCTGGTTCGTATCAAAGGACACAGGAGTGGACATGAAGGGGCTCCTCTTTCCCAAATTAGGGAACAGTTTCAGCAACACAAAGAAAATGACAGTGAAGAAGTATAACAAAGTGAATGAAAAAAATTCACAATACTCAAAAGAGACAGGCAAGAAGAAAAGGAAATGCGCCTCTGGACTGAACACCAGCCAATAAATGTAGAAGCAATACTAATGTTAGAAACCAACCACTGTTAATAGTTATTTCAAGTAAGGATCATCAGTGGCTGCTGAAACCGCTGAGTAAGGCTGTTGGGGAACAGGGTATTCACATGGTCTCAAAGTATCAGCCCACAGAATACCCACTCAGCAATTATAAAGGGAAAAGTTTACCTTTACAACAGAGAGATCTAGTGTTCACCAAGTTAATCAAGGATTAAATTTAGCAACACAAGTCATGGAACACCCTGACATTCCATGTCTTCTGACGTGATGCAGAAAAATACACATTATAGTGTTCTTGCCAAAACAGTTTAACCTGAATCTAATCACAGTGAAATAGATAAAAACAAAACACTGGATATTCTACCGGACAACTGGCTCAGTCAGACTCTTCAAAAAAGTCCATGTCATGAAAAACAACAACAACAAAGGAGTAGATTAACAGAGATTAAATGAGACTAAAATGACATAGCAACCAATATAAGTGTGACTCTGGATTGGATGCTGGACAAATAAGCATGCAAACAAAAAACTGCTTAAGATACTTTAGATATAATTAAGAAAATGTGAATATGAACTGTTTATTTGATATTATAGAATCATTGTTAATTTTCCTTGTGATAATGGTACCATGATTATATAGAGAATATCCTTATTCTTTTTTTTTTTTTTTTTTTTTTTAACGCTTATTTATTTTTGAGACAGAGAGAGACAGAGCATGAACAGGGGAGGGGCAGAGAGAGAGGGAGACAGAGAATCTGAAACAGGCTTCAGGCTCTGAGCTGTCAGCACACAGCCTGACGCGGGGCTCGAACTCACGGACCGTGAGATCATGACCTGAGCCGAAGTCGGACGCTTAACCGACCAAGCCACCCAGGCGCCCCGAGAATATCCTTATTCTTAACAGATATTTGAATGAAGGTTTTGAAGGGAAGATGCAAATGGTGCAAATTTGGTTTTATTTCATCTTGTTTCCAACTTTTTTGTGGTATTAAACAACTTCAAAATACACTTGGGGAAAGGACTATAGACCCTTATTAGACATGTAATGATCATACAGCAGGCAAGCAAATAGTCAATGGTTTTGAATATTGCTAAATCTTCCACGTAAGCAGAGTAAACAGGGCTAAGGTTCTCACTGAAAAAATTTCTCAGCATTATTTAAAAACAGTCAATGAAAACACTTCTCCCAACTCTGAATTTAATGGAGTGTCTTCCTAAAAATAAGAAAAAGCTCCAAAATGAATGCACAAATGAATAAAAAGCTACTACAATATGTATTTATAGTTTATATATTGGTAGCTTCACTCAATAAATCTGTTTATTGAGAAATAATTTTCATGGCAAATCCCTGTCCCAAATCAGAGGTATCAGTTATCTATAATTCTCTATTATTAGTTTTTGCTCCTTTACAATTAGAAAAAAAACATTTCAAAGGACAATTTAAATAATAATATTTATCCATAATAATCCTGACTCTGGAACTACTCTGTATGTTTCGGAAGACCAGCTCTGGCAGTGATTAGCTATGTGACCTTGGGCAAATTATTTCTCCACTCTGTGTCTCCATTTCCTCATTCAGTACAGGGAAAACAATATGTATCTCATAGGTTGATGGGAGAATTAGTTAACTATAGGAAAAAATACTTCAAATTGCATCTGGCATACTATGTATGTTTGAAATATATATATATATATATATATATATATATATATACACACACACACACACACACACATACACACACACACACACACAGTATCAGAATGTTTATTTTTATGTTTAAAATAGCGTATATTTGTATATTTTTTCAATAGCCCTCAAATACATGTAGAACTAAAGTAAGCATTATAATTAAATATTTGTATGAAGGGTCAGATAGTCTAATAATGAGTTCTGCTTTAGAAAACTTAATGGCTTGCTTCATACAACCTGAGGTAAAAAATAATTAAATTTATCATACCATAAAAATATTTTTATTAAAAACTATGCCCATACATACATATACATGTGTGTGGGTTCAGATGGCATACATACCCATGTACATATATATAAACCCTGCCCCCTCCTCTCTATCCCATTACTTAACTTGGACTGTTTCTCCTCATTTGGATAACTGGAATAGATTCCTAACCAACCCCCCTGACTTGGGCTTTCCAATGACATCCCACACTGCCAGAGTGGCTATTCTAAGGAAAAATTGTTATCCTCTTCTTCTATAGCATAGTCTTTAGGATAAAAATCACGCTTCTCGAGTGTTTAACTCAACTGCTTAACTAAAAATGGCACACAAAGCTATTCAGGACGTAGCTACTGCCTGGCTCACTAACCATCCCCCGTCATTCACCCTTGCCATTCCCCCAGCTGCTCTTTAAGCAGAATGTACCTAAGCTTTCTCCATTTCTGACACCTCCTTCTAAGCTGAATTATTTCCTAGACATCCTTTAAAGCTCAGGTCAAACACTGTGTTCTCTAGGAAATGGTCTGTGATATTCTTCTTCAGACCGCACTCTGATTCATATACCTCCCTCCAGCTCTTCCCTCCCTTAGCATGTCTGTACAATCCTCTATCATAACATAAACTCGCTATGTTTATGAAAACTTGCTTAGTTCCATGTGTCACACAGTTCATATTTAATAAATGCCTGTTGAATGACTGAAAACACATATACAGAAAATGAGAGTTAAAAACATCTTGCAGCAAAACAGGCTGCAGATTCTCCATTGGTACAGTCATCCCATATTCTACGTATTTTTCTAAATATTCATCTAAAATAAATTTTTAATAAATGCAAATCCTAAAATGACTTTTCCTCATCTAGCCTAGTAAAATGTTAACATTTATTTTTTATATTGGACTTTTTCAGGATGGCATGGGAAGCCCTTTATTTACTGGATACATATTTCAGATTACAGGAAGGGAACATTCTTTGAACAATTTACTTTTCATACATTAGAGGAAAAAAACCGTCCCACACTCAGAAACGTCAAAGGCTGAGGGCCCCGAGTCTACAAAGTTTGGATATCTACACAGACCACAGAGGTAAAGCACAGTGAATACACAAAACCACAAATCAGTAGGCTTTTTCCTGTGTTAGTTATGGAAATAGGTAGTGACCTACTCATCAAGGGTATGATCAAGGGTATGTAAACACGAATGAGTAGGTAAAACACTGGAAAGGAGGGTAAGGGGTCCCTAACATTTGAGACTGGTAAAGCTTCTGGAAAAATACAAAGCAAGCAGGGAAAAGAGAGTAACTCTACAGTGTGGACGGCATCAACCAGACAATACGGCTCTTGGTTACAGCCCTGCCATCATAGTCTTTCTGTGCTTCAGTTTAAGCCTTACACCTGTTGGGAAGATCCTTCAGTCTTTAATAATCTGTGCTATTTATTCCCAACTACGAATAAAAAATTAAATTCACTGATCCACTGAGAATATAATGTTAGCATATCTCTAACGTGTAAACTGATGCCCAAATAATTTAACTGTCCTAACCAACACTTAACTACTACAGTAGTTATTTACTACCAAAAACTGCATACAATTTTTAGTATCTGACAAACATCCTCAGTAAACTCTTAACAGGAGGTTAAGGTCTGTTCAAATCATACCCTTTGTGACATGCATATTTCTACATATTCAATCTGAGAATAGTAAGGATATATTTCTAATATAATTATGTCACATATTTATTATATAGACAAAGCCAAAATACTACAATTCTGTGTGTGTAAAATCCTTTAAATATAATTTAGTATCTGTAAGTCTTTACGACTAATAATATTTTAGCAGTCATACTACAGAATCTTGAAAACCACAAGTACAGCAACAAAAAGGATAAAATGTAAACTATCATAATTCAGGCATTTTTTTCTTTCAAATTTATTATTGCAGTGAAGAATTAAAAAAAAAAACATACAACACCAAAAGAAGCTTCATGCAATTGCCTGCTTTCCTCATTTTTTTCCTTTTCTGTCTTCTGGTTAGCGAACATCCAAGCTATCTATTTCGGAATCATCCTAATGGCTCTTGGTCTCTTGGTCTCTTTTCATTTAATAGCCTCTTTCAGCTTATCTCATTAACTCCTGTGGACATCAAGACTACACATAGGCCACTGACTCCTTAATTTTTACTTATGCTCCAAGCCCATATTTCAAAAATTTTTTAAGATTTTATTTTTAAGAAATCTCCACACCCAATGTGGGACTCGAACCCACAACCCTGAGTTCAAGAGTCACTCGCTCCACCGACTGAGCCAGCCAGGTGCCCCTCCAAGCCCACATTTCAAAGTATGCAGTCTAGTTCCTAGGACAGGGCCTGACTCATAGAAGGATATTTAATAAATGCGGTCCAAATGAATAAGCAAGCTACTAATACCTTGCTCTGAATGTCTTCCAGGCATCACAAACTCAATAATATATCAGAAACATAATTCATTACCCTTTTCCCCAGTATTTCTAGAGATCTCCCTATTTTTGTTAATGGATTGCCATCTACTTATTCACCAAAATTACAAGTCATAGTTACCCTCAAATTCTCTATTCCTTACCACTCACATTCCAAATCTCGAACATTTAATGATTTAAACATCTCTATTTTCTTAAAAAAAAAATTTTTTTTTTAATGTTTATTCTTGAGAGAGACACACACACAGAGTGTGAGCGGGAGAGAGTCAGAGAGAGAGAGAGGGAGACGCAAATCATCTGAAGCAGGCTCCAGGCTTCGACCTATCAGCACAGTGCCCGATGTGGCGTTCGAACTCATGAATAGTGAGATCAGACCTGAGCTGAAGTTGGACACTTAACTCACTGAGCCACCCAGGCACCCCTAAACATCTTTATCTTCTTACTTCAGTCCCATTTTCCCACCTCGATTATTAAAAATCACCTTTTAACTGACTTTCCTAGCTGGAATGCACTAACACCTTTTATGATTATTAGTTTTCTCATCTGATAACAATTAAATAGTGCCTTCTCTTAAGGATTTGTAACTACATCATATATACACTCCAGTACATTCTGTTCATTTTTCTTATTTAGAGAGTATCAAACTGTAAGATTCCACGTACCTCTCCCATTTAAAAATATATCTCGGGTGCCTGTGTGGCTCAGTTGGTTAAGCGTCCTACTTCAGCTCAGGTCACGATCTCATGGTTTGCTTTGTGAGTTGGAGCCCTGCATCAGGTTCTCTGCTGTCAGAATGGAGCCCGCTTCAGATACTCTGTCCCGCGTCCCTCTCTCTCCCTCACCTGTGCTCACTCCCTCTCTCAAAAATAAATATTAAAAGAAACTAAAAAAAGATGTCTCTTGTGAATACTGCCAGCACCAGGGAACAGGCAGTGTTCTGCACTCCATTTACAAGATTCTGTGCAATATGGCCCCCTGCTACCTCTCTGGCCTCACCGTCTTCTACTTTTCCCCTCGTTCCCTTTACTCTAGCCATACTGGTCTCTTTGTTCTTCAAAAGAACCACACCACACACATCTCTGACTTGAGACCTTGGTTAGGGATGCTATTCTCCCAGACGACATGGCTTTCTTTCTTCAAAATGTTGCTCAACTGTCAGCTTCCTTGTGACATTTTTTTTCTCAACCACCCTATTTAAAACAGCAATATAACCTCACTTCCCAGTTCACTTTAGCCCCCTTCCCTCCTTTGCTTGTTATTTATTCTGTATTTATTTGCTTACTGTCTCCTTCTCTCACTGGAAGGTAAGCTGAACAAGGATATGGATTTTTACCTGTTTTGTTCACTTACACATTCACATACCACCTATAATAGTGCCTGGGATAAAGTAAGTACCCATGGGGTATTTACTGAATGTACGAATGAATGCTGCATTCCCAGTATCTGCATGTGAAAGAATTAAACATCCTTTAGAATTAAGAACAAAAGACTCCAAAAAAAAAGTTACAATGAGAAAAGAATTAATGGAAAAAGTATTTTCATCTATTACACTGTTATGCTATCGAGAATGTAGGAAGGTGAGAAGTCACATTTTCAGGTCTATCTATAAAACAAATAATTTAAGTACTAGGGAGAGGTAATATGCTAAGATTCCAAACACAAGCATGATGATTTAGAAGACATTTTCCATAACTCAAGGCAAAGAGATGTTATTAAAAAAAAAGATGTTGCTATATCAACTTTTTCCCTATAAAAGTTTAATGAATATTAAGTAAATTAATTTGCCTGTTATACTGTGCATTTATAACTGCCTTTAACATTAGTTGTTAATGTTAAATCATCACTTGAAAATATACAGATTAAAAGACTGAGAAGACATTAAGTATCAAGCCTCATAACGTTACTACACAAGTGGAAATAAGGAAAAAAAGAAACACAAGAGACCCCTATCCCTGCACCAAATAAAAACACTTCACATTTGGTTGGCTCTGAATTGGCCAAAATAAAACATCTGCTACACTGCTTCGACAGAGCTTAGTAGCTGTGAGATGTGACTTGACTCTTTTCAAAAAGAAGTCAGGTGTAGACCACACACACACACACACACACACACACGCACACACACAGTCACTCACACATATTCGTAGGAAAGAAAAGAAACTGGAGTGTTTTATAAATATTCACTCATTTATTCCCAGAACACCCTTAGGAGGCAGATTTGAAGGATATAGTACAGTAATGGAGGTTATTACATGACTTGTGATACACTGGCCTTATAAAAGGTCAGCATCAAAATTCAAATTCCTAGTTCTAAACTACTGTTGCGAGAAGTTTTAAATAGACAATACTGTTTTATATTGAAGAGAAGACACACAATTCTAAGCAGAGCCATGAAACTAAGTGCATTTCACAAGGATAATGTGTTTGAGCAGACTGTTTCATGTCTGTATTCCCTTAGTGTTTTATGCTTATCTGCTGTTGAACCTAACCCCATTATTCTGAGGACTTTGAGGGCAGTCCTTTATCTTCCAGTTCTCCCAGGGTTTGGCACAGTCCCTGTCACACAGTAAGTTCTCCAAAAACAACTGTTGATGAACTGTATGAATTAATTTTTGATAAAGTATACAAAAGTTTTTTATTTTTTTAAACTAACAGGTTCTGTTAGGGTATTTCTACTAAAATACAGTATTTCTGGTTCTGTTCAAAAAGATGGATACTAGGGGCGCCTGGGTGGCTCAGTCGGTTAAGCGTCCGACTTCGGCTCGGGTCATGATCTCGCGGTCTGTGAGTTCAAGCCCCACAATGGGCTCTGTGCTGACTGCTCGGAGCCTTGGGCCTGTTTCAGATTCTGAGTCTCCCTCTCTCTCTGACTCTCCCCCGTTCATGCTCTGTCTCTCTCTGTCTCAGAAATAAATAAAAGTTAAAAAAAAAAAAAAACCAAAAAGATGGATACTAGTCAAAAAACATTCTCAATTTTTACTCTTTATGAAATTATAGTTGAATATTTTTCAGAGGAGAAAGTTGAGAAAAAAAGTAAATTGCCTGAAATTAGAACATTAGGACAATGTTCTACTTTTTACTTACTGAACGTTTACAATGTAAAAGCCTCTTAAATTATTTTTAAAATATGACCAGTCACTCCATCTAGTCATTTCTTAAGTTGCCATATTTGTCATCAACCTTGCTCTCAGACTTGGAGGCAAGTTGCTGACTAAGAACAACACAAAGAGTGATTCTTTACATTTTCATTCACTTTTCATTCAAGGAAAAAGCTTCCTGAAAACACACATTTAAAATTCTGGAAAATACAAATCAACATTATCTAGACATCTCTATCATTACCAGAAGGACCAGTTCCTAAACCTAATTTCCATCGTTAGTTGACATTTTCAATAAGTGATGGATATTCATTTCCAGAAAACATTACCAGTAAATTCTATGATATCATAGAATGTTCACTATCCAGACCAAACTGACTAAACCACAAAATTCAAAAGTATGCACTTAGGCTAGTCTGAGAGAAACCTTAGGACTATTCTGAATATAGTCTTATAAAGCATAACCTAACTGAGTAAGAGTGAATGAAAACTTAATTTAAATAGTCCTCTTCCTCCAAATTTCCAGAGTCTTCCTCTAAATTTCTAGAGCCTTTGGTAGACAGAAACTAAAATATTTAAAAACTGAATTATGTCTTGCCATAGACTTAATTTTTTAAAAAGTTACTCTGGGATGCTGGAATTTACAAAGGAAACAAAAATTATTATTTTTACGCTTTAAATGGTATTTCATTTCCCCCCCCTTGACCAAGGGAGTAAACATGGGAACTGCTTCCTTGGTTCTAAGCAGTGCCCACCCTCAGCAAAATACATAAATAAAAAATGATTACTCGTTTTTAAATTTCATCACTTTCCACAGAATCACAGAACATAAAGATTGAAATGAAGGGATGTGAAATATGTGCAGGTACATCAATGGAAGGAATGAGTAAACTGGATTAACATGGAGTATTATTTGACTTTTTATTTTCAACATGAATTAAAAATATTTTTCCTTAACAGAGATGTGGTCAACATCTTGAAATACATATATTGACTAGAATACTGAAAAACTAAATAGTATCTAGCAATTGAAAGATGTCAAAACTGTGGAATACTCATTTTCCCTTCAAAACCATGCCTTAAGTTTATTATCAGAAAAAAAAGTTATGAAAAAATCTACTTCAAAACCTACATACATGAAAATATACCCTATAATAATATCATTTTGTATGCCTTACTGCCTTAGAAATGGAAAAACTGTCAATTTCAGTGTGAGATTATAAATATAGTAAAATGCATCTTATGATGTTAAATAACATTAAATGTAGTCTTATTCTCAAGCTATGTAAAAAATAAAGTTACTCCTGGCCAAAAATAATTTATCTGTTTTATAATCTGCCCTCTTCCCCTTGCCGGGTGCAGCCATATAAAGTTGTAATTCTTTCAATAATCCTCACTTTTGAGTGAATTGATTACTGACAGTTTCATTTTTCCCTGGAGGCACAGCAGTAAATCAGAAATATTCACTACTTTCATCATGATGTAAATTATGTTCTGATAAAGATGAAAATTTCCAGCTCTCCTACTTTAGAACTACATGATAAAAACCACTTTTGTCATGGAAATGTTTTAACCAGTATGCCTAGAGATTGTATTTTGAAAAAATATATAGTGTACTAGAGGAATATGGATTTTAACACACAACATTCACTAAGTCTAATTCTAAGAACATAGTGATTTCTCTTTCTAAAATTTAGTGGGAAGTTAGGTAAATTTAAAATAAAAAGTTCATTGATTAAAATAGCTCTGAATATAGTCATAAAGATACTATCTATAACTCCTAGTGCATTTTAAGTCAAGCATGGGTTGGTATTTAAAAACTTTCACTTGCAGTAAACACTTTCCCATCCTCTATTTTCAAATGACAAGTCACTAGGATGAAATAACTTACTGCAGGTCATAGCATAACTAACAAAATCTGGATCTAAATTCGGGTGTCTGACTTCTCGGCTAAGTGCAAGCAGAATGTCATGTATTGATTTAAATATGAAGAGTAAGAAACCTGTCGACCCCCTATTCAAATTAATATCAGTGCTGCTTATTAATAACATTTCTACAATCCTGATAAAACACCATAAAATTTTCAACATTATATTCAAGGAGGTCTTAATATTAAAAGAATTATGTATATTTTAAAAAGTGGTAATCTATTTTTTATATCGTAACACTGATTTGTCTGGTGTCAGATAATGAAGATATACATAGAAGTAGATTTCGTAAGTCTGAACTGTCCGACGTAACAGCCATTGGCCATATGTGTCTATTTATTTTATTTTATTTTATTTATTTATTTCAAGTTTATTTTTATTTATTTTGAGAGAGATATAGAGAGCAAACTGGGGAGGGGCACAGAGAGAGGGAGACAAAATACCAAACAGGCTTCATGCACTGTTAGCACAAAGCCCAATGTTCAGCTTGAACTCACAAACTGTGAGATCATGACCTGAGCCGAAATCAAGAGGTGGATGCCCAACTGACTGAGCCACCTAGGCACCCCTGTATGTGCCTATCTAAATTGAAATTGAAATAAAATAGAATAAAAAACAGTTCCCAAATCACCCTAGCTACATTTTAAGTATTCAATGGTCACATGAGGTTACAGGCTACTGTACTGGACTGTGCAGATCTACAGTTTGGAAAAGCAGTCTGGGCTGAAGATAAGACACTGGTATAGAAGTTTTATTTAGTCAAGAGATCACCAAGGAAATGAACATAAATACTGGAAACAAAAGAGGATCAGATTGCAGTGGAACCATGTGATAAGACATGGAAGAAAAGAGGAAGAATTAGCAAAAAGAGAATGAAGGGTAGTGGCTAATGAGATAAAAGTTAAAAGGAGAATGTGGTGTCCCAGAAACCAGTATATTGAGAAGAGATCGAATGTGTCAAGTGCTGCTTATAGGTCAAGTAACATAAACAGGACTGACGACTTGTATGAGCAACATGAAAGTCACTGGTGAGCTTGAAAAAAAATAGGTTAGAAAGTTCAATAAATTTATAGAAGATGAAAAGTGATTAGAAATATCTGAAAACATTATGGTGGGCTGCAGTAGATACAGAATTATCTGACAGTGAAACTGAGGACCTGTGGACACAGAAAAAGCACATTTCGTAGGGGGCAAAACAAAACTCAGGAGAAATAACTGAAGGTTCATATATAAAATATTTAGCCTAAACAGGCCGCAGATCGATCCCACATAAAATGGATGCTGTCGAGCATTAACCATAGACAAAAAAAGATTAAAAAGTAAAAATAAATCAGTGGAATTGTCCCTAAAAATATTATTGAACATACCACTTGGGAAGAGTGAAGACTTCTACAGTGAATACTGTTGCCCTACTTCTCATTCTGGCAATGAGTGTGACAGCCTGACAAGTGGACTCATTTATCTTGCTTGCTTACCCTGAATATAAGCTGCCAGTTAATATGTCTTAGCCACATATACAAAGTCCTCAATACTTTCTGCTAAAGTAAACAAAATAGCAAGATTATAGAGCTATTTACACCACAGAAGAGGGACACCATATTTGTACCCAGTCCTTCATATAAAAAAAAAGACAAACACCAATGATCATCAGAAACAAAGGAAAAACCACTGGCATGAAACAAAAACATAGGATACATAAACAGATGAAAAAACTGAGCACAGGAGAAAAACATCAATTCAGAGAAAAGAACTTTATTTAGAATTAGGAAGACGTAATGACATTCACAAAACTCTGACACCAGAAAAAAAGGGACAAACAGGACAAGAAAGAGACCATAAAGATCAGAAGGACAGTTGGTGAATTAAGAAAGATTCAGAATCAAGAGAGGGCTCTGAGACTAACTAGCCAAAGGACAGGACTCAAAGATGGGTCCACAGTTTCTACTGGAAAAATGGTAATGCTGTCATCCAAAATGAGGCAGGAGAATAAAATACAGAAGCTTTTTTCAGGAAATGAAAGCTCATGCATAGCAATGATTACATGTGTGTCACATATATGACCAAAGTGGTTAGTTTATAGATATCTTGCTACACAAGCTTGAGGCTAAGTATCTTCTGAATTTCATATTTCAGAGCCATCCATACTACAGTAGCTGTTTAACTTTGCCTAAGCTCTCAAATTTACATGTGATCTTTTAAAAAAGGATGCTATACACAAGTATCTTCTATAAATCTTCAAAATATAAAAAAAAAAAGGTTCTTAATACATCAATTGGAAAATTTTGTAAAAGATAAACATCAGAATATCTATAAAATGCAAATTCAAAGGTCTGGCATGTATTTTGGCTGCATTAGGATTAAATTAGGTAGTTCTCATATTTATTAAATCAGTAGAATCTCATTTTAATTTCTTATAGTTAGTGGCTTTCAATTGCTTTCTTTTTATTTTTCAGTGAATGTTAATATAATTATTTCACCTTTAAAGTGAATCCACTGGGTAAGTACTACAGTATACTTCAACAACTAAATTTAATAGGCTCTTAAACAAAACACATGCGCATGCGCGCACACACACAAATGTGAGTTAAAAAAATAAAAGGAAAGCTTAAAGTTTTTTTATTTTTAACACATGGGGGGAAAGGTTGAAAATTATAAGGTTGGAACCATATACACAATATAAATACCATATAAAGTAGCTTCTTAGAAAATAATTGGCTAGCATCTAATGGACAAATTTAAGCTCATTCAAATCAACAGATTTAAATGAGGAGAAATGTTTGCATTCATATTCTCTCTTCAGAGGGTATTAGGAAAAATTTAGTAACTCAATGGGGACATTAATACGAAATTCATATCCATGTGAACGAAGAGCCATTCATTAAGTATATTAGTATTTACTAGAGTTGATAAAATGATTTTTAAATTAGGAAATGATAAATATATAGATTATACTTTGTTATCAACACAATTAGAAATACTTTACTAATTCAAATGATATTTATTACTGAGGAAGTATAAGGGCTTCTATTACAAGTAAGGATAAGTTTTATTCTTTTAACAAAGGGCTTGGGGCGCCTGGGTGGCTCAGTCAGTTAAGCGGCCGACTTCAGCTCAGGTCATGATCTCGCGGTCCATGAGTTCGAGCCCCCCTTCGGACTCTGTGCTGACAGCTCAGAGCCTGGAGCCTGTTTCAGATTCTGTGTCTCCCTCTCTCTCTCTGACCCTCCCCCGTTCATGCTCTGTCTGTCTCTGTCTCAAAAATACATAAATGTTAAAAAAAAAATTTAAAACAAAGGGCTTGACTTGGGTCACTGGAGAATTACTTAGTAAAAATAATGATATTGGTTACTAAAATGGCACCTTAATTCTTTAATGTAACAAACATCAATGTTAGATATTCCAGGGGCGCCTGGGTGGCGCAGTCGGTTAGGCGTCCGACTTCAGCCAGGTCACGATCTCGCGGTCCGTGAGTTCGAGCCCCGCGTCAGGCTCTGGGCTGATGGCTCGGAGCCTGGAGCCTGTTTCCGATTCTGTGTCTCCCTCTCTCTCTGCCCCTCCCCCGATCATGCTCTGTCTCTCTCTGTCCCAAAAATAAATAAAAAACATTGAAAAAAAAATTTAAAAAAAAAAAAAAAAAAAAAAGATTTCCTCCATTCCTTTGGCCACAATACAGATTATATGATTCCAAACAAACAAACAAAAAAAAAATCAGAAGACTCTCCTATAAAATCTCATATTGTTTATTCTTACAATTTCTTATGGATTTCAAAGTATTAATAATATTTTTCTGATCCTCACAATGAAGTAGAAAACAGACACTATACACCTGGAGAGATAAAGGCAGTTACCCAAGAAAACAGCTGGGCAGTGGCACAATTAGGGCTTGGGCCCAGCTCCCCTGGCCTTCTGACCCTAGGTCTAGTGCAGTGCTTTTTGCACCATAAGGTACATGTACTGAATTTAGAAAACTGGTTGTTTTGGAAAACAAATTCTTGCTTTTAAAAACTGCATAATAGGGGTGCCTGGAGAGCCCAGTCGGTTAAGCAGCTAACTCTTTAATTTCGGCTCAGGTCATGATCTCACAGTTCGTTAGCTTGAGCCCCACATCAGGCTCTTCACTGACAGCATGGAGCCTGCTTGGAATTCTCTCTCCTCTCTCTACCCCCACCCCACTTGTGCTTGCTCTCTCTCTTTCAAAAATAAATAAACGTAAAAAAATTTAAAAAAAATTGCATAATAAAAATATTTTTGATTCTTTTTAGTACCATAAAGCACATTTAAGGACATGTGTCTATAGAAAATCAGTTAATTCTGCAGACATCTTTATCTGTGATGGCAAATTCATTCCTGTCACCTGTCCCACCACCCAAATCGCAATCTTGGAATTCTGGAAGTCTGTTATCAGAATTCAATAAAACATGCTTTCAATTAACACTTTAAAGTTCATTAAGTAATACTATGAGAAAACTGCCAATTCTGATAACATGAGAGAGTTCTTTGAAGCTCATTTTACCTTCCTTAAAATGGAAACCCCCTTCTACCATCAGCTGTGTTTACGCAGAGTCATTGTAACTCTCGATTTTTGCCAACATGTTTTCTTTCCCTTCCTCTGAAATACAAGTGTCACGTTTCCAACTTGGATGTAATCTACCTTCTATGATGGGTTATATAATGATATTACAGAATCTCTGGTGAAACTAGGGTCCAGGATTCATTTTAAATTTCAGTGGTATTATAAGTTTTGCATTTTTCTGCAAATAATTAAAACCTTAGGAAATACTGAAATCTTGAAAAGAATAAAAATTAATTTTAACTGGAAAGTGGCTCCTAATTTTAAGAGCTGGTCAAGGGAATAAGTGTCTACTTGTCAAAGGCATGCGAAATCAATGGAAAAAATCCAGTTCTTCAAATATTAAACATGTAGATGCACAAAAGTTAACTTGGTATCTCTTAACCAATACTGAAGCCATCTGAATCAGTTTATGATAATGTCTAAATCAGATACTTTGCCTGTTTAGGATATGATAAAAACTTAGATTAAATGGTTGTTTGTAAAGTTTAATATATGTTTATATGGGCTATTCGAAAGTGCAACCAAATTATGGACAAGACAGAGCTATTATTGATTGTTTTTAAAAACCATGTCACACGGTCTTCCCTATCAAACTCCAAGTCTACAATGAAAAGAGATATATTAATAAACACATTAAAAAATGTCCTATTTTGTATGACTCAACTTACCTATTGAATATGAAATAAATTTAACTTAAAGCAATGCTGTGAAAAGATACACTAATAAGGGGTGCCTGGGTGGCTCAGTAGGTTGAGCATCCGACTCTTGATTTTGCCTTGGGTCATGATCTCATGGTTCGTAAGTCTGAGCCCCACATCAGGCTCTGTGCTGACAGTGTGGAGCCTGCTTCTTGAGATTCTTTCTCTCCCACTCTCTCTGTCCCTCCCCCACATAACCTTGTATTCTCTCTCTATCTCAAGATAAATACACTTAAAAAAAGATACACTAAATACATAAAAATGAAGCATGCTGCCCTTCAAATATAAACATGAAAAGATGATACACCACCTATCCTACTGCCAGTAGAATGAGCCACTTCCTGCTAATTTCTGCTGCCCATAACAGTAATTAATTCTATTTTTTACTAAATAATCCACATTTTAAAATTTACTTCCATAATAAGTACTCTTGAGATGGCTGAATGGGATCTGGGATTGAGACAAACTATCACAGAACAAAATTTCTCTGCAGAGAACCTGTTGATTTGACTGCACACTTAAATACCACAGTATCACTGAAACTAAACCTTAAAAAAAATCTAACAACTAGCAAACACAGAATTATATTTAAAGGTCAAAGAAAGCAAAGTAAAAGTTCGTCAATCCTTAGGAAATACCTTCATTTCACCTCAGCTTTGGCACAGAGTTAGTACTGTTCAGATTATTATTCTACAGATTACAGACCTCCAAAGCTGGTAACAAAAGAGAACACCTGCAGCCAGAGGGACCATGTGGCAGAGTGGGAGGTCAACGGACCAGGAATGAAGGAGTGGCTCCAGGGCCAGCCTCACGGACAGAATCGAGAAGGCAGTCCACTCCACCTCCTACACTCGTGCCTTCCTCTAGGAGTAGGCAGTTTGGTACGGTAGTATGAGAGGGACGGAGCTAGGAGCGAGGAGATACTGTTTTAAGACACTACCAGCTACATGGACTCTGTCAAGCCAGCCTCTCTGCCTCTCCCTTTCACTGTAAAGGGCTGAGCAGCCAAAGTTTTAACATCCTAGATGCTCTAGAAGGATTTCATGCCCTATGATTTTAATGTTTACCCTACTTCCAAGAAAGTTTTATCGAAGATCAAATGAGAATGTATATGAAAGCACTTCATAATTTTTTTTTATAAACACAAGTTACTCTTATTGTTTTAGAGATTTTCTTCATTATATACTAAAGAAGTATGGAGACAGTTTTGAGATGCAGTATAACATGTCCTCTACATGGTGAGGCATGATGAGCTATAACCTTCAGTTTAACCTAAAATGTTAAGATTACATTTTTGTTCTGTTCCCTCCAGCTTTATTAAAGTGTAATTGATAGGGGCGCCTGGGTGGCGCAGTCGGTTAAGCGTCCGACTTCAGCCAGGTCACGATCTCGCGGTCCGTGAGTTCGAGCCCCGCGTCAGGCTCTGGGCTGATGGCTCGGAGCCTGGAGCCTGTTTCCGATTCTGTGTCTCCCTCTCTCTCTGCCCCTCCCCCGTTCATGCTCTGTCTCTCTCTGTCCCAAAAATAAAAATTAAAAAAAAAAAAAAAAAAGTGTAATTGACAAAATTATAAAATTTTCATTCTTATAAAAGTTACTTGGGAAGAGATTTTTTGGGGGGATTTATAGTTTTAATTTTAACAGGATTAATAGAATTAGCTGATTTATTCCTTTGTAACTAAGAACCTAGAGTAATAGCCTAATGAATACTTCTTGAAATAAGGATCTCATAAGAGTTGTATCCAGCTTTTTTCCTGTCTAACCCATTCTTCACTCAGTTACCAGACGTATTTTTTAAAAACACATTTTGGACAGCTCTATTTTACCTAGAAAATAAAATATGAACTCTTCAGTAGGACACAAATTGACCCCCACCTACCTTCGCAGACTCAGTTCTTCTTAAGTACATTCACCTGAGCATTTCTTCCAGCTAACTAAGAGTCAACCCCCCTAGCCAAGCAAAGCTGTCTTTAAAGCAAAGGTCTGGTTACCCGCTTCTTGGCTCTCTTGGCATGGTCCCTTAACCCCCGGCTCTTAAGGAGGCCAACATGAAGACAGGGGCATGATTCTGAAAGGTTTCATAAGACAGGGTGGGAACTCTGGGAATCATTCTAATTGTGATAGGAAGCCATTTAAGAGCTTTAAGCAGGAAAGTAACATGCTCCAATTCATTTTTTTTTCCAATTCATTTTTCAAAGAATCACATTGCTCTAGGGAGAATAAGCTAAGAAACAAGAGTGGAGGTGTAGGAAGTGGTGGGAAAAAAGATGACTAAAAATTTACTCCTAGTTTCACCTAACAACTAGGTGAATGTGGCTGGAGCGCTGGGATTGGGAAGCCTCAGTGTGTGTGCAGGAGGGAAAGTGGAGATGGAAGGCGGGGTTTGTGGCATAAATTCTATTTGGACATAGAAAAATCTGAGAAAACTCTTAGCTGCTCGGTCTGTCTCTATTCCAGTCCTGCTTTGCTTACACTGTGATTTTATAATCTATCCAATGCTGACATAATTTGGTCCACACTCACTACTGTCTCCAATCAGACTGTAAGCTGCTTGAGAGTGGAGACTATAATATTTAGTCCATTTAAGAAAGGATCTTCAACAATGGAGCCACTTACAATGATTGTAGAATGAAAAAAGGCACTGTTCTAGAAACTCCGAGGAATGCAAATCAAAGAAGAAAAAGTTACTTTTCTAGCAGTCTCCATTACATAGAACTTACCCTGAATAAGAGTTAACAGAAATTACTACAGACCATAAACCTGCTTTGGAGTCTAGCCTTCCAGCATAGAAACTCCTATAGAACGTAAATCAAACCAACCTGTGCTCTTCAGCCTCCTAGCATGAGGGCTAGAGGGTCCATCCTGATAAGCTCTGTGTTAAGGAGCTTTTCTTTATACTGTACAAAGCCAAATGTCTACAGATATGACTTGAATACTTACAGAGGTTTTCAAGTAAGATTTTTATTTTTAAACATTCTATCTACATTTGTTTTTATAGTCTTATATTTTAGATTCTAATGGTTTTTTTGTACAGTGGGGAACACTTAACTATCCTTTTTTAAGGCTCATTTGAATACAGAACAGCATCAGAATTTTTAAGACAGAAACTCTTTAAATTCAGAGCCCTCATTTATCTGTAGGGATGAGAAAACTGAGGCCTGAAAAAATTTCTTGGGATTCTACAGTTATTTAGAAATGGAGCCAGATGTAGAAACTAGTTCACCTGTTTCCTACTGCATAGTTTTTTTCCCACAAAGATACACTTCTGAATGAATGAAATGGATTAATTTGGCCATTTTGCAATGGATTCCGTATTCTGCTTTTATAATTTTTCCATACATTGATACCTCAACAAATTTTATAGGAAGGCTATGCCTTAAAATGAGGTCAGGCATATTAATAACTGAAACAATCAAGTGAAGCAGTGTTACCATCTATCATATGGTTTAATGGTAATGCTTCTAAGATAGTGTATACACAGAGAGATGCATGATACAAATGCTACACTCAAGGCCATGGAAAGCTGAAGGTAAATGGACCAAATCCTATGTATAATGGTGAAGTCTGAAAGACTGGCCTTTATCATATCTGGCTTTCCTTTTTCCTTTATTTGTCTCAGTGGCAATCCCTCTTCCCATTTCAAAAGGCTTCCTATCTATCCCTATTTTTCCCTTTATAGAAAAGGGAAGAATTCTTCATCTATCATCTCCACTTTGTTGGCTGACACTACTTGAATGAGTTTTAATCAATATATTAACTTAACCAGATTTGATCCTGAAGCATCTGGATGACAGGAATCAAGTGGTAGAGATAGGTTCTTTCTTTCCTAGTCATTAAAATGACCTGATTTGAGGGCAAACTAAGTATCTACTTAGGGTGTAGGGATTAAGAGTCTAAAGGGGTGGCACATAGTGTGCCCTTTATTGTGCCTAAAAATTACTAATGCCATTGTTCCAACTTCTGGCACACATCTAAAACACTAGAAATTTAAAATTTCTAAGGTTTGAGATAACTTAATTATTATAGTGATTTGCAATGAGAATTGAAAGTATTTTCACAGCTAGTGTATATACATTCATCATGTTAATAAGTATGTTATATTCATATGGTACCTATGCTTACAAAGTGTTTTCATATGTGCTATGTGATTTGAAGTTCACCAATATCTAATGTAAACATCACTTCCACTTTTCAAATGAAGATTTAAAGTTCTCATATAATAAGAGTAATAAAAGGCACAGCCAGGACTGAATATAAGAACTGTTAATTTAAGTATGTTCACACTGTAATGCGTAACTTATACAGCAATATTAAAATGCAACTATATTAAAACAGCTTGTATATGTAAACTCCGAATACTTTTAAAGTAGAAAAGTAGTATTGTCCCTGGATTTGTAAATAATGTGAATCTTTTCAAGCTCAAGTTTCTTATTATAATCTCTTTGTCAAAGATAATCATTTTGTTATTCCCAGCTGTCTCATCTTTCTAAAAGAATTCAATAGAAAATACACTGTCAAAACATACAGCTCAACAAACAGAAATAGTCCTCTTTAATTACCCAAAATACACATTTCTCACCTTGATGCTTTTTCGTTGACATCCTTTGAAAATATTATTCAAATAAATTTAAAACATTCGCCTAAAAATTTGCAACTGTACAGTTCGTTTCAACTCAGTGACTTATGTAGATTTCTATATCCTGTTTCTTCCCAAATGTATTCTACCTTGGCTTTCCTTGAAATTATAAAATGGGATTATCCATCAACTATGGTTCTTTTATCCAAGGGAAACTGAATCAGATTTAATATCACACGTTTAAAATGCATGTTTTGCTACTTTAAAATTATTTTCTGTTCAAAAAAATAGAGCTTTGAGAGCTATCTACTATTAAATTTACCAGGTTCAAATTTGCTTTTGAAATAACTTCAGTGATTTTAAAGAAAAAAAAATGCCAGAACATGACTCAAATATGAGAACTGACCATTACAATGCTATGAGCTACAGTTCTCAAGTGAAATAAATGGCATCTTCTAAAAAAACAGTATCTGAACATTTAAAAGAGTACTCAAAATAAGAAAAGGGGCTCACCGGTCTGAGTGAAACCAAACTGATGAAGAATCTGATGAGCGGCCAGCATGTCTGACTGCTTTACCTTAGACGGCTGTGAGGAGGCTGGCATTGAAGTAAACGAGAGATTTTTGTTGACCTGTAATAGGAAAGGCAAATCAGAACCAAAGTGTAATTTCCTGGGTTACTGATGCAAAAACTGGATGAGAAATGTTTGCTTACAATGCAAACCAGGACACATGTTGGTCAAAACAAGTGGTAACGATTTATATGCTTAGTTTTTAAAGTTTACAGAGTAATTTTTATCAAGAAAGGAATACAGTGGTAATGAAAGCAGAACTATAAAGTAAATCTGCCTTACTAAAACAAATGTGCTTATCATGGAATTGACATTATTAATAACAGAGTGGTCTTTTTTTTATTAAAAAAAATTTTTTTAATGTTTACTTATTTTTGAGACAGACAGAGACAGAACGCAAGTGGGTCAGGGGCAGAGAGAGAGGGAGACACAGAATCTGAAGCAGGCTCCAGGCTCCGAGCTGTCAGCACAGAGCCCAACGTGGGGCTCGAACTCACAGACTGTGAGATCATGACCTGAGCCGAAGTCGGATGCTCAACTGACTGAGCCACCCAGGCGCCCCAATAACAGAGTGGTCTTAAAAGTTATGCAAAGACATGCAAAAATTAAAAATGACCTGCCCCCTTAATTTTCAATTAAGAAAGTGAGAATGTTTCACAGCCACACTTCTTTAACATTCTGTGAAATAGCAGGTACTTCCTTTTCAGAGACTGTACAGAAAACACCTCTAATATTCACGTTTTCATACATCACGGTGACACAGGTAACACAGCTGTAACCTAACCTGCCAAGTGGAATAGTTTCCACTGTCTGAATACAATGGTCTTCTAGAAATGAAACCTGTAACAAGTACATGATAATAGCAGCTTATGCAGGAAAATAAAGAACAGGTCACCAAATGTGTTAAATGTATATTAGTAAATTTATCTTGCAACTTATAATTAATTTCAGCAATGATCTAGTCTCTTGTTGGTTATTAATAAATCATTATACCTTTATTATTTTTGAAATGACTTCATTTTCAGAAATCATGATAAAATGTGATCTAATTCTCAAAAATTTTAAAGTTTGAATTTCTAATTTATTGTAAAATATAATCTGTGAATTGCCAAACTGTTAAATGATAGTTTATGGCATATAAATACTAATATATGAAAATAGTTGCCTTCCCTTGCTCTTTTTAAAAAATAATCAGAGGACAACTACTGTACTAATATTAAAAAATTCCCTTTTGATTTTCTACATAGCAGTAGATTGTGGTTCCTGTATGTCCTTTATCTGACTCATCATTCATATAATGTTTGTAAATGCTTCTCTTTCAAATAGTGATAGTAAAAGGTGTATCAAACTTTTCTCCTAAAGCAAAGGGCTTTTACGTATTTGGTAAAAAAAATTATATATTATACCATATAATAGTATAGCTCTAAAGTTTGTAAACTGTCATGATGTCATTTTATAAAAAACAAAAATATTTTTCAAAATAGGGTCAAATACTGCATCAGTGCTAAAAATTATCCAGCTTTAAAAATTCTATCAGGAGCCATGATGAAACGTTGAGCAACATTAATGGTGACTATTTACATCAATACAATACCTAAAGTGTCAACGAAATCATCTCACATTTTTGAGTTTTATTTCCATCTTTAAGTGAAGATGATAAAAATAGTATGCATGCTTCATTGGGAATGTGCTGGAGGAACAATAAAGATGAATTGGTATTATAAAGTGCTATTTATGTATGCAAAACATAAAGCACTGGATAACATAGTAAATAAAAAATATATGAAATAGAGTATGTTGGCAAAAGGAAGCCATACAGTGCTATACAAACATAAAGTGCTATAGAAATATTAGTTATTATTATTAACATCACTAGAAGTAAGAGTAATTAGGAATATGTAATTTATTATAATGATACAGTAAATTTTTCATAGTGCTATGCTTTTAAATGGAAATATTATACACAATGATATATATTTATCACTTAACTATTTAATCCACTTCTCTTTTTAGAATCATTTTCAGTTTTACTTCTGTGTTCTTATAAAGTTTTTTCCTACATGTCAAACAATGCATTTTGAAATCTGGTCCAAAGGAACAAGTGTATGCTGGGGACACACACACACACACGCGCGCATGCGCGCACGCACGCAAACAGACACACACACACACACACACACACACACACACACACACGCACACTACAGGCTTCTTTAGTCTTCCTCTTCAAATATTTACTTGTGCTAAAACCAAAAAGAACACCGGGGAAGCTAGAATAGGATACTTCAATGTCTCTGCTAAACAGAGACTTCACATATTCTTCCTAGGCATTTTAAAAATTCTGTTCTTTCTCAACACATTTCTTTAGGGACTATCTAATACCTATGAGGTGGTAAGTAGCAACATACAGCAGATTTCAAGGCTTTGGATAGGTGTTAATTATTATAGTGACTTGAAATTCGCACTCCAAGTATTTTCAAAGCTAGCCTATACATATTCACTACTTTACTTAAGGGGAGAAAAATAATAATAACCATTAACTAGAGTGAAGCAATATCTATTTTTGAAATATATGCTGTGGAAAAGAGTTGCTTAATAGTTTTACAACAACAGAAAGGTTGGCTAAGATAGTCTACCCTACACAAATCTACCCTCTTTTCACAACACACTTTTCTGCTTGCTTCATGCAAAAACCACAGTCTGCCAAAGTCAGTTTAATACCTCCAAATTGGGGAGAACTAAAAAACATAAAAACTTAAATGAAATTCTTAATAGTAAAAAGGAAAACATATCACCTGAACTTCGGCCAAGTTAATCACAAAAATGCTTTTGCTTAACTCTTTCTGAACGTAAGCAGCTTTGGGCAAAATATGCAAATACTAATTCTCTAGGAGGAGGTTAATTTTCATATTAAAAAAGTCATTATCCTGACCTCAAATTGAGTGCACAACACTGAACAAGCTAACAATTAGTTTCTTGTTTAGTGATTAGCTAAACTATGAAACCTTTGGGAGATACATAACACTCATTTTCACATGTATTTACAGACCTCATCATTTTAGCTGATTTTAGATTATATGGTACATACACATGAAGTAGAATTGTTTTTAAAATTTCAAGTTGTGGAGATACTTCAAACTGCTTTTAAATTATAACTTGAGGGGCGCCTGGGTGGCGCAGTCGGTTAAGCGTCCGACTTCAGCCAGGTCACGATCTCGCGGTCCGTGAGTTCGAGCCCCGCGTCAGGCTCCGGGCTGATGGCTCGGAGCCTGGAGCCTGTTTCCGATTCTGTGTCTCCCTCTCTCTCTGCCCCTCCCCCGTTCATGCTCTGTCTCTCTCTGTCCCAAAAATAAATAAAAAACGTTGAAAAAAAATTAAAAAAAAAAAATAAATAAATTATAACTTGAAAGATGATAATATGGTCTATACATTTATGTTTGCAAATGTGTCCCCTCCTTCCTCTAAAAAGGCTATTTTTTTCCATTACACTGGAACAACAATGCAGATAATACTTTCATTTGAAGACAGTTCTGGTTGCAAAAAAAAAAGCCCAATACCCAGGAAATGTTCTGTTGCAAACTGAATGTCTGTTATAAATATTAGAATCCCAGTATTAAAGAACAAGTGAAAGAGAAAACCTGAGCCACAATGAGACTCGAGGCAACTGAAGTCAGTCAGGTATCTTAACATTCTCATATGATAAACTAAAGCAGCTTAAGTTCCTGTGACTTCTAGGGTAGTAAAACCTAACAAATGAGTAGCCTGTGGTGTCATAAAGAGAAATTCGAACATGAGCTCTAGGTTCCTAGGTATTTTCCATATAAGCTACCACAGTAAAGTGAGGGATCAGGAAGAAACACTGTTCGTGCAGAAGAGAAATTTCTACAGTAGGGTAAGGTGCCAGGAAGTCTCCCCCCAAATCAGTTCATCACTGCTACATGAACTAAAACCAGAATTCAAATTTGAATCAGTCATAACGAAGTTTTATTTTGCAGTATTTAATCAAGATTTTTTGAACTTCTGATATATATATATATATATATATATATATACACCAAGGACTGGTAGTTCAAAGATAACTGATATGATTCCTCCATGCAAAGCTTAAAAATTAAGATGTAGTGCTAGTTCAAACCATTTATCCAACACGTCTTAGTCAAAGTCAATTTATCTCAATGTCTTTGGTTTTCTCCAAACTTTACCTCCTTTCTCAGTGTATTTCCTTACTTCACAGAGAAAATTTGGTCTTCAAGTCTCTGAAACCCTCATTTTCAAACCTCTCAAAGAATACAGCTCTTACATCCACCTTCACCTCTTTTCGTCTAGTGCCCCTCTGTTGAACATTAATCCCTCCATCTGTTCCCTTGGGGATACCTTTTTTTTAAAAGTTTATTTATTTTGGTAGAGAGTGAGAGAGTGCGTGCGTGGTAGCAGAGAGAGGGAGAGAGAATCGCAATCCACCCTAACAGCGTGGAGCCCAACACAAGGCTCGATCTTAAGAACCTCGAGATCATGACCTGAGTTGAAATCAAGAGTCCGACACTTAACTGACTGAACCACCCTGGTGCCTCTCCCTTGGGGATACTTCAAGCTCTTCCAAATTCTACGTTCAAATTCTCCACTGGCTGTTTCCCTATAGGAAAAAAAGCATAGATCTTTCTACTTCAGTCTAGAAACAAATAGCAAAAAATGAAAAATTCTCACAATGATTCCATAATTTCCTTAAGCTTCACTGAAAGCCAAACTCCATGAAAAATAGCACATAACTGCTATCCATATAACTCAACCATTCAATCTCAACCAAGCACAATGAAGCTTTTCTCTACCAGAAGACTAAATCTGAAGTTAAAGTCACCCAAGACTTCAACTGGGCTGATTTAGCAGATTCACTTAAGCCTCTGAGATCTCTAACACTGCCAGTCACTCTCCTCTGTTTCTGGAAAACTGTTTTCTGTGGGCTATCCTGCCAACACTGCTTATCAGGGTTGCCTGTTAGACGCACTGGGCCCTCTTCTTCCCTCACACCACAAGGTCACCCTAGGCGGTAACATTTGTTTTCATCACTTCATCTGCCTTCTATGCCGACGTTTCTGAAATCCAAAACTCTTCCAAACACATTAAGTTCAAAGCTAAACTCCCTCCACTATTTACTTTCTCAGGGAAAGCTACTGCTATCCACTTAGTTGCCTCAGCCACAAGGGTGGACATCATCCTACACGACCATCTCGCACTCCACAGAGTTGGTCACTAGGTCAATTAGATGCTTGGACATCTGACCCCACTCTTTGTCTCCAGTCAGGGCTCTGGTTCAGGCCTTTTTCTCTGCTTGCAAAGTACTGCAATAGTCTCCTGCTTTGTCTCCCTATCTCCTGTATCTCTAATTCTTCTTCTATACTACTAACAAGATAATCTTTCTGAAATGCTGATTTTACTGACTAACATTTCTGGTTAAAACCTATCATCAGTTGTTCCACTAGATAATGTCCATAATTCTCATCCTGGCATACAAAGCTTTCTATTCTAATAATTACCTAGTTCCTCAACCTTATCACTCCTTCTCCTACGTTGGCTACGACAAACTGTGTATAACTCTGCAGACATGCCAAGTTGTTTCATGTCCCTGTCACTTAGCTCATACCGTTCCATTTCCAGGAAGGGGCTTTCCTTTTGCCTCCACTTTCCTGATGGATGCCAACTCCTTTTTCAAGCTTTAGCTCGAGTATTATATCATGTGTGAAAAGCCTTTCAGATTCTCCCAGGAGAACTTACCTCTCCCTCCCTTGTCTCCCCACCATGTCTCGTATCTTATTATCATACTGTATTATCACAGCACTGGTAACACTTTGGTGTGCTTAATTATTTGGTTAATTACTATCCACCTGACTGTAATCTTCCTGAGGGTAAGAACCAGTTTTTGTTCATCTTTCTTTAATAAATAACTCCTATAAAACTAATAAGAATTGCACAGAAGTCAAATGAAGTAATATAAATGTGAAAGCAGTGCATGTTTAAAAACCTACCCAAAGCTAAGGTGGTAACTGTGTTCAAGACTTCTCAAATGTAACCTTTTAATGATAAAAATTGGTAGAATGAAAGCCTTGAAAGTAAAAAATACATTAAATTTCATGGTTTAATACTCAATTTAAATCTAGAAATAGGTATGTGAAGTAACAGAAAAAAAAATATTGGTTTCTGGCTGCAGTTCCTGGCACAGAGCTCCTGTCATTTCCTAAGTGATAAAAGTGCTAGGAGGATCTTTTGTTCTAATACTTGGTCTTTGACTCTGGTTCCAGACACTGAGCTCCTATATACCCTGGAATTTCCTGGGAGACAGAAATGTCTTTTGTTCTAATGAAGTCACTTTTGGTGTTCTCTGGGATGAGGGCTGGTCTCCAGAAAGATCAAGCCATGATTAGAAGCTTGGAATTTTTAGCCCATCCCCACCCCCTCCATTTTCCAGGGAGGGGAGAGGGGCTAGAAATGGAATTGTAACTGATCATGCCTACCTGAAGAAACCTCCATTAAAACGCCAAGAGTATGGGGTTCAGATAGCTTCCAGGCTGGTGATCACGTGGACGTGCTGGGAGTGCTGCGCCTGAGAGATCATGAAAGCTCCAGGCCCTTCCCACACACCTTGCCCTCTGCATCTCTTCCATCTGGATGTTCACCTGTATCCTTCATCCTTTTATAATAAACTGGCAAACAGTAACGAGTAAATTGTTTTTCTGAGTTCTTAGCTGCTCCAGGGAATTAACTGAACCTGAGGAAAATTGGCCTGGGACCCTCCAATTTACAGCTGATTGGTCAGAAACACAGGTAACAATGTGGACCCACACTGGCACCTGAAATGTCAGAGGTGTGGTGGCACGTGAAGTCTTGTGGGACTGAGTCCTTAAACCTGTGGAATCTGCCGATCTGCTGCTATCCTCAGGTGGACAATGTCACAACTGAGTTATAGTGTGGGACATCCTGTATCGCAGAGAACTGCTTGGTGTGGGAAAAAAACCACAGCCCATCTGGTACCAGAAGTGTTGTGAAGGTTGGTGGCAGAGCGAGAGTAAAGGAGACACATGGGAGGAAAACTGGCTTTTCCTAAAACAAGGGGTTTTTCTTGTTTTCTAAAACTTTCAGGAATAAAATTACATAATTTCTTTTAGTGGCCTATTTTGGCCTGTACCACTCCTACAGTCAGGCCAGTCTCCCAAATACTGTCAAAATAACAACACTTAATTTGCTTTTCTCGAGTTTTGGAATGCCATAAAGGAATAATTTTAAGCATTAAAAACAAATCTTTGGGAAAGAAACTCTCCAAATAAGCGTAAACAACTATTCTATTAAAATCTCAACTTAATTTTTATCTCTTCATGATGAAAATATCCAAACTTTTTTTTAGGAGATTTATAAAAATTATCATCTCTGGATTCTCCGTTTTTTAAACCTTTTTATTTTTTAGTGAATACTATGTTCTAAGATATATTAGATTATAATTTAATTATGACCTTACCTTTACAGCATTATTCTGCTAAACATAATTCAATGAACTTCAGCTTGGCTGCATTTATATTCATCTAGGACAGGTGATATTACTAATTTAAAAAACAAATAGCTTTGAGAAGCTCACAGAGGAGTGTGGAGATTCAGAAATGTAAGATTAGAGGTGGAGGCAGTACTATGTGAAGCTGAAAAAGAAGGAAAGAAGGGAGGGAGAACAAGGAGGAGGGGGAAGAAGGAAGGAAGGAAGGAAGGAAGGAACGAACGAACGAACGAACGAAGGGGAGAAGGCAGAAAGAGAGTTGTTTCTCTCTGAGGGAATTCATAATTTCATTCTGGAAAAGACAGCCAATATGAATTATAATTTAAGGAAGAATAGGCCCAATTCTAACACATGCCAGGTATGACATAATTATGTCCGGAAACAGGAGAAAAACAGATTTAGTTCCGTTTGTGAGGAATAACACAGAGCTGAATGGACACAGACTCCAGGCAACACCATTTCTGATGTGCTTCAATCCAACTCTAAGCCAAGGAAAAGAGCAAGGAAATCCATAAATTGTAAACTCATACACCGATATTTTAGGGCTATCACAATTCAGAGCAATGCAAGACTTCTAATACCATTTCCTGTCTTGGAGCAATCAGATGAGCACTCTTACAACCTCCCATCATCAAATTTGTATCCAAGCATCTACCCAGTTTCCACCTACTGGCCTATCAGACGGGATGAAAAATCCCTTCTCTTAAAGCCAGCTCCTCCACTAGTATTCAGGATTACATCCCCTCTCACTTTTTCAAGGACTTGAGGGCAGCAATGACCACCTCTGTGGTACAGTACCCACTTCTCCATCACTGCTGAATTATTCCAATCAGCAAATAAATATGCTTTAATGTTGTCCACGGACGATTCCTCTTCAGCTCCTGTTTCTCTGCTTCCCAGTCAAAATTTATGGACTTCTATTCTGTCCTCAACTCACTTCAATTGTGCGTTTGTCTCTGCCACTTACTCAAACAGTTTCCATCAAGGTAACCAAAGGACACCATCCAGCCAAATACAATCCTCAATGTCCTATCCTCATTTTGCTCATTCTCTCAGTCACACGTGATAGTTTATCACCTCTCTACCTTGGAATACTCTCCTCTAGGCTTCTCTGACATACGCTTCTCCTGGACCCGTGCCTCAGATCTTTAGCTACCTCTCCCCGGGAGATCTTATCCAATCTCACAGCTTAAATAAATGTAGCTTTAGCCCTAACTTCTTCCCTGAACTCAAGACTCAGAAGTCCAAACACCTACCACACAACTACGTCCACATCCAAAACTCTGCTCCTAAAATCTGCTCCCTCCACGCCAGCATTCCTCACCTCATTCAAAGCTCTACTAGCATCCGTACAATTGCTGCAAGCAGCAACACAGAAGCCATCTTTCCTCTGTCCTTCACTTACACCACATCCAATCCATCGCTGAGCTGTGTTGAATCTGCTTCCAAAATATATTGCGAATCTGTCCACTGCCTGCAAATTCATTATTGCCACTGTGAAATTAATTAAACTGCGATGAGTCTCAGGCAGCTCTAATGCCATGGCGCCTGGCCTTACAGGCTATGGAAGCAAAGCCCAACCTAAGCCTGTAAATACCTCCAGGTTACAAAGTTGAAACCTAAGGACAACCAATCACAAATGGCCAACTGGGCTTTAAACTATCATCAATCTCTAATTTCCTTGCTTTGCTTCAGCCTTTTCTCTATAAAAAGTCTTTCCTCAGTTCCTGCCAGTGGAGCACTTCTAACCATGTCCAGTTTGACGCTGTGCCATTCAAATCAATTTTTGCTCAAATAAACTCTAAAAAAATTTTAATAGGTGTCAGTTTATCTTTTAACACCATCCTTAGTCCAGGTACCATCTCCTCATGGACAACCATGAAAGTCAGCTAACTGATCTGCTTGAAGACTTACTCCCTTTAAAATCTATTCTCACATTCTCCCCAGCTTAATACCTCCATCACAGCTTCTCTGATTAAAACAACACCTAACTCTTTACTGAAGGTTTAGCAGAATATGTCACCCTCGAATATGCCTCTTTGGCATAAGGATTATTTTCAGAAACTGCAGACACTGGAAAAGCTCTGAAAACAGGTAGAGAAGCTACCCTTCAATGAGGGAAATGTACTTAAAAAAATTTTTTTAATGTTTCTTTATTTTTGAGAGAGAGAGAGAGAGAGAGAGAGAGAGAGAGACAGAGCATGAGTGGGAGAGGAGTAGAGAGACAGGGAGTCACAGAATCCAAAGCAGGGTCCAGGCTCTGAGCTGTGAGCACAGAGCCCAATGCGGGACTCAAACCCACAAACTGTGAGATCATGACCTGGGCCAAAGTCAGATGTTTAACCGACTGAGCCATCCAGGTGCCCCAGGAAATGTACTTTAAAAAGGAGGCCTTTACTAGGAAGAGAGCTATGCCCAGAGAGACCTTTTTCACTGGAGGGACTTAACTACGTGGCAGGGCAGGCTTTGTTCGCCTAACAGTCCCTCCTCTCACTTTCCTGGGAACGGCTGCCTTCCCACTTTGGAGCCCTATATCCCTATCCCTCCCTTTCCTACACTAAGGATGGTTTATAAAAGCCTCAATTGCCTGCAGCTTGTAGTCTCATATCTTTGTGGGGCTCCCATATGTGCATAATTAGATTTTTTTCTTTTATTAATCTTTCTTATGTCAACTTAACCATCAGACCTAGAAGGACAGAACCTAGGAGAGAAGGGAAATCATTCCTCCCCTGCATTACCATGCTTACAGGCATTTTAAAAGGCATGCATGGTCTCCTGATCACCTCTCCAACCTCGTCACGAAACACCGTTTCTCCTTACTTGCTCATGATTACTACTTACACACAGTGCTCTTCTTTCTGCCAGTTATATTTCCAGATAAGGATTTTCCAGGACAGGACTAGCTCCTTGTCAAATGTTTCTCTCAGAGAGGCCTTTTATGAACACACTTTGAGGGCAGCCGTCCCCCACTCCCCCGGCATTCTCTGTCTCGGGAATCTACTTTTATTGTTACGTCACTTATTGTCTGAAATTACCTTGTTTCCTTTTTTTTACCATTTATCTTCCTATGACAAAATGTGCCTATTCACTGTTCTAACACAAGCACACATGTGCGTGTGTGTGCGCGCGTGCACACACACACACACACACACAATACTTACTAAAGCATGTTAATGGAAAAAAGGAATGAATCTTCAACAACATAAAAATTCGGCTGGGATTTAAGGAAGAAAAAACTTAGATACCTGGCAAAATTTACTATCCTGGTTGCAACAAATGAGAAACTGCAGAAATATACTTTGCTTTTAAGACTAAGGACTTTTGACAATGGCGCCCAGACCACTCAATGGGGCACGAACAGCCTTTTCAACAACTGGTGCAGAGACAACTAGGTGGCCACATGCAATGGGATAAAGTTATACCTCCACATAGCATTTATACACATAAAAAAAAGAGAAAATAATCACAGACTAAGTGTTAGAGTTAAAAATATTAAAATCTTAAGAAGAAGTACATCTTTGATGTGTCGGGTTAGGCAATGGTTTATTAGATATGATACCAAAAGCAAAGTGACAGAAGAAAAAATAGATAAACTGAACTTCACAAGAATTAAGACCTTTTTGCTTTAAAGGCCATCATCAAGAAAGTGGAAAGACAACTCACAAAGTGGGGTAAAACATTTGCAAATCATCTATCTGATAAGAGACTTGTATCCAGAACTCTTAAAAAGTGCATATTAAAAAGACAATTTTTTTTTAAATGGGCAAATGATTTGACCAGACACTTCTCTAAGCAAGATATACAAATGGCACATCAAACATGCTCAATGTCGTTAGTCATTAGGGAAATGCAAATCAAAAGCCACAATGAGATACCACTTCTCACCAACTAGGATAGCTATCCTAAGAAAGACAGAAAATAACAAGTGTTGGTAAGAATGAGGAGAAACTGGAACCCTTACACATTCCTGGTGGGAATATAAAATGGCACAGCCACTTTGGAAAAGTGTTAAATATACAATTTCCTCAAAATGTTAAATACAGAATTACCACACAGGATTCTAAAATGGTGCAGCCAGCTGCTCTGGAAAGCAGTGTGGAGTTTCCTCAGAAAATTAAAAATAGACCTACCCTATGACCCAGCAATAGCACTGCTAGGAATTTATCCAAGGGATACAGGAGTACTGATGCATAGGGGCACTTGTACCCCAATGTTTATAGCAGCACTCTCAACAATAGCCAAATTATGGAAAGAGCCTAAATGTCCATCAACTGATGAATGGATAAAGAAATTGTGGTTTATATACACAATGGAATACTACGTGGCAATGAGAAAGAATGAAATATGGCCTTTTGTGGCAACGTGGATGGAACTGGAGAGTGTGATGCTAAGTGAAATAAGCCATACAGAGAAAGACAGATACCATATGGTTTCACTCTTATGTGAATCCTGAGAAACTTAACAGAAACCCATGGGGGAGGGGAAGGAAAAAAAAAAAAAAGAGGTTAAAGTGGGAGAGAGTCAAAGCATAAGAGACTGTTAAAAACTGAGAACAAACTGAGGGTTGATGGGGGGTGGGAGGGAGGGAAGGGTGGGTGATGGGTATTGAGGAGGGCACCTTTTGGGATGAGCACTGGGTGTTTTATGGAAACCAATTTGACAATAAATTTCATATATTAAAAAAAATGTAAAAAAAAAATAAAATAAAAATAAAATAAAATGGTGCAGCCACTTTGGGTAAGTTTAGTAGTTGTGCAAAATGTTAAATGCAGAGTTATCATATCACCCAACAATTCCACTCCTATATGTCTCAAGAAATGAAAACATACGCCTAAACAAAAACTGGTACACACATGATTGGAGTAGCATTATTCATAATAGCCCCCAAATGGAAACAATCCAAAAGTCTATAAACTGGTGAATGGGTAAACAAAATGTAATATATCTGTACAACAGAATTTTATTTGGCAATAAAAAGTAGTATTGATAACATGCTACAAACGGAGGAACTGTGAAAACATTATTCTAAGTGAAAGAAGCCAGTTATAAATGACCACATATTCTTTGATTCAATTGATATAAAATGTTCAGAACAGGCAAACCTATAGAGAGAGAAGGTACATTAGTGGTTGCCAGGAGTTTGGGTGTGTGTGTGTGTGTGCATGTGCATATACCTATAGAAATAATGACTGCTAACAGAAATACGATTTCTTTTTGGAGGGAATAAAAAAGTTTAAAAATCAGGTAATAGTGATGCTTGCACAGCCTGTGAGTAAGGTAAAACCCAGTAACTATATACTTCAAAAGGGCAAATTATGATGGTATGTGAATTACCTCTCAATAAAACTTACCAAAAAAGAATAACTAGAGACAATAGTAAGGTTAATCTTTCCAAATACTTAATTTCCAAATATATCATCATATTTTCAATGAGCATTTATTTTACTTTTGTGAAATACTTGGGGTACAAAGATGAATATAACGATCCTTCATCTGCAGAGAGGTTCCAGATTAGCAGATGACAGTTTCCTCAGCCTTTGGCAAATACGTACAGATCACCTGACTTTTGGACATTCAGAGAGCTTTACAAAAGAAGCATATATTAAAAAAAAAGGGGGGGGGGCGCCTGGGTGGCTCAGTCGGTTAAGCATCTGACTTCAGCTCAGGTCATGATCTCACGGTCCGTGAGTTCGAGCCCCGCATCGGGCTCTGTGCTGACAGCTCAGAGCCTGGAGCCTGCTTCAGATTCTGTGTCTCCCTCTCTCTCTGACCCTCCCCTGCTCATGCTCTGTCTCTCTCTGTCTCAAAAATAAATAAAATATTTTAAATTTTTTAAACTAAAGAAGCGTATATATATTTATTTGTTAAAGAGAAAAAGCTGTGAATTGCTAGCCAGAAAATTATTTTTCGACTTTGGTTTTATATACTATGTATACTTAAGAAGAGGTAGTAATCTTGGAACTACAATCATTATAGTAATCACCGCTATCAGGAGCAAGTTTCCTGAATATCTGCAGCCCAAGTCAGAATATAGCTTGTTCTCTTCTTCCCTTCATCTTTCTTCCCCTTGTCTATATTCCATATCCTGTTGACTTGCGATAATTAGGTAAAAAAGTGATGGGTCCTCACTGATACTGGACAGTTCAGTGATGGGGTAAGTATAGTGTTTTCTCACATGTTTCCTCTATAAGATGCCTCATGTGAAAAGAAGCAATAGCCTAGGACCTACTTCTGTATTCCAAGTGCCTGCCACATGGTAGTATATGTTTACTGAATAAAAAAAATACTTCCACTGCACTGATATGACACAAAGCAGTCTTTGAACATACCAACACCATGCTAATTCCCTTCTGAATGTCTCACCCTTTTACTCTGTGATAGATATAATTACATTTGATAAATCAATGAACGTCTAATTATTCAACTGAATTTGGGAAGTGGACAGAGGAGAGGGAAAGACAAACATATGGTGCCATTCCAACTCTTTTAAATTAAAATTTATTTTCTTGACAATGGAGTTAGAGATTGTCTATAAAATAGCTTTGCTTGTAAAAAGAAGAAAGCTGCTGTGTTGGAAGCATCTTAGATACAATTTAGTTGAAACTGTTTAATAATCAAAAGGTATGCTACTATTTTTCCACTAACTTTGGGGTCTTGAGCAAATCACTTAACTTCAATAAGCCTCAGATTCCTCCTTTCTAAAATTGGAGTAACAATAATATCTAATTTGCCTGTCAGGATTGCTATGGAGCTAAATGGAAAAAGAAGTGTGAGACACTGGTATAAGTAAATGATCAAGAGCATTATAAGCACACAGTGTATCACTGTTATTTACGCGCAGCTTGCATGCATTTCACGGCTTATACAGTTTACTCAGCATACATCCACTGGAACTGTACCGGTGTCTCTTACCTATTAAGTATCGTATAATATTTTTCTCAGAGGATCAAATTATCTTGCTGGTCCTTTACTGAAAGTACATTCCAATTACTTAATATTCTTAAATCTTCGAAAATATGAAGATTATTTGTTAAAGTCTCAGATTCCTGTATATAATTCTTTGATAGATTTGAGCTCAAATAAGGAAAATACACATCTGACTAGCTTTTGTAAAAGTTCTAGTAAAAACTCCGAATGGTACATTTCAATTCTCTGGTACATCACAATGAAAGCTCTGATCTCAAAGTTATCTTCCTCCTGATAAAAACTGCTTACCTTTGCAGTACAGGTTCGTATCACCTCCTAAAAGAAATACATACAACAAGTAAGGAAATATTCATAATTTTATTTTAATAAAATTATCAACTCTTTTCAACACATTCTGATATTAATCCTTTAACAACCAAAATCAACATTTGGGAGAGCCTCTTTGTCTATCACCCTGTAGCTGTCACTCTGCATTGTTTCCAATGAGCTGGAAAGAGTGTGAAATAAAAAAAGAGACTCAGTGAGTTCTTGGTAAATCTAACCTGCTGAAACAAAAGGCATGGAGAGCCCACGCACGTCTGCCTCAATAAAACCGTGTGGCCTCAATAAACTTCATAAACAAACCTAGTAATAAACTTGTAAATGCCAAAATTCTACACCAGAGCACTAACATGTCTCAAAGATGCACCCACAATTAATTATTGTATATAATTATCTCTACAAATAACAATGCCCATAAATATAATATCCATATTAATAAGTTACTTCTGAGGAAATCTAGTAACAAACACTACTAAATGGCAAAGTATGTTATCAGTATTGAAGGAGCTACAGAAAGGAACCACCTACAATTCATGGGACAAGGGAAGAAGAAGATCAGTTCTGACAAAGAAACTAGTAAAAGTCAACATTATAATAAATGATTTGAAAATGTGCTGCTATGGAGACACAAAAAATATCCAAGTCCAATTAAGGTCAGCCAGCATGTATCATCAGACTACAAGAGAAACAGAGAAAAATGCTAACGATGAATGTGGAGTTTAGGAAAAAAGAGAACTAAAAGAGGAGTATCAGTTTTTTATCCGGAAATTTCTAAGGGACAGAGACTATGTCTGAAGAGTATCAGTAATTTGATCACTAAAAGGAGAAAATGACACTGCCGGAGCATGAGATTCTGTCTGGACTGAATCCCAGTTCCAGGACTTGCCAACTGTGCGACACTGGTGATATTGCTTGAGCTCTGTAAGCCTCAACTTCACTTTCCGTAAAATGGGGATAATACTAGCACTCACACTATAGGATGGTTTTGAGGATTAAATACAATGAACAAGTAAAGCACTCAGCACAGGAATTCATGATGTTAGTCATCATTCATAATTAAATAGATGTTAGTTATCATCAATCATTATTAGGTGAAATCTTCCAAAAGGTAGAGAAAACTAACCTTTTTGCAAAGCTGGCATAAAACATTTTTAAATCTATCTAATCCCTACTCCTATGACTCTGCTTATAATCAACTCTGTCATCATTAGCCTGGGCTTCAGATTAATTTTTAAAAGTGAGAGTGGTCTTGAGTGTTCAGGCAGCTAGAAAGGTATACCTTTCCCTATAAGTAAGTTTTTTAACTTAATAAATCAACTTTTTGTAAGTCTGATTACTCCCAGTAGGTACCCCAGGTTCTGAGCAAGTTTGGATGCACTGATAAGATCAAATTTTAAAAACAGAGTGACTTTTGGCAATGCTCTTAACATACTGTCTACCTAAGAGATCTATCTGGGCTGCAGTATGCCTTTCAGGTATTGCTGTAGCTGCAAATACAGTCAACTCTGTTAAAGGAAAGAGGAAAGAGCTAAATGACTAAATGGTAAGGCTATGGAGAACAGAGAATTATCTATTTTTGTTTCCTTTATTCATTAATGAGTAAACACCTGCTGAACTGGATTGGTTATGCAATTCACACACACACACACACACACACACACACACACACACACATCATACCCTAAGCTTGCACTATATTTTATTAAAAAAATTCCTACTGTGGTTACAAAGAAAGAAGTATCTCTAGTAATACAGTCCTCATAATATAGAAGTAATCAAGTCTTCCCTATTACACTTCTCTATAGAAGACCACTGTTAGAGTCTTCAATGGACTAAAAACCTAACAACAAAAAATTGGGCTTTACCAAAATAAATTACAAGAAACAAGAAAAAGGATTTGTGGGGCGCCTGGGTGGCTCAGTCGGTTAAGCGTCCGACTTCGGCTCAGGTCATGATCTCACGGTCCGTGGGTTCGAGCCCCGCGTCGGGCTCTGTGCTGACAGCTCAGAGCCTGGAGCCTGTTTCAGATTCTGTGTCTCCCTCTCTCTGACCCTCCCCCGTTCATGCTCTGTCTCTCTCTGTCTCAAAAATAAATAAACGTTAAAAAAAAATAAAAAAAAAAAAAAAAAAAAAAAGAAAAAGGATTTGTGACAAAAGGTAACAATCCAGTCAATGCTTGCAAAATATAAAAATAGAGCTGCCAAGGGAATAAAGAGGACATTTTGTTTTTATTCCCAAACATACTATCTACATTCCAAAAGAAAATATATTGCAGATGACATTTGAAAGAGTTCGGTGCATTCTTTCAACATGGGAAAAACAGGGCTTTTCAAAAACCACAGCCATTATATACAAAGTTTTCATTTCTAAAGGCAGCCTTGGTCTACCTCAATCCCAATGCAAACAGATACTCTAATTTAAAAGAAATAAATAAATAAGAGAAAGAAATTTTTCTCTTATAATAAATTATCAATCTACTTCCCCCTTGCTTTTGATTTCATATCTCAAAAAATATTTTTCTGATTTTTCCTTTACATCTACTTTCTTTTGTTCTTATGTCCTTTCATTTATCTGAAGAGGACAGCTATGTAAGATGACAAAAAAAAGCTACAAGGCTAAGGTAATTCCAGCACGTTAAGTTTTATAGTGTAAAGATCAACAGATTGTAGGAAACTTGTTTTTTTATTGATCAGTGAGTTAGTTGCTCTTAAATCTGTGAAGACATTTTGCCATGTAAGATTTTACACAAGGGACACTTTTTTCCCTAGTGAAGAAACATTTTTCTCTAGTTTTTAAAACTCCATTTATCTATTTATACTTCCTTTTAAAATCTGGAACATCATACATTATTCAATTAAAATTGTAAAATACACAGAATTACAACTTTGAAATAAATTTATTAATTTATAGTACATATTCTAAAATTTATACTGATAAAAATAAAAATATTTCCCTTATATTCCAACGAAACCTGCATTCTGGTATACCTGAAACTCCAATTTTCTAAAGAAAGAAAAGTAGAGAGGAAGTAAGTATAGTCATAACTAAAGGTGTCTCAATATAGTTCCTCATATGTTTGGCTTAAAACTGGTGAAGATTCCTATCAATGGAGGAGAGAAAAGGATTATATTTATTAAGTGCCAGGCACTGTGCCAAAAGGTGACAACACGACAAGGAACAAGTCTTCACAGTCCCTGTCTTCAAGGAGCTCCAGGCTAATTCTAACTAAAGGAACTATTATGTTCAGAGAGCATTAAGAATTTTTAAGGATATCTAAGCTTCCCAATACATTTTATTAGCTATCTTTGAGAAAGTTAATGTAATAATTTATAATGAACAGAATAAAAAGCACTCTATTTTTAATTAAGCATCCTCCTCTGCATTTTCATGACCTATTTTCCAGTTTTATGGCCATTCCTGATTTTGACAGCACTTTTCTTGTAGTGAGATAACAGTCCTTTTAAATATGCTTCAGGAACATCTGTATCTATTCTTTTTGGAAGTTCCTGCTTATTTATTTTATCCATTTCTTTGTTCAAGTCTATTTTTCTTTATTATTTAAACTTTGGCATATTAAGGAGGTTGTACCTTTAATATATTTTACGTGAATAATTTCCCAGGTTGGTGCCTTTTGTGTTTGTGTGTGTTGTACATATGCACACACATACGCACTTCCATTTTTAAATAGCAAAAGAGATCTTGGGCTGGTCTTTACAGAAATATCAAGTCGGGAAAGCATGATAGGTTATCTATCCCATATCAGTCTGTTTACTGCAGTGGGTGATGTTAGAACAAATACCAGAAGGCAACCAAAAAAGCATTAGAAAACCTATTTTTAAGTAACCTACTTACTTTTTTGAATTAATACTTATAGGCATGGCAATGTAAAATAGAATCAAAATGGTTTTAAAATTTCCAACTTCTCAACTGCATAAAATCATCAGACATACTGTGACAGAATCGAGTCTCTGTTTCACTTGCTGCATCTTCATTGAAGAATTGTCAGTGTGGACGTAGTCATCTATCTGAAAAGAGCCTTGATGAGGCAGTTTAGGACAGGTGCATAAAGCATCTTGACTTTGGTGTATTCCAGGTAATGGAAATGTCCCATTGTAGCGTTTGAACATTTCAGCCTCTTGCTGGGCAACTGAAAAAATACATCCATAATTAGTTCAAGTCATCATAGCAAAAGCACAATGAAATAATTAAGCCATGAGACTGTAGCATTAAACCAACGATCAGAAACTACATAATACATTTTAAAAACTGGGTGATAATAAGACAACATGACTGGCAAAATGTGAAATTGTGGAATTATTCAATAATATAAAAGCATGAAAAAGGAAAAATAATAATTTCACAGATGATTTATGTCAGGCAGTATTATAAATCAGCCTTGAAGGCCATCTCTTGGTGTGGTAAAAAACATGTTGGAATGGGAACCTAACTTTAAATTTTTTTATGTTTTATTTATTTTTGAGACAGAGAGAGACAGAGAAAGACAGAGCGTGAGCAGGGGAGGGGCAGAGAGAGAGCGAGACACAGAATCCGAAGCAGGCTCCAGGTTCTGAGCTGTCGGCACAGAGCCCGACGCGGGGCTCAAACTCACAAATCGTGAGATCATGACCTGAGCCGAAGTCGGACACCTAACCAACTGAGCCACCCAGGCACCCCGGAACCTAACTTTAAATATATGTATACAGAAAACGTAATATAAAAAATCAAAGGCATTAGGGAGCCTGGGTGGCTCAGTCGGTGGAGTGGCCAACTTCAGGCCATGATCTCGCGGTCCGTGAGTTTGAGCTCCACGTCAGGCTCTGTGCTGACAGCTCGGAGCCTGGAGCCTGCTTCAGATTCTGTTTCTCCCTTTCTCTCTGCCCCTCTCCCACTCATATTGTCTCTCTTGCTCTCAAAAATAAACATAAAAAAAATATTTAAAAAAATCAAAGGTATAATAGAATAGAATTAAAGGAAAGGAGAGAACAATAAAAATAATTATTTGCAAACCCATCTCCCCAAAACAACTCTTTTCATATTTCTATACCCCTCTTAATCTTTATACATATGGACACTTTACACAAGATACCATAATGTGAATAAAATTTAATTTTCTTCAATTTAAATACATTTTTCATATTTTTATAACTATGTAATTACCACTTTTAAATGCTTTACAACATCTCATCCAATGAAGCACTATTATTTATTTATGCATTCTCCTATTACTAAATATTTACAATGTTTTGTTTTCCCTCATTACAGACCATGTATGAACAAGTACTTTTCATAGTTCAAATTATTTCTTGAAATAATTCTTTCTTTGGATTTAACTCCCCAGACTGGAATAGATGGCCAAAAGAGTGAATGTTTTTGATGATGACGATGACAAGGACAACAGCATGAATACTGTACTTTATGGTGTTTAGAATGCGTTTATATACACTATCTCATTTAATCATTTAAAATAAAGGAATCTAAAAATTTGTAAGTACCTGTCTGTATACACAAAGGAGAAAAGTATACAGTAATCACTTAAAAAGTATTTCCTTAATTATATAATTTTTAATAGAAGGACTTTCTAAACATAACATGAGAAGAAAGTGATACAATCAAGATTCATAACAGGGAATCAATCAATAGACCAGCCTCCAGGGTTTCTGTGGACTATTGAAGTTACATATAGAAATATGAATGTGTAAATATTTATGGAAATCAGATCCATAACTTTTATCAGATTATTTGTCAAAGGACTGCATGAGTCAGAAAATGTTAAGAATTGTCAACATAAAAGATGGACATATTTTTCTATGTGAACATTTAAAGAGTCTCTATTAAAATTAAAAAAATAAGGCTATCATAATAAAAATAAAAAAGCATAGGAAAGGTAAGAGAATTCCATCTCTGGCCAGAATAAGAGTAAAAGGGACCAGATTTTCCCTCCTGCTTTGAACTACCAAAAAGTAGATAAAATGTATAAAAGGAAGAAATGAAATTGGCTTTATAAACAGAATCGTCTATCCAGAGCTAAGATGATGGTAAGGCAAGTAAAGCAGTACAAAGGAAATTTATGGAGGTTCTCACTCTCAGGTCCTGGCCCCACATTTGTGTAAAAAATCTGACTGGAATCTAAAAACATAAGTCATTAGAACTAACAATCAACTTTAGACAAGATCAGCATTATTTCTATAGACAAGTAACAAAGAGTCAGAAATTTAAATTTAAAAAATATATATCATTTAGAATGATATAAAAAACATGACATATTTTGGGAAGCATCTGATGAAAGATGGGAAAGACATGTACACTGAAAACTACAAAACAGTGCTGAGATAAAACTGAAGAAGAACCTAAATAAAGAGATAGATTATGTTCATGATTTGAATAATCAATACTGTCAAAATGCCAATTCTCCCCAAATGATCTGTGCATTCAACGTAATCTCACTCAAAATCCAGCAGGTCCCTTTTGGGGAAATTGTCAAATTCTAAACTTCACATGGAAATACAAAGGATCTAGAAGAGTCAAAACAAGCTGAAAAAAAAAGGGGGGAGTTATACAACTTGACTTCAAGTCTTATTATAATAAGTGTAGTAATCAAGACACTTTGTTTTTGGCACAAAGATAAACAAATAGATAAGAGAACAGAATAGAGCTCAGCATGTACGGACATGGTGTAAAGCCAGTTCTTTTGAATAAATAGTGCTAGAACAAATGGATATTCATATGTGAGCAAATGAACTTTGATACATACTTCACACCATGTACAGAAAATAACTCAAAATGAATCTAAAACCGAAAACCGTAAGACTTCTCTAGAGAACACACAGGAGGATACTGTTGTGAGCTTGGATTGGGCAAAGATTCTTAGACACAAAACCAAAACTCCATATAAAAAAAAAATTGGTAATTTAGAACTTCATCAAAATTGCAAACATTTGTTCTTCAACGCTGTTAAGAAGAGAATTAGAAGACAAAGACTGGGAGAAATATTTGCAAATCATGTATCTAATAGAGCACCACTTTTATGGAGAACACATAACACTTAAAACTTCATAGTCAGAAAATAAGCTAACTAAAAAACGGGCAAAAGACATGAACAGACACTTCACTGAAGAAGATAAATGGATGGCAAATATGTACATGAAAAGGTGGCTCAACAACATTAGTCATTAAAGATAAGCAAATTAAAACCAGCATGAAATAGCACTGCACACCAGTATCAGAGGGGGCTAAAATTAGAAAGACTGACCACTTGAAATTTAGCAAGGGTATGGAGATAACTGAAACACACACTACTGGGAGAAAGGTTAAATGGCATAACCACTTTAAAAACAGTCTGGCAGCTTCTTAAGTTAAACAGACATCTGCAATTAGATGCAGTCTTCCTACTCTTAGGAATTTACTCAGGAGAAATGAAAGCATGTGTTCAAAGACTTGTAGATGAATGTTCATAGCAGCTTTATTTCTAATAGCTAAAAACTGGGTACAACCCCCATTTCCATCAACAGACAGACTGTGATATATCATAAAATGAAACAATACTCATTGTAAGGATGAAGGATAAACTATTAATAAAAGCTAAAATAGAGATAAATCTCAAAGTAATTATGGGTGAAAGAAGTCAGACAAAAAAGAGTACATGGTATAAGCAGTCTCACTTATACATAATTCTAGAAAATGGAAATTAACTCATAGTGATTGCCATGGGGAAGGATGTGGTAGGGAGAAATTTCAAAGAAGCACAAAGTAACTTAGAGATGATGGATATGTTCATTATCTTGATTGAGATGATGGTTTCACACATGTTTAAATATGTTTAGATTTATCAAAATGTACATTTTAAATATATGCAGTTTACTGTATTTCAATGTACCTTAATAATGTTGCTCATACAAAAAAAAGCAAATGACAAACTAGTGATAAAAGGGGTTAATATTCTTAACATGCAAAGAGTCCCCATAAAATGAATTAAAAATGAATAATCTAACAGAAAATGGGCAAAGGACCACCCCAGAAAATTCACAAAAGAATAAAACTATGTGGCCAATAAAAGAAATATTCAGCCTCATCAGTAAGAAGGAATAACGGAAAAAAAGGCAAATTAGAAAATGATGTTTTTTGTTTGTTTGTTTGTTTTTGGCCTGTTTAACTGACCCATTGCACCTCAAGATCCTTTTTCCTAAGAAGCAAAATGTGTATCCATTATAAAGCAATATAATGGATATACAAAAGAATAATCACGTGGTTTTGTTTTGTTTTGTTTTGTTTTGTCACCGGTCTTGGGGTTTCATCAACCATGAATCTGAGATAGCACATATAAAAAATTTTAGGGCCTTGACCACTGTATTCATGCCCTACTTCATTTACACACTCTAAATACAGCACACACTCTAACGCGTGCTCTCTCTCTGCAGACCTTAATGATGAAAGTACCAGGGAACAATACTGAGGGAGAAGACCTGCTTACAACCTACCATCCCAGAGGATGCTCCTTCCTCAATACCCAACTACTGTTTGCAGATGGAAGCGTAGCTGCTTCTAGGCTTAGATTTTCATGGGTCTGCCCACTACTTTTCTGTACACGTTCTGAACTTCCCTTCCTAACACTGAAAATTTACTCTCAAATATTCAGATTGTTTAAAGAACAACAGAAACTTTGAGGAGGTGAAAGAAAAGTGCTCTTGGAATTGGAAACTGAAGGCTTAACACTAGTAGATGAGCCAGGGATGAATGAATCAACAGATAAAAATAATGTTTCACCATCTTTGCCTTATTTGCTTTTAACATTTCATTGTTTTTTGTTGTTGTTGTTGAGTGGAAAGTACAGCTGGACTTAAAGTATTTAATGGCATTTTCTGATTTCTCTGTTTTTCTGTACTTGCTAGTTACCTAATAAGCCCACCACGATTTAACTTGAAGCTATGAGTGATCGAGCACAGAAGCACATAAATGCTGATATAAGCAACAGTTATGCAGGATAGCAGGATTTTGATACTTATCTTATTCTTCTTGCCAAACTATATTTCCTAAGTATTATGCTACGCTAAGTATTATGTATCATATTTTCTTTAAAAAAGGAGTTTTTTAACAAGTAAAAATAACAAAAAGCATTGCCTGTTTATTTTTGGTGGTATAAAGATGCCTTTCCAAAAAGGTTACAATGGCCTACACAGATGCAGGTAACAAAAATAAAGCCCAAACAATTATGAATATTTGTTTCTGTTGTCTAAGGAGAGTTTTCTATGCAAAAGACATTTGACTGGGTTTCCAGGAGTCACACGGACATCATACTTTATATTTAACACTTCTAGTGCTGTGAAGGCAGTCATAAAAACAGAAGTCTGCAGAAATATTCAAAGACCTAGTTTCTCAGATACTAGAAACAGAAGCTACTTACAAGTCTTTGCATTCTTCCACTCCCTCACCCTCCACAAATACATACACTTATTTGTATAGCGCTGTACAGATTATTTCACTGTAAAATAGGTCATAATGGAAGCTTTCTGAAATTCCCTTGAGCTCTATGCTTCTAACATTTCAAAGGTTTCTATACCATTTTCACATAGGCCATGATTGGAGTACAATGTTGCAATTAAATACCTGTATTTCTTCACTTAGTCATTTTCTCTTCTTTGGCTAATTTAACTTTGTACATTTAAAACTAACTTAACCTGAGAAAACTCAAAACTGTAAGTCTCATCTCCATCCTTCCACCACTTTTTTAGGAGTGCACGAGAGCAGGCTCTGGGAATGCAAAGACACAGGCCCGTCTTGGGGCTTGAATCTCTTGGAGGTCAACAAGTAAGTACTACTGTGTGCTCAGTCGTGTAGCAGAGGGACCCACAAGGTGCTAAGAACACAGAGGTGGCAACTACATTTGCTTAAAGGAATGATATACCCATCAAATTACTTTTAAAACTGCCTACAATTGGCTATAATTGGGGATTTTAAATTTTACACACTTAAATTCATAAAATGTTTTCATAACTGATAATCAAATTTTGATTTATACAAGTTCAGTGCTGTTGTGTACGTTCTGACCTTAAACAATTATAAAAAATAACGTGGTTTTCTCAGGAGATTTTTATCTTTATAGGAGGAAGAACAGAGGAAATAAGATATTTTAATCCAGAGCCTTTTGCATTCAGAGTGAATACATGTTTGTTATTATTAAAACCTATATTTACTTATGTTATTGACTTTATAACAAAGTGCACCTAAAAAAACAAAATATTTTTTCTCTTATACTACATTAAGATTTCCTTTTGGTTCAACACTTAATTCCTTTGTTCAAGACCTATTATTTTACACAGCTCTGTTAATGGGTATAGTCATTTTACAGGATACCTAATTTCTTTACTTATAGATGAACGATTTCTAAATATAGTATTACTGTAAGCTGGCAGGTCTGCTTTTCTAGTTTCCCAGCATTCAGCAGGTAGGCAGCACCCTCCTTCTCTTCCTCTAACATCTGCAATGTGTAGGGAATTCCTGTGGTCTGAGTGTTTGTGTCCTCCTGAAATTCTCATGTTGAAGTTCTTTCTAATGCCCAAAGTGCTGGTACTTGGAGGTGGGGCCTTTGCGAGGTGAGCCCTCATGAATGGGATTAGTGCCCTTATAAATGAGGTCTCAGAGAGTTCCCTCACCCCTTCTATCACATGAGGTTACAGCTAGAGGATCCTGTCTGTGAACCAGAAAGTAAGCTCTCACTAGACATCGAGTCTGCTATGCCTTGATCTTGGGACTTCCCAGCATTCAGAATTGTGAGAAATAAATTTCTGTCGTTTACAAAGCCATGTAGTCTCTGGTATTTTGTTATAGCAGTCTGAATGGGCCAGGACAAGAATGTTTAAGGGCTTATAATGGTTTTTTTTTTATTGTACTTTACTGGGCCCGACTTGTTCCTGCTTCAGCTAATCTTAAGAAACTGTATGGATGCACTAGACAAGTTCTATTGAGTAACACTTTGATTCTAATAGCTTGGGTGTATTCAGGACCATTAGTAATTTTATATTTAATATTTAATATGTCAAAGAGAACTTATAAGTGTTACTAATGAAACTGTCCAGGGGCGCCTGGGTGGCTCAGTCAGTTGAGCATCCAACTTCGGCTCAGGTCATGATCTCACAGTTCATGAGTTCAAGCCCCATATCGGGCTCTGTGCTGACAGCTCGGAGCCTGGAGCCTGCTTCAGATTCTGTGTCTCCCTCTCTCTCTGCCCCTAACCCACTCGCATTCTGTCTCTTGTGTCTCTCAAAAATAAACGTTGAAAAAAAAAAAAAAAAGAAACTGTCCAAAAAGCTATACAAGAAAGTGTAGTAGATCCATGTCTCATAGCCAACCAAATGGGAGAGCATCTACCGACATTCAGCAAATCTGTTGGGTGAACACCAAAATATAATAAACTATCTCCAGGTCCCCTGAAGTACATGCTATTGTCTGTTGATTTCCTATTCCATTATCCATCAATTTCCATATGTCATGCTATTCAACTAAAGTGTGTGATGTGTGTATCGCTACAGAAAAAGGCTAGGATTTCTCTACTGCAGCCTGGTTCATGAATTCTTAATATACGAATGCTCTATACCATGCTTTGTAGTTGCATTTTTGCCTTTGATAAAACACTAAGAGAGGTATTTGATAAAACAGGATAGGTATTTTAATTTTACAGTGAAAAAAAAAAAAAACAGATACAAAAATGCTAAATTACTTGACCAGGGTCAAGCAGAAAGTGATGGCACTTTGTCTAGAATTCCAGTGAGCTCACTCCTACTCCAGCCTTTTCTACCACACTGCTATTTCACACTGTACCATTCTTCCTTCTTGATGCACTTTAAAAAGCACCAATGTAAACATAAAAAAAATGCCTGAATGAGGAATTCACAGCTCTGGTTTATGCTCAAAGCTACTTTTTCATATGTCCTCAATCTATGAATGACATAACCAAATCAAAGTATCCATTTTGCACAGAATGTTAAAATAGACACCTCAGGATACAACCAAGAAATAGGTAGTTTAAGCAGATCTTCAAATATGGCATTTCTATCTCTTAATTCTCCTACTAGGCTAACAATAGACACTTAAACTTGGACCTACCATCAGTTATATATGTTACTGCATAACCTTATCCAAGTATGAGAATTGTAATAACCGAGCTTGTTTTCAGGCATTCATCATTAGTACTTTAAGAACACTATTAAATTTATACAGACAACTATGCATATTAAATTTACCTCAACTACATATTAGCTTGTTGCAAAAATATTACAAAATTAGTTACATTAAAATTTAATGCTACATAATAAAGATAATTCATATTTTGGACTATACTGAGAATACAACTGCTTAATGCATTATAATCATCCCCAACATTTGTAAAGGAATGAACTATTAATAATACTAAGTAACCAAAGTTCCTTTTAGTCTTAAGGGCTTTTTCGAAATATTAAAATTAAAAACAAACAATACATTTTATTACAGGAATATCTGGCTACCTTCTTAACTAAGTTACTTCATGAAACAGGAAATGCCAAGACTGAAGTAAGCAGATTGGCGTTTTAAAACTATGGGCTCTGGACTTAGCTGGGTAAACCTTAACATTTATCAAATGTGTGACCTGATGTAAATTACTTCATTCTCCCTGTGCCTCAGTTTCATCATATGCAAAGTGAGGATAATAATAGCATCTACCTTGTGGGGTTTTGAGAGGACTATATGGGAAGATGTATGTAATATGCTCATAAGAGTAGGGGACACAGTTGGTTAAGCGTCTGACTTCGGCTCAGGCCATGATCTCACGATCCATGAGTTCAAGCCCTGCATCAGGCTCTTTGCTGTCAGCAAGGAGCCCGCTTCAGATCCTCTGTCCCCCTCTCTCTCTGCCCCTCCTCTGCTTGTACTCTCTGTCTCTCTCAAAATAAATAAATAAATACACTTAAAAAAAAAAAGAGTAGGGGACACAGTCAATGTTTGATAAATGTTAGCTCCTACTACCACTATTATTATCCCCCAATTTACTCACCGATCATGCCTCTCATTCTATGTTTTTTATAAAATTTAAGGGAAAAATGCTATTTTATAGGATTTGTAATTCTCATTTCACACACTTACTGCACATCAGTAATATACCAGGTACTATGTTAGACATAAGGCATTGCAAACACCATGGACTTTTGGTCAATAAGCAACTTATACAACAAATTTTTTATAGGAACATAAAGGTATACATTGCCTTGAACTCTGGTAAAGTATGTTGCAGTGTGCAAAATAAAGCCATCAACAATGACAATGTAGGTGGTTGTTAATGAATATGAATCCTATAAATAAAATCACATTTAGTGTCAATGCTAGAGATTGTTGTTCAGTTTAACTAAAATTCTTCCAGAGGTTTAATCGACAACTTGGAAAGCACAAAAGACTGGAAAGGAGCATGGTAATCTCAGTCTGGTTCCTGGATTTTATAGCCCTATTCAACTTGGCACACAATAGATGCTCAATAAAGATTTGTCTTTCCTCAGAAAGCCACTATGACTAAAAAGTACTCCAGAGTTAATCTGTTGCAGAGAAAAGATTGCCACCTAGTGGAACGTCAGGCTCATTACCTGGGATTATCAAGTAATGCTGACAATTTACCAATTTAAGACTTGATCCTGCTTAAAATACTACATGTATATTCACTGTGTGTTAGTATTCAGGCTAGGTACTGGTAATAAAAAGATGAATAAGCCTCCATCTCTGCTCCCTACGAAGTACAGATAATATAAAAAAATCACATACTCAAGAGGCATAAAGTAAATGATACTGCAGAAAAAAAAAAAAAAAGTCTGCTTATTAGACAATCAAAAGCTAGTACTTCAGGAAATTTCCTAAAGAGGCAAGTTAGTGTAGCAAATAAGAGCATGGTCTCCAAGGGTAGTTTTTTTGGATTCAACTCCTGGCTCATGTAAAATGAGAATAATTACAGTACCTATCTTTTAAGATTATTGTGAAAAATGAAGTAAATATATATAAAATGCTTAAAACGGTACCAGGAACAAAGAAAGTGCTTTGTAAGTACTAGTTATGATTATCATTACATGTAGAACAGGATCCTAGAGATGAAGGTAGACAGATATTAATAACAGAACATTAACTGCTAGAGCCTAGGTTCATAAATTTAATTCAGTGGAAGCTGTTTTCTTCTGACTAGTACTCTGTTATTATGGGAATCCTAAAAGTACATTATTTGTGGTACTCTGTGACTAAATTTTGTATTACTAGATGATTAACCCTTTCAACACCAGGCAAATAAAACTGCCTTCTGAAAGTAAAAATTGTGTTCCTTACCAAAAACAGCAAAAAGTCAGTAGAATGAAAGACCCAAAAGACCACAACCTGAACATATGCTTAGCAGGGAAAGATGCTTGCTGACTCTTCACAGATTTTGCTAGAACTGAAAGACAGATGATACATTTAGCTACCATTGTGGTCTCATTCACAGCTTATTCAACTTATAAAAAAAAATGAGTTTGCTCCATTTTCCTTGAAAAATGTCTAAACGAATGAGCAGCTCTGATAAATACTATTTTAAAATCATGTAACTATTCTATATCTTTCAAATTTTATACCATTAAAACATTTATATAAAGATACATGTAAACTTTATTTTCAGACAAGAAAGTCTGGGCAAAATATTCCTGTATTAAAAAATAAATAAAATATAAGGCAAACCTGTAAAAGATTAATAATAAATACTATATGTTTTAATAAAAAATCTAAACACTATTTCACTTGATGATTCTGGCCTGTATTTAATAAGTAAAATTTATTTTTGGATCGAAAACAACTTTCTGTTTTCTTATGAATATATACCATTCACAAGAACTGTGCTAAATCTTGGACTGCCTAGGATTATGTAACTTCTTCCTAAGCTTCCTCATTTTAAAAATAAGCAACAAAGAGTTAGGAAAATGTGTTGAAACATTTTGAGTTTTGTTTGTAAATGTATCAGTATATTGAAAATTGTGTTCTAAAATCATGGTACAAAATAATTTAAATTCCATGTGTATTATCTGAACTTTTTAATTTCTGAAACACTTTGAATTCCTTCCTTTTGACAGTAATATAGTATAGGTATAACATGATGTTCTTAACTTCATGATTTATTTTCTAATACAACTGACCCCAAAAGGTGCATACTCTAATAAAGGCTGTCAACAGAATGAATGAAAGGGGAAAAAACCCTTTTTTTCAATTCCCTTTCATAGAGAGGTGCTTACCAGCATATTAAAACCTAAAGTACCACAAAGTCAAGTATATATGGGTTAAATGAACATGGTAACAACCCATCTTACCTTTTTCCTTGTTTTAATATAGTCCTTTTCCATATATGAAGTACTTTCCCAGTGCCCGACTCACAGATTCCCCACAAATGGCTCTCTTAGGTGGCACAGGTATTAAACAGTAGTGGTACCACTTACCAGATCAGGAAATGGAGCTTCAGGAAGGCAAGAGGCTTGCACCAGGTCACTACAGCAACAGAAAGGAACCTAAAACCTCTGTTTTTGAATTCCTAAAAGCACTCTGCTCTTTCTACTGACATTTCTAGAACGGACTTCTTAGTCTATGTGCCTACTGCCTCAAAACCAAACTGGCAAACCCACTGGGCTAATCTGATGGAAACCCTTGATCCATGACCAAAAATTACTGAATAAAAAAAGAGAAGAGTGGGACTTTCACTTGCATGTGTAGTGAAAATTTCCAAAGCCTAAAAAAAAGCACATTAGGAATTAAATGAAGACTGCTGTGAAACCTCTAAAGGTTCTGAGGAAATAACTGCGCTGCTGATTTCTGTACAACAGTCCCAGGTTAAGAATAAGTGCCTAGGTGTAACTCTCTTTCACAGGAAGATTTAGAGTCGGCACAGAGAAAGACCTGTCTCTGGATACATGTTTGCACCAGTCACCAGATTTGAATATGCATTAGAGAAACTGGTTACATCTTGGTAAGATTTTTAAAAATAAATTTCAATTTTACAAATTATTTTCTAATATAATTTGCCTGGAATAGCATAATAATAATAATACCCATTCAGTGATCAACAATTTCAGGCTTAGAACTTAACTGTTTAATAATTTAGCACTTATCACAACCATTAACAAATAACCAATTAACGCTAACATTTCTGTGTGATCTGCGTGAACACAGTAAACGTAACCACTTGTATTTCATTTACATTTAAAACTCTTTGCCAAATAATCCCACATTCATGTTACCTATAATGGATGTATTTGCACATTTATGCATTTATGACATTGTATGTAAGCCATCCTAGCTTAGCAAAAACAGTGAATGATGATATATGACATCCTAATCAAATCAGAAACTAATAAAGACCATTTATTTTTGAACAAGATTTAATATATAAAGAAAATGGAACTGTAATTTTGGGAGTGACAGCACTATCAATGCGATGTAGAACAATGAAATCCTAATTTCAGGAAAGAAATTAAGGAAATGTATGAAATACAGCATAAATCCAAATAATTCTAAGAATGCTATATTATTCCCGAAAAATGTGTCCAGAATCTTTATTTCTTTATTTTTTCTCAGAATGACGGAGCAGTGTAATTTTAGAGTAAAAAAAGACATTACATTTCCAATTCCAGATCTTGTTTCACTGACACTTGATTTTTTTGCCTTCCTTTTAGGTTAAGAAATTCTTAAAACTATAACTTATTACAACTATGTGCTCTGGTGAAAAACAAATATGGAATAAGAAATTAAATATTCAACTGAAAACATTAAAGATCCATATTTCCTAAATGTTATTTACCTTTGAAATTTAGTTAATACATTCTCAAATAATTTTTAGGTGAATTTGACTTGTGATGACTACCTTTCTATGATTCCAAGTCTAAAAGTAAACGTTCCTCGAAATATTCTTTACTTATCAGCAGTGAACTTACCATGGAAATCATAAATATACAGAAGAATTGGCTCATTCTGCCCAAATGCACAAAATGCAACCATATTTTCAAGTGGGTGATAAGAAATGTCTCGAATGGGTGATTTGAATGGCAGGTCAGAATACATCGCAACTTGTTCTCCTAAATAAGAAAAGACATTCAATCATTTGTACTATCTCAAATATCTCTCATTAGAAGATTATTCTGCAACTTACTAAAATAATTACAGTATGTAATAATAAAGCTCATATTATTTACATGAGAACTTCAAATACTTAAAAATAGTTGAGTAACTCTTAAGTTTTAAAAAAATGTTTATTTATTTTGGCGAGGGGGGGGGAGGGGCAGAGACAGAGGGAGACACAGAATCTGAAGTGGGCTCCAGGCCCTGAGCTATCAGCACAGAGCCTAATGCAGGGCTCAAACTCACGAACTGTGAGATCATGACCTGAGCTGAAGTCGGACACTTAATCGCCCAAGTAACTCTTATATCTATTTTTCATCCTGTTGGACCTTTTCTACTCTGCCTCTTCAACCTCTTCAATGAGGTTTTCCAGGCACAAAATAAAAACAAAGAACTTACTAGTAGAGAAGTATCTGACCCTGAAATCTGACAGAGCTGAGCAAATGCCAACTAACAAAGAACTCAGGGAGAACTCATAAGGAACTTGCAGGCTCTAAAACTGAAGATACTGTCTGGCTGAGGGAGATCTGGTGGGGAATAAATTTTTCTATTTTTTTTTCCCCAGAGACTGAGATACCACCTGCTTTAAAGATATATCTGATTATTAATGGCTAAAAGAGACCTACAGTAGAGGCCTAAGGAACCTATGAAAAACAGAACTCACAAAGCAAAGAATCTAGATCTACTTATTGAAGGAGAAAAGAGATTTAACACTTCCAAACCAATCCTAAAGTATCAAAACACGGTAAGAAAAAAAAAACAACACTAAGTGAACTGACTAGTCAAACATGTTAAAGAAAAGATGGAGAGACTGTGGATTAAGGACGGGCACTTGTGATGTGAACCAGGTGCTGCGTGTAAATGCTGAATCACTAAATTCTACATCTAAAACTAATATTACGCTGCATGTTGACTATCTGGAATTTAAATAAACACTTGGAAAAAAAAATTAAGAGAATAAGCACAGTGAACCAAATACTACTGATTAAAGATATTTTAAATTTTATAAAATCTCTCAATTTAGTGCTAAGAAATGTTTATGTGGTTTTAGCTTTTCTTTTGAAAAGCAAAGGTGAGGCACAAATGAATAATTAATTACAGTAATTGAAGTAAATGGTGTTTTTTTTTCTTTTCTGTTTTAAAGATTTTATTCTTAAGTAATCTCTACACCCAATGTAGGGCTTGAATTTACAACCGTGAGGTCAAGAGTTCCATGCTCTACCAACAGAGCCAGCCAGGCGCCCCGCCCCGGGTAAGTTGCTATTAAGTTTCAGACATCAAAACTTCGACAGGAATATGTTTGTTTCCAACAAAATATATTATAGATATGTAGCCATTTGTATACTCACTTATATTCCAAATTCAGCTTATAAATATTTTGTATTTTGCATTACAACCTTAATTAAATACTTCTCTTAATATAGGATAGGGAATATAGTCAATAATATAATAATTTTGTATGATGACACAGGTAACTACACTGATCACTGCAAGCATTTTGTAATTATGTAACTGTTGAATCATTATGTTTGTCATACAGCTTAAACTAATATAATATTGTATATCAACCACAATAAAAAATACTTCTCTTAAGATTGATAATATCTCATTATAAACATTGAATTATAATGTGAAAGATATCAAAACAGTAAAGAACAGAATGTTAATACAAATTTAGACTGCAGCTTAGTTCCATTATCAGCTTTCCCATTTTCCATTTTGATAAACATAATTGAGAACCTGAAATCAGAATTTCCTTGAAAATTATTCCAGAAAATGGTAGTTTTCACCCTTATTCAAAATAAAAACAAACCAAAAAATATTTTTAAGATAAATGAAATACTTACCTGTTTCTGGGTTCCAAACGTATACTATACCATCCTCACTTCCAGCAAAGAGAAAAGTCCCACATGGTGTCAAAGTGCTATGAATCTTTTCCCGATAATTTGCTGCACCTACAAATTTCCTTGCTGCTAATCTATAAACAAAAAAGATTTCACACATATAACCTGTCTTAACCATGGAAAAGACTGGTGGTTAAAAAACAAACAAACAAACAAACAAACCCTTTTCTCTTAAATACTTCACCTGCATTTAACGATTTTTGAGACTCTGTTACATGGGAGACATTTTATGACGGATGTAGAATAAAGAAAGAGATAGTCCCGGAGGTCAGGGAGTTTCTAATTTAGCAGGACAGAGAAGGAATGCATCCATGTAAAACAGAAAATGGATACAGAAAGTGCCATAAAAGAACAAAAAGAGTACTTTGCAGATTTGGATAAAAGTGATTATTTCTAGCTATGCAGAGAGAGCCTATATTATAGAAGTAGCATTTGAGTTGGTTACTGAAAAATGTACAAAATTTTTATACTCATATTTTTTCCAGGTAATAAATTAAAAAAAAAAAGTTTACTTACTTTGAGAGAGAGAGTGTGCACGAGTAGGGGAGGGCAGAGAAAGGGAGAGAGAGAATCCAGAGCCCAACAAAGGGCTCAATAGCATGAATCAAACTGTGAGATCAAGACCTGAGCTGACTGAGCCACCCATTTACCACCCCATGTGATAAATTTTTAAAATCACACAATGCAGACTTGGGACACTTGCAGAAATATTACATAAAAATATGATTAAATCATCTATTAAATATGGTATACAACTTTCTAGACTTTTTCACTTGTGAATAATAACATTATCTTAGTGCTCACTATGTGCCAGGTAGACACACAATTGTCCCCGATTTAACAATGACTCATGAATAATGGCCCTCTGTGTCAGAGTGTATAAATTAGGTATTATCATTTTAGTAGGTATGTATTGTATCAAGTCTAAACGTACCTTAAGAAATCTTCTACTATGAGACAACAGAATATTCCCAGCTTTCTCCTACCATGAACATGATTTCTATGAACAAGCTTGTGTAATTGTACTTTTTCCCTGCTTTATAACTATTTTCACATAAATTCCCAGACCTGAGGTTACTGGGTCAAACATTTCTAGAGTCCTTGCTATACGGTGTAATGTTTTAAGCACTTTGCATGTGTAAACTAATTTATTCCCCGCAAAACCCTTACAAATATGGTATATTATTTCCCCTATTTGAATGAGGAGGAAAAGAGAGGCACAGGATGGTTAATCAGTTAGTCAGGGATGGAAAAGGCAGTATTTGACTCTAAGCAGTTTGCCTCTAGAGCTCAAGCATGATTCTACGCTGAATACTACATACTACTTAAAAAGAGAATAACCAAACTTCTAAGGCCTGACCTTCTAAAATCTGGCTCTAATCTCTACTTCTAAAACTCTCAGGGCTCCTAGGTGACTCAGTTGGCTCAGTGTCCGGCTCTTGGTTTCGGCTCAGGTCATGATCTCACAATTTGTGGGATCGAGCTCCGCGTTGGGCTCTGTACAATTCTGTTTAGGATGCTCTCCTGTTTATGATTCTCTCTCTCGCTCTCTCTCTGCCCTTCCCCTGCATGCATGTGCACCCTCTCTCAAAATAAATGAGCAACCTTTAAAACCAAAGAAATTCTCTCTCAGCACTCCTTATCAAGAAACTTATGCTTCTACAGATTTACCCACCTTGCCTTGAACACAACTTCTATTAACCTACCTCTGAATTTTATTCCAGGCTTTTCATGTTTTCCACCCTCCTGACAACACTTCTATCTTCTCTAAATTCCATCCATCCTTCAAGACCAAGCTCAAAGGCCAGCCTCTCCATAGAGCCTTTAATAGAAGACTATAGTAGACCTATCATCACCTTTACTATTGCCATGAAGGATATAATCCTCTTATTATGTATTTATCTTCATTAAAAAAAAATACGTATCAAGTGCTTACTATCAGCCAGGCATAACATAGGTACTATGTATGTAAGAAGAATAAGCAGATTCCAATCCTAGAAGATCTCACAATTTAGCCTCATTAAATGCTTTGTGAGTTATTTTGGAGGCAGTTCAACTAGATTATAAACTCCTAATGAACTAATTCTGCTAATCATTCTCTCATAGCACTGATGTCAGTACCCTGAACAGCTCCACATAAACACTGAAGGCCTTAACAGTTAGCCCTAAAAGATAACTGCAGAATAAACTAGTGTAGACTACCACATTTTCCTTTCAAAATACAATAGTGACAACTAACAGAACTAGCCTTCTCTTGTTTGTTTTACAAGTACTATTAACACCAAATAAGAACCATCAGAAGACCATGCTGGTTTGTCCAGAATCCCGCTTCTCTGCTTTTAACATTAAGGATACTTCCTTTCCTTATTTAGAAATAAAACAGAATAAGAAAAACAAGGACATGTTAATCAAAAGCCATCTCATTCTGTTATGGTAGTATATCAGAGCACTACGCTATACCAGTATCATAAAAGTAAAAGATATCTAAGGCAGAAGTTTCTTCTTTTTTTTTTTTAATTGTGACAACAAAGAGCAACTGACTATATTTCTACTTCAGAACTATTCACATTTGAGCCAGAAAACTCTTTGTTGTGAGGTGGGGGCACTGTCTTATAAACTGTAGGATGCTTAGCAGTATTTCTGGTCTCTATCCACTATATACTATCTGGTCTCTATCCACTAAATACTAACATTCAAAAATGCTTCCGGACACTGTCAGATGTCCTCTAGAGGGAAAACTGTCTATTTAAAAACTACAGCTGCATTTTATAAATATGAATTAATTCATTTCTTATTCTATGAGTGCTTAATCTGTCAATACTGAAATATACTTACATTCGGAGATCCATAATTCTCAAAGTACTGTCTTTGGTATGGATTAACAAGCGTTTTCCATTGGGATGAACCTCCAAATAACTTATGGGAATCCCCTTAAACTCACTCTCTTTAATTTCCTGAAATGATTAAAAAAGATTATAAAATATTAGCACTGAACAGTTTACTGAATATGAAGCCTCTTTTAGAGTACAAAACTAATTTGAAGAAGTCATTTTCAATTATAATTTAAAGCGCCCTTTAAAATTGCTAGCCAAAGAATTCCCAATGAAGGTTGAAAATAAAGCTGATAATATGTATTTTTTGACTGTTATATACGGCTACACTTAATTAGCATTATTGTAGTATATTCCCAAATAAACAGCACTTCTTAAAACATAACTTCTAACATTGAATTTTCTTGCTTACCATCATATAAGAAAGATTCTAATTTTTATAACTTCAAAAGTTAGTACGGAGTTAACTTTCAAATTCTATTTCAGTATGAGATCATTTTTTCATGTACTTATTTCCACTTTATCCTGAAAAAGGTATGTTACTGGCATCTTATTCTGAGCTCATTTAATTTAGATTGTAGTTTTAGGGATTTTTTTTTTTTTTTTAAGGAACAAGAACCAAGATTTTTATTTGTTCAATTCTTGCATTTGAAGTATTCCTCAATGACATCCTTGGCCTGAGACTCTCTGCCACAGATAGTCTTAACCACTACACAACTGCAACCAACCACTTTATAGGATTTTCCCTCCCTGTTAATTTTACAGAGGCCGACCCATTCCCCCAGTTTCCTGTCGTCATCAACCTTAATGAGGTTGATTTGGTGTTCAGCACAAAGGGCCTCCCCACCAACTTGACATACAGAGAGAGGCTCATCCCAGTTGGATGCAAGCAGACAAAGACGGGCTTGATGCCTGTCTAAGGCTTTGACAGCTTCGCGAATTCCACGTGCTAGGCCACCGTGGATGAGGGTGGTCTCCAGCACCTCTTGTAAAGCAGTATTAATGTCCATTACACCTCCAGCAGCAATGCCTTCCTCCCTGTGGTGGTGGGTTATGGTGGAGCCAAATCTAAAGTGCACCTGAGCCTCCGGGATTTTTTTTTTTTTTTTTTTGATAGTTATTTAAGGCAGCCATGGAAGACTCCTGGCTAATGATGTCAAGAAAGACATACATACTGAAGGAAAATCTGCCTGGATAAGCCTCACAAGGAAGAATTACTAAAGCAAAACTGCTCAGACTAAAGTCCACAGAGTCAACAGAAAGTCTGCTTTAACTGCAGGCAGAATTTGGAATTAGCCTTCATGTCCTTTGAGGCTCCGACATTATGTTTTGTCGCCAGTTCCTAGAGGGGTCTCCTCTTCAGGGGAGGTTTGGCACCAGCTGGAGTACAGAGGGCTACAGTTCCGGGAGCAGCAGCTGAGCCCACGCTATCGCTGTCTGACACTGAGACCCACCGCTAGCTCCTTTTTAAAAGTTACAGAAAAGAGCCAAACACTGACAGCACAGATGGGGGTTATACTAATTGAACTACAACAACTTGGGGTCGGGGATGCACTGTTGGGGGTCTGAGAAACATTTACACAGATGCAAAGGTGCAAAATCAAAAACACAGAGCTGTCTAACAAGTTATGTTAGGCATGAATTTGACAAAAGTGCTAGCAGGTCTAGCGTTTGTAGTATCTGTTAATGATTTCCTTTATAGTTTTCTTTATCGTACTCATCTTCAAACTAAGAACGCCCTAGTTCTGAAGCCCGTGTCCTGTAACAAGGAGTGTGTGCAACAGCACACGGACACTTCATCTTAAGGGACAGCTGAGTATAACCTCACATGTCTCACTGCTGGCTGAAGAGAACCACATAAGAAATCAGAGTCTACAGTTTGTTCTAGGGCATTAGCTACTGAAAGACATTCCAGTTCATTTCCTGACTTTTTATTTTGGACTGTCTCAAGTAACTACCAGGCTGTCGATTTTGAAGATAAATTTGCCTTTTAGCTAGCTACTATACTGAGGTAAAGAAACACACGATATTTAACACAAATAATAGACTTCGCATTCTACACGCAAATTACTGGAATAGGCGACTTTGGAGTTTTGCCGATCCCTCAGATATATAAGAATTAGAAAGTTCTTTTCAAAGTGTGTGAAATTAATCTACAACACGAATTCCAAGCCATCAATCATTAATCTGAGAGACTAGATGAGAATGACTAAAAATAGAATAGACAGTTTTTTAAACAGATCTGATAGATTCAACTAAAGTTCATAAAAATTCTTTTTCACTTAGAGCGTCTTTACTTCAAATGAGGACAACTGTTATAGAAGAACAAAAACTTAAGAATAAATTATAGCATATTAGAAACTATATCAACTTATACAAAACTCAAGTTTAAGAATTCACTTTGTATTTTTAACTAAAAAGTACCGAATACGCACCAACAAAATTGCTTAATATACCAGCCACCTTAAAAACACTCCGAAAATGAAAGATTATTCATTTGTTTCTGCCTACTTAGCAAAGTTTAAATGAAAGCAATTATAGTGATTGAATAGTAGACCCCACTCATAATTACTTAATTTTGATTACATCATTGTGAAAGACACGACTGTTAAAATGTTGAGCATGTTGTTTTTAGAGTGATGTTATTGGGTCAAAAGAAAGAATATGAATAGCAGATAACAGAAGTTATGACTTAGAGATGGTAATATTAACATATGCCTCATTTGGGCATAATTTCAGTAGTGGATCACTGAACGCCATATCACAAATTAGGGTTCAAAATAAGGAAGAGAAGTCTGACCAAAATGAAAATTTTCACTAAGTTGCTATATCACCAATTAGCCATCAGGAAGACTTGATAATTAATCAATGATAGCTTGCAGGGACTGAGAAAAACTTCACTTTTCTTTGAGAAGAGAGAACAGAGTGTCCTGACATCATATTTTTAAATTCATGTGGTTCAATTTTTTCTAATTTCTTTAATTAAACCCTAAATATGAAGTATGATTTTATACCTTATTTACACTCCAGTGATGCACTGAATGTGGCACATCATTAACTCTGACATAGGTATTCCAAACAACAATCTCCCCTGTGCAATCTCCTGAATACATGTGATGACCTATTTAAAAAAAAGTAAAATTACTCTTTTATAAGTGCTACACACAGGTAGAAACAAATAATATGAAATGGGTAAAACACAGCCCAGTATAACAAAGAAGCAGAGGGGTATTAAAAGGTGTTTTAGTGAAAAAAAAAAAAAAAAAAAGGCCAAAAACCAAAACACAATTTGTAGTCAAATCCCAATGATCTTTAAATGAATTCTTCACTCTACCGAATTACTTTTGACTTATTTCCCTTTGTCACTTACTTGAACTTGAATACAAAAAGAAATGAGCATCTTAGTGCATTTGTATATGGTTCAAATTATAAAGCCAAACAAATTATTCGAATTATCCAATATGTCTGTATTGCTCACTTTCATTAACCTATATAATCTGTTTTGTATTCCTGGAAAAACACCTATATTTTATACATACTTTTAGCAAAGTGCCTGATACCAGTAGAAACTCAGTAAATGATCAGGGAATGAATAAAATAAAAAGTAACAGGTGCTTCAGTTTAACATACATTCTTAGAGTCAAACCCTCTCATAGTTGAATGGAACCTCAGAGACCATCGAATTCAACTTCACACCCACTCAGGAATGTCTACCACACCATAATGAACAGACAATTGTCTAGCAACTGTGAACTTAATATTTTACAAAGCAGCTATTCAACTGATGAACTACTCTGTACGCTAGAATGTTCTTCCTAATTCTGAACAAAGAATATCTGCCTTCTGCAGCTTTGGTCCCATCTCTACCTACTGGAAGCAACACAGACTGACTTTCTTTGTTTCATGTATAAAGGTCTTAGTCAAATATTTGAAGAAATTCCTTCCTCTTTTCATAATCTGGGTTACTTCTACTATGACAAAGTTTACAGACACCTTTCTATCCTTGGTTGACTTTTCTAAATGTGTTCCAATTTTTTAACATCCTTATAGTTAAAATGAATATATTAGCAGTATTGTCATTTTGATCTGGATCCCATACTAATTAATTATAGCTATAGTCTGTATATCCAGCGTCTGAAATATTGTGAAGGTATATACCATAATCATACAGATTTTGTGAGGAATAAACTAGTTTACACATGTAAAGTATTTAAAACATTAAACCACATAGCAAGGACTCTAGAAATGTTTGACTCAGTAACCTCACATCTAGGAATTTATGTTAAGAAAATAATAGTGCAACAAAGCTTTATATATATATATACACATATATAAACATATATGTATATATATACATATATATATATAAACATACACACACACATATATATAAATAAAATTCGTATTCATAGAAATCATGTTCATGATACGAGAAAGCTGAAAACATTTTAAGCATTGCCGATAATAGAAAATGTTTTTTTCTTGAAAATTTCTTCAGATACATTTAGATGACTCTATAACATATACCTATTAACTGTTAGCTGAATGCAGTGGTGCTCAGTACACAGTGTAAAATACAGGTTTCTCCCACTATCTATCTAATATTCTTTTGGTATTTCCCGTTCTTCCTCATTTTAACCCTTTCACTCAAAAGCCACTTAAAAAAAAAAAAAACCTACTGAGGGGGCACCTGGTGGCTCAGTCGCAGTTAAGTGTCCGACTTCCACTCAGGTCATGATATCACAGTTTGTGGGTTTGAGCTCCCATTGGGCTCTGCACTGACAGTGTGGGGCCCGCTTGGGATTCTTTCCCTGCCCCTCTTCCACTCACACTTTTCTCTCTCAAAATAAATAAATCTTAAAAAAAAAAACAAAAAACAAAAAAACCTACTGAGGGGATAATCACCAATCCAATGAAATATATTTATGAGATATGATATATGACTGGTTCTCACAGTAAATATTAGTTGAATATAAATGTTTAGGAATTTAATGAACTTAAAATTACAAACAAAACTCCGTCAGTGCTAAATCTGTGCCTACATCTACCACATGATCTGCAAAATGCACATATGTACAAATACGTACAATTATCAATACACAAAATCCCTCTCAAACTTAAAAAATTATCTTGGTGAAATAAAATTAAAAAAAATTCTTCATGCAACTATCTTTCATTTGGAATATATTGTGACATACCTTCAACATCAAAACAGAGAGAGTTGATGAAACTCCTGTGTGTGTCAAACTGTCGGATCAATACGGCAGGATCCTCTCTCATATCAACTTTCCATATCCGTATCACGGAATCATAGCACCCTGTAACCACCACCTCTTTCACAGCGGGATGGAATTTAGCCGTGTAAACAAAAGAAGGATGAGGCAAAACTCTGAAAGTACTGGTACTATTTATTTCATTTTTCCATATCCTGGAAAAGGATAAAAAGTTATATATTGCTTCTGAAATGCACAAGTTTCTAAAACTTTCTCTAAAAACACAGCCAATGGGACTCAAGTAAGCAATGATAACAACCAATGGTAAACTAAATTTCCTAACAATCAAAAATAATATGATCAAAGATTTGATGGCTGGGGTTCTTTACAGTTTGACAAAGCTATTTCTTAGTTATTATGAACCACGTTAATTTGTCTACTAATTGTAACTATACTGTAAAATGAAAAATTATATTTGGATAGGTCTGTTTTTCTTAAACATACCTACTTTTGTCATTGATTAAATACACACTGTATAGTTGGTAAAATACTGCATTTAGTACATTACACACAAAAAATAAAATCTAGAGAGAGCTTTAATTATTCCCCACTTAGGTTGTGTATATTGCTTTTGCAAAGTGCTCACTGTAGAGGTTTAGAGAACAAGATACTCCATTAACCTTATATATGTAATTTCATAGCATAGATAAAGAACATGATCTCAAAGACTTAAAAGCTGTAATAAAATAACTGTATGAATACTTGCATAAGATTAAAATAATTATGATTTTTGATAGAAAACAGACTACCTTACACTAAATAATCAACTTATGTTCAACACTCTCGTTATCTCTTCCTCTAAATAATGGACAATTTTTAAAAAGCAGTGTTACTGTCACTGCTACAGTCTTGACAAAAGAGTAAATCTCAAGCGTTAAAATTGTTATGTCAGAAACTCTGCAATTCTAGTCAATGTGTAAAAATTGGAAAAATCTAACAACAGACAGCTACTAAATGAGTGTAGAACACTGTTTTTTTTTACTAAATTACTAGAATTAGAAAAATATATTAATTTTTTAATGAGATTTACAGTTCATTCTTTTAATTACTACCTAAGAACTAAAGTAAATTAAGTCCTTTTCAAAATTATTGAAGAAAGAAAAAATATGGTTGCCATTTAAGAATAACATTCTATGCATTTTTTCAGCAGCTGCTTCAAATACAGGATATGATCTTCAATTACTAGGAATCCAAACTAATGATGAAGGAAGTGAAAGAACATGTTTTCAAGTAAAAATAAAGCATGTATGTCACTGCATAAACATTTTTACCATAGCAATACTTTCAATGAGTGAATGCTGCATGAAATAGAGTACTTAAAGAACAAAATCATTAATTTGTGATTAATATTGTGAAGATTGTTTAAAAGATGAAAACTTCAGTTGCTTGCTAAAAAATGTCAGTGGTATAATCTGAAATACTATATAGCGGATAGAAATGAAGCAATCATACCTTAAAAACAGCTAAATTAAAACAGACACAGCATTTTTGGGGGCACTTGGGTGGCTCAGTCGGTTAAGCGTCTGACTTTGGCTTAGGTCATGATCTCACAGTTCAAGGGTTTGAGACCTACATCTGGCTCAGTGCTGACAGCTCAGACCCTGGAGCCTGCTTTGGATTCTGTGCCTCCCTCTCTCTCCCTGCCCCTTCCCTGCTCCTGCTCTGTCTCTGTCTCTCAAAATAAATAAATGTTTAAAAAAAATTAAAAAAAAAATCCAGACACAGCATTTTAAAATAAAAATGAAGCTTTTTATGTGAAGACCTAACTGGTGTGAATGATGGCTTTCATCAAGCAAGCAATGGTTGAATCCAAGAACAAAAGAAACATATTAATGAGTCTGGGGGAAAAATAGGCTAATCACAAAGAACAAGGAGATACTCAAACTTGTAATGACTAGGTGAGCGCACAAAAAAAAATTATTACAACTGGGTAAGAAAAAACATGAAGTTAAACAGTATGTGGGATTAAGGGTGGCATAGGGACCTATGTGCCTAACTGGAGCCATTACACATGGGAAAAACTGGATTATTTTAGGAGTTGCCGGTTAGAGAAAAATACAAATTATCTGGATGACAGCTAAAGATTTTGGTTAAACTTACATGGCAGAGAGCTATCCAGTGGGAAACAGTTGTACTCAGGAGACACTAACATGTGGTGTGGATCCCCAGGAAGATGAAAGAAACAGCCAGAGAAACTCATCCCTCTGCCACTCTTGGCATTACCAACTCTAATTCTTTTCCTTTTGACATTAGCTTATTCATTTTTAGTAGTCCTTACCCCTTTCAAAAACCTCACTCTTTTTGGTTCTAGTCACAATGTTTCTCTCTTCACTCAGTTAATCTACACATTATTTTTATGATGCCAAGAGCTCTCAATCAGTATAAATTTCAAAGCTACAAAAAGAAAAAAGTATACTGTACTGCAACATATTATGTGCGGTGTGGAAAAATCCAAGAGTCTTCAAGAAATGGTTAAATCTGAGCTGAGTTTTAAATGATGACTATGAGCCCATGGTGGCTCATAAAGGGCACTTAAATGTTTGCTGAGTCACTGAGTTGGGCAGGAAGGCTAGGAAAAGGGCATTTAAGCACAGGAAGAGGAGGCAAGGCTACAGGGCACAGGGATTTCAAAGAGGGTAAGATACTAAGGGCATTTCAAAAGACTGTGTGGGTGAGGCCGAGGGCATATAGCAAGTGCACAGGACAAGGGTGTAGGGTCAATGAGAAACAAGCTTGTTATGCCATGCTAAGGAACTGGAATATTTTCTTTTTCTTTCTTTCTTTCTTTCTTTCTTTCTTTCTTTCTTTCTTTCTTCCTTCCTTCCTTCCTTCCTTTTTCTTTCTTTCTTTCTTTCTTTCCTTTTTCTTTTACAATTTTTAAAATGTGTTCGCATGTCCTCATGTGAGCAGGGGAGGGGCAGAGAGAGAGGGAGAGAGAGAACCCCAAGCAGGTTCCATGCTGTCAGTACAGAGACTGACATGGGGCTCGATCCCACCAACCTGACCTGAGCCAAAATCAAGAATTGGATGTCCAACCAACTGAGCCACCCAGGCGCCCCGGGAACTGGAACATTTTCAAAAGGGTGGTGGTAATCAAAGACTTCTGAAAATCAAGGCATTATGAAAGATGGTTTTGGAAAGATGGAGGAACAAAAGACTGAACAGTGGGAAAGTTCAGCACCAACAGTTTAAGAGCAGATAGCAAGGGCCTGAATGATGGTAACACCAGTGAGGACAGAAAGAGTGTGACAGAATGGTGAGCCTTTTAGAAGGGTGAACCGACAGACCGTGGCGCTGCTTGGATGCGGGGAGGAATGGTGGGAAGTAAAAAAAGAAACGAGGCTCCCTGGGTTCCTGGCTCAGGAGACAAGGTGGATAAGGATGCCATTAAAAAAATCCACAAGAGAACTAAAAGAGGAAAGCAAAGTTTTGTGATTATCAGCAAGTCGGATCTGAGGTGCCACTGGACAGTCCAGACAGAAGTATGTAACAGAAAGTGCAATTCAGAAAAAAGTGGGCACTAGAAGTCACAGCCTATGACTGAGACTCCAAACCGGGAAAGATGAGAGAGACCAGGTCGAGCACCCCAAACCAGGGAAGATGACAAGAAGAGGATTCCAGGAATAAACATCTACAGAGGATAGGCAGAGGAGGAGGAACAGGAGGCAGGGAATGAGAACTGGCCAGAGTCACAATAAAAAGGAAACAGAAGAGGTTGTCAAGGAAACCATTAACTGAGAATATTTGAAGACTGGTCAATAATTAAGTACTGCAGTGAAAGCAAACAGTATAAGGACCAAAACTGGCCCTGGGATCTGAAAATCAGCAAGTGACTGCTGACCTCTTGAAGAAGGTTTATCTAGCAGAATGGGAGTGAAAGCCAGACTAACTGGGTTGAAGTAAAGACAATGTGCATAGAATGCCCTTGATGGTGTAGAAAGAAAAATAATGTGGTAGTCTGGAAAGGAGAAAGAGTTGAGAAAAAGATTTCTTAAGATAAGAAGATGTGAACGTATTTTTAGGATGACAGGACAAAGTCAATAAACAGGAAGATAGTGAAGAGACAAGAGGTAGGAAACAGAGCTGCAGACTGAAGGACTGAGATTAAAAGCATAGATCAAAGAGTGGCCGGAAAAAGTGTCTTTATTCACATTTTTGTTAAGGCAGCAGACAGAGATAAAGATGGGTACATGATAGACACTGGGTGGAAAACCAGAGGGAAATACAAGAAGTGCGTGTCTGGCTTAATTTCACTGTAAGCTGAAGGCATTCAGCTAATGAAAGTGGGAAGATGTGACTCAGTGTACAGAACCTGAAGTGCCATGAGGCCTGGATATGCCGCCAGAGAAATGAGGGGAAACAGCTGAATTTTGATAAGGAAAAGGATTGTGCAGCTGAGATGAGAGCTCAAGTGATTTTAAGACTTACAAATCCAGTCAGGCCTTGGCAGGGTTATAAACTGTTCTCTAGTACAACCTGGCATCAGACAGAATGGCTATGCCGAGAAAATAAGCAGACCACAGGTTGTGGAGGATAACGTAAGGAGGGACGCATAGCAGGTTCCCAGCTACACAGGGAAGGAAATCAATGCTCACCAATTACTACCTTTTGCATTTAAATATAAAGTAAACGGTAATGATAACATCCTAATCAATTAGACATCTTATATTAAAAAGGAAGCTGATAAGACTAGTAAAAGAAGGGATCCAGACGCAAGGAGTATCTGCTACAAAGTGTGTTAGAAAAGCAGGAAGCAGAAGAGTGAAGTCAGAGGGGATCGTGAACTGCTCCAAGTATCAGCTTCTTAGTGTATAGAAATAGTAAGTGTTGGGAATGCAAGCTGGTGCAGCCATTCTGGAAAACAGTATGGAGGTTCCTCAAAAAACAAAAAACAGAACTACCCTACGACCCAGCCAATTGCACTGCTAGGCATTTATCCACAGGATACAGGTGTGTTGTTTCAAAGGGACACATGCACCCCCATGTTTATAGCAGCATTATCAACAATAGCCAAAGTATGGAAAGAGCCCAAATGTCCACCGATGGATGCATGGATAAAGAAGATGTGGTATATATACAAAATGGAGTATTACTTGGCAATCAAAAAGAATGAAATCTTGCCATTTGCAACTATGTCGATGGAACTGGAGGGTATTATGTTAAGTGGAATTAGTCACTCAGAGAAAGACAAAAATCATATGACTTCACTCATATGAGGACTTTAAGAGACAAAACAGATGAACATAACGGAAGGAAACAAAAATAATATAAAAACAGGGAGGGGGACAGAATAGAAGAGACTCATAAATATGGAGAACAAACTGAGGGTTACTGGAGGGGTTGTGGGAGGGAGGATGGGCTAAATGGGTAAGGGGCACTAAGGAATCTACTCCTGAAATCATTGTTGCACTATATGCTAACTAATTTGGATGTAAAGTTTAAAAAATAAAAAATAAAATTAAAAAAAAAAGCAAAAAAAAAAAAAAAAAAAAGAACCTCAGTGATTATCAGCCAGAGTCCCATTAAAATGAAGGGTGTTTGGAAAGTGCATTGCAATTCCAAAGAAAAGAAAAAAAAAGAAATAATAAATGTTTATGTGCACCCACCTATATTTGTTGGAATCAAATTAAATGACATCTATAAAGGCATTCTGAAAAGCTGCCTAATAATACATTTCTATTACACGCAAGGTAGAGCAAGCAGCTAAAACAGTGTCAATGGCACTTCACAAAGTAGTTTTTAAAAATGCTACTGTGATACTTATTAGGTTGGAAGGGGTTAGATTATTTCATGACTGACATTCTGAAAAATGCAAATACTGACAATCTAGAAAACTCTTAAAACATGAGGCGCATATTCACTTACAAGTTTCCCCTGCTTTTCGAAAGTCTGCATTATACCACTTTGCTTTTGCCTAAGACCTGTGTTAGTACTTTTTGGTTTGTTTTCACTAACCCAAAGACAGCTGAAGAGAATTTTTGCTTTGATGAAAAAAGGAGAAAAGCAAAACTAGGGTTCAGCATCTGTTTTGCAGTGAGCCCTTACAGAGGCAGCACACACCCCAAGCAGCGAGTAGCACCGTCAAGCTCTTCCCTGGAAACCACACTCAGCATCTCCACATTGAGCTGCTCTAGCTCTGAACTGTATCTGTGAGCATCTCCGCTTTATCCCAGTTTATTGTGTGCATCCATTAGCAAGACATGTCCTTTGGTATCAGAAAAGTCCAAGAGGCTATTTTTAGGTCTGGGAACACTCAAAAACTTTTCCATATACATTAACAGTAATTACTTCTTCATTTTATGCCATTTTTGTCCTAGGAAAAATGCCATACTTTTGGAGAGCAGAGGAAACCTTACTGGCCCTGTACCACGTATAGTGCAGCACTATGGCCTGGCCCCTGCATAGAGCTAACAGTGGAGACAGACCCCTACCATTAAGAGCTTATATTTTGGGGAAAAGATCAATTGTTTAATAACCTTATGTCAAAGTATTAATCAAACAGTGTATATAATGATCACTGAAAGACACTGAGACCAAAAGTATTATACATTACCTAATACACTTAACAAAAACATCTTCAGGAAAAAAATTTTGCACTACGACTCATCTAATCAGTCTGTAGGATGCATCTCTGATAGTCGCTTGATCATCCAAACATAACTGATGCATTAGTTACTTTCCTTGACGGCAAGCAACGTACAGAAGAAGTACTTCTCAAGGATACTAACCTGGCGGTGCCATCAGATGAGGCAGTAAGGAGATAGCGATCGTCATGTGACCAGCAAAGATCATAAATAATATTGAGGTGGCCACACAATTCTCTCATGAAACGTCCAGAAGGAATTTCGTATACTAATGAAAATATTCAAAAATTAGTAGGTTTCCAGGACAGAGACTCTCAATCCAGTAATACATAAATACATAGTTTACGATAATCTGTATGTACATAAGGTAAGCACTGCCTCCAAGAATATTATCACCAAAGATATTTTAGCATAAAAAATTTCAAAGTCTACTTAAAAACAGTTTTTCATTTCCTTTAGACACAAGAATCTCCACATACAAAATTTTACAATATGCTCCAATTAACATTTATTCTCATCACTTCAAAGCAATTTTTCTAATAATCTTTGACAATCATTAATCAAATAATAAATAACATTTAAATTGCAACTCCAAAGATTCTATAATTTGGGCTTTCATGAATAAAGCATTAGTTTACTGAAAATTAAATTCCAACAGAATTTTAATTCTTTGAAGAAAAAATGTGAACTGTGCTATTGTCACAAAAGATTTCTAATACTAAAATGATTTAGTAAGAGAATTAACAAAGACCCGATCTGATTAAAAGGCATTGTGGTTTTCCTGTAAGTTAGGTTCACAATAAAATCTTCCAAGACAATGACTGAATTTAGAACAACAAAGTGTGCAAGTCTCTACTTCCACCTAGTGGTAAAACCAAATCCCCTTTAAAGTACTAAGCAGAACAGAATTACTTCCGGAATAGCAACAGAAGGACTTCCGAATATCTGCTCCCTGATAAAAACAAAGAGAACACTGCCAAAATTATCCAAATTAACTTTTTCAGAACTCTAGAAATTAAACAAAGGTTTGCAACAATATGAGGAGCATTTATTTAAGAAAAACAGCTGAATCTTGGTAAGAACCTGAGCTTCGTGGTGTTTTGACTTGCCGTGTTCCCATTCTCTTCCCCCAAGCTCCAAAGGAGCTTTAAAAATCAATAGCCTCACAACTTAAAGCCAGCAGCATAGCAGCCACAGGATGGGGCAGAAGAGGTATGAAGCTCCCCCAAATCACCATCCCCAAGACTTACTGCTATTAACACAGTCTAGCAGTTCCCTGAAAGTCTCCATTCTCAGGGCTTGGCTTTATTTAACTGGGCTCAGAGCATGCTCTGTGCGAACAGCCCTAACCCTAGGGTACACGCTGAAATAATCAGTGGCATAGCTGTCTGAGGCAGTGATGCCAACTGAGGCTAAGAAGAGGCTGAGCAAAAAACTTAAAAGGAAAACACTGAGAATGAGATGTCCATAGGGGACTTCAAAAAGACCCAACAAACTCCTGGGAATCTAGCAGGACATGTACATGTGAGTGAAAGACTCTAGGCCCTCTCTCACTCTGGCTGACCTCAGGAGGCTCTGTGCAAACATAAAGTGAAGGCTATGGCAGAGTTGCAAACTGCCTACCGCAACATGTTAAGAGTACATCCCAATGCACACACAGATCCCCTTGGCAAAGGCTGGGTGATCTGCTCAGTCAAGACATTTAAAAATCTCTAACCGTGGCTAACCACCAAGTTAAGTGAGCAGAGACTTCAGAGACAACAACAAATCCTGGGTGGGTGGGTAGATAGGAGGGGGAAGGAAAGGAATCTGATTTCCTGAACAGCCACACTGTAATAATATCTACTTCTCAACACAAAATTAGGGAGACGTGAAAAACCAAGCAGTCAACTATGGCCATACAAAGAAATGAGGCAGTCCACAGAAACTGTCTAAGAGGAAGCCAAGATGTTGGTATTTCTAGACAAAGACTTTAAGCCCACTTTTACAAATATACTCAAAGATATAAAGAAAACTATCCTTAAAAATTAGGAATAATTTTCACCAAAAAATACCAACAAAGGGACAGAAATTATATATAAAAAACCCAAAAAATTCTAGAGTTGAAAAATACAATAATGGAAATAAACAATTCACTAGAGGGGCTCAATAACAAATCTGAACTGGCAGAAAAATCAACAAACTTGAAGATAGGTCATTTGAGATTATGCTGTCTGAGGAAAAGAGAGAAAAAGAATGAAGATAAAAGAATAAAGCTGCAGGGACCTGTGAGACACCACCAAGTGTATCAACAAAGAGATGACGAGTCTCAGAAGAGAAAAAATAGGAAGGAGCAGATAGAACAATGCGAAGAAAGAAAGACTGAAAACTTCCCAATTTTGTGAAGACATTAATCCACACATCTAACAAGCTAAATAAATTTCAAGCAGACACATCATAACCAAACAATCAAAAACCAAAGACCAAATTCTTCTTCTGTTTTTTGAGACTTAAGCAATAAGTACGTCTAAATTTATATAGCATTTTGCACAAGTTGTTTTTAAGCATAAAGTAACATTTGTCACTGAAATGTTGAAAACATAAATGAGAATGAAAATAATTCCTTCACTGCCCGAAAGAAATAAATCACTATTAACACTCTGGAGTATGTTTCTTAAGAATCTTTTCTCCTTCATGAATAGGTTTTGATGAATTTTTAAAATAGCATGGCTATAATAAAACTACACAAAAAAATATGTTTTTTTTTAAACTAACATTTCATGAAAAAAATATTTATTTGATTTATTTAACATTTAATGTTTATTTAAAAAATGTTAATCAAGCCAATTAGAAGTCCCTGCTGAAAGAATAAATCTGCTAAGAAATAAACTGTGTGAGACTGAGGGAAGTTCAACACTACCTAGTGCTTTGGGCAGATGCCCATAGGGAGTGGGTTACTTCCTGCTGAGGAAGCTGGTTTTCATAATTATGCAAGAAATAAGGCAAAGTAGGGGCACCTAGTGGCTCAGTTGGTTAAGCATCAACTCTTGATTTTGGCTCAGGTCATGATCTCGTGGTCCATGGGTTCAAGCCCCACCTGGGTCTCTGCTGATATGTGGAGCCTGCTTGGAATTCTCTCTCTCCCTCTCTGCCCCTCCCTCACTCGCTCTGTCTCTCTCAAAAATAAATAAATAAATATTTAAAAAGGAAAAAAAAGTAAGGGAAAGTACTTAATGCCTTTAAGTCTAGAAGAGATGCTCACTTAAAAAAGATCTCTACTGTTACAGAAAATTTTAATATGGTTTTCTCTATATTTTTTAAATGTTTATTTTTGAGGGATAGAGACAGTGCATGAACACAAGCATGCACCTCCAGAAAAAAGGAAGAGGGAATCCCAAGCAGGCTCTTCACTGTCAGCGCAGAGCCCAACATAGGGCTCGAACTCATGAACCATAAGATCGTGACCTAAGCAAAAATCAAGTGTTGGAGGCTTGACTGATGGAGCTATTCAGGCACCCCAACAAGGTTTTCTATATTTTTTTTAGAAGCAATTTGAGAGTGGGTTTGGGCCACTGCTGACTTCTCTACCATAATGAGAAGTCGTTCTCTAGATACTCCTGAGCCAGATGTAACCCTTCTTTTTTTCAACGTTTTTTTTTTATTTTTTTTATTTTTGGGACAGAGAGAGAGCATGAACGGGGGAGGGGCAGAGAGAGAGGGAGACACAGGATCGGAAACAGGCTCCAGGCTCCGAGCCATCAGCCCAGAGCCTGACGCGGGGCTCGAACTCACGGACCGCGAGATCGTGACCTGGCCGAAGTCGGACGCTTAACCGACTGCGCCACCCAGGCGCCCCCAGATGTAACCCTTCTAATGCATATGAAATTCAAAGGCTTTCATAATTTAAATTATCACTGTTACCAACTGACCATAATGGACTAGAATTCCTCATGAGATTTATTAATGCCTGCACATTTCTAAATTTCTATTTTAAAATAGAAAATGCTTACAAAAATCCTCCTGCATGTTTTAAAAGTAAACTTACCATCCTTCATTTGGTCATTCTCTTTCTACTCCTGAATATAAATTTTATAGAAAGCTGTAAAATTATTGTTAAAAAACTGGAGGATTACTCAAATTAAGATTTCAATGAATTTTAAAAACTAAACAACGTCTTCCACATAGACTTCGATCAGATTAAACAGGCAGAATTATTACTCACAAATAATCGGATATCCGTCCCTGCTAGCACAGGCTGCTGCTAATATTCTTCCGTTGTGAGAGAAAGCAAGACAAAAACATCCTCGCTCTCCTGCATTTAGTGAGAAGAGGTGCTTGTTTGGAATACGGCAAGCCTAAGAAAACACATATTAAGAAAAATAAGAAACATTAAAATATGAAGGCTAGTTGTTGATTCAATTACTAAGTGGTAGAGCTTTATTTTTTTTTTTTTTAAGTCTCTCTACTGTGATGCAGAGAAAGAGAAAAGCAAGTAAACAGAATGATGGAAAACTATAGTAAATTATTTTACTTCCTAAAGAGGGAATCAGTTCTCCATAAAATAAAGTCAATTTATACTCAATAAATTGAGTACTAGCACTTAATTCACCTAAACTACGAAGCATTAATGCCATCATCTGGTACTCTAAAGTTGTCACTACTGCACAAAAGATATAGCCACGCACAAAAAAATGTCATATCAGATCTTTATTCCATGACACCTAATAAGTGATATTTGCTGAACCTCAACTAATTCTGAGACCATAAATGCCCTATAGGGTCTAGCTTAAGCCCAGAATGTATGAATGCTCATTTTCTCTCCTAAAATCATCATCATTTGTGGCTGCCTTCCGAAAGGTACTTTCAAAGTAATCAATCACCTCTTGTTGGTTTCTTCTTCATTAATTTTATTAAAATTTCTTCGTTAATTTTTATGAATTACCAGACGAACCCAAAACTTTCCATGTATAATATCTACTGTAGAAAATACTACTTTTATTTGTCCTAGTTCTACTTCTTCCAAACTTTCGTGAGCCTTAGTTCTTGTTATTCTGAAAGTTCAATTAAACATATATCGGACCCTTACTATATGCTACGAACGTGGTACTACCTCACAAATGTCTTTTAATATGTTCATCACAGCACCTGTAAGTAACCATTATTTCTACATACAGTTAATAAGGATTATTCAGAGGGTCAAGTGCAACTTGCCGGGCCCAGTCAAAGACTATTAGCTCAAGAGTCTGCCTTCTGGACAGGTACCAGGTACGTCACAAGTAGCACCAAGATTCAGCAGCATTATTAGCAGGCAGCATTACAAGCAGCGACTAGGAAAGTAGAATATTCAACAGACATTTCTTAGGTGTCAACAAGGTAGTGGACACCACGCTACCCATCTTTGCCCTCCATTCTCCATCCGCACATTTTAGAAAAGGAGGGGTGATAAAAAAGGATAAAAATTGAAGGAAAAATCAGGAGGTTTTATAAGCATTTGCTGCCGGCAGTAGATGCGGCTGAGGAAAACTCTGCCACACCACCAAAGTAAAATCACTGAAGCTACTACAATCTTCTTTGTATGACCAGGGTTTGACACTGTACTAGAAGAGGCACTCAATGAACAATTAATAATAAAGGTCTTGCACATCTTTGACTCTTCTCCCTTCTTTCCTACCTGTCAGTCATTAAATTATGCTGGTTTTTGTTCTATCTTTGTCTTGTATTCATCCCATATTTTTCCTTTTTGTCACCATTATCCCAAGGTTAGACCCTTTTCCCCTCACACATTAATGACTACAACTGCCTTGTAGTGGGACTCTCTCATTCTGATGTATCCTACCTCAAGATCTCCAACATGCCATGCCAGAATTAATTTGTTCTAAAATATGGTTATGAAGTACTATTATGCTTGTCTCCTACCCAAAAACTTTCCATTACTTCTCACATCCCACACAGTCAAGTATTGGGCTACCATTAGTGATACTCTACATCGTGGGCCCAATCAATCATACCACTTTATCTCTTATGCAAACTCTGGTTTCCAGCCAGCCATTTTTTAAAAAATGTTTATTTACTTATTTTGAGAGAGAGAGGAAGAGAGAGCACAGGGGAAGGGCAGAGAGATAGGGAGAGAAAGATGCCCAATCAGGCTCTGGTCAGCACGGAGCCCGATGTGGGGCTCAAACCCACGAACTGCGAGATTATGACCTGAGCAGAAATCAAGAGTCAGAGGCTTAACCAACTGAGCAACCCAGGTGCCCAATCCAGCCTGCCAAATTTCTGAGTGCCTGAATACAAGAGGTCCATTCCCATTTATTTACAACTTTGCCCCCATATTGAAACACCCTTCCCTGTCCCTCTTCACCCACCCCTAACTTGGCTGCCTTTAAAGTCTATTTCAAGCTCCCCCAACCTGTGGAATGAACCCTTCTTCCACCACTCCAGCTCACCTTCTTCATACCTGCAATTCTCAAATTGTTTTAGTTTCAGGATGGCTTCAGAGTCTTTAAAGAATTTTGAAGACCCCAAAAAACTTCTATGTGGATATAACCATATTTATCATATTAGAAATTACAATTGAGAAATTTAAAGAACATTTCTTAATTCATTGAAAAAAAATAACAAATAGCTAACCTATTAAATGTCAACATAAAGATGTTAGTCTTTTATGAAAAATAACTACATAAAATGAATTGTTCCACACTTTTGAAAAACTCTTTAATATCTTGCTTAATAAAAGACAGCCAAATGTTCATAATTGCTTCTGCTGTCACTCTCTTGTGCTATCACGTATCACTTAGTCTCTGGAAAACTCCAGTGTATACTTAAGGGAGAACAAAAGTGAAGAAGATAAACTAAATCATTATGAAGTAATCAGAATCATTACAATTCTATTATGAAAATTAGGTGACTTTGTAGACGCCCTGAAAGGGTCTCAGGACTTCCAGCAGTTCCCAAATCGCACTCTGCAATTATCATCAGAACTGCCTTTCCTCAAGACTTGTCTGCAG